>NC_092873.1:467449585-467763120 GCF_028372415.1 Notamacropus eugenii | reverse complement strand
AGATAGATAGATAGATATAGGCAGTTAGGTGGTATATTGAATAGAGTCCCAAGGACTGGAGTCAGGAAGATTCATCTCCCTGAGTTCAAATCTGTCTCAGATACTTATTAACTATGTGATGCCAGATAATTCACTTAACCCTTTTTGCCTCAGTTTCCTCATCTGTAAAAGGAACTGAAGAAGGAAATGGCAAACCACTTTAGTAGCTTTACCAAAAAAAAAAAAAACCCAACCCAAATAGGGTCATAAAGAGTTAGAAGAAGGGGTATGGGTGTATTTACATGTTATATACCCTGATAAATGTATACTCTTTGAGGGTAGGAAGTATTTCATTTTTGTCTTTGTAGCCCTATTACTAGCACAATGAGTGATACATAGTAGGTATTAATAGGTATGTAATAGAGGACCCAGTAAGCCTAGACCATATGAGCATGTTCAGAATGCCTGCACCCCCTTCAAAGTCTATATAGGAATCACATCTGCCAAACATTCTTTGCATACTCGTAAGGATTAGCCATCCCACACATTCCAAGGGTGCTCATACAGAATAGGCTCTCCTATTGAAAATGCTTGTGGATTGATTAGTTGATTGATTATCTTAATAAAGGGGTTTGCAAAAGTCTTTGCAACCAGTGACCTTGCCAGGGCTACAGATCCTTTACTCTAAAGATTATCTTTTGGTGAGAGAAGGGGATTGGACAGAACACTGAGCTTTTTGAGAAAAAATGATCAATTTTCCCAGGACATAAAGATGACTGGGAACCTGGAATAAGTAATTTATCACATGTACCTGATAGCCAGGGTCATCAAAGGTGAGGACATCAGTGGGACTAGCTGATCATGGATATGCTGCATCTGATATGTGGTGGTGCCAAGGAATGTAGTTACCTGGAAAGAAGGGATGAAGAATTTGGGCCGTCCCAACATCTGACAGTACTCGAAGATTTCCGTCCTTTGGATGGCCTCAGTGGTTGCAAATTTCAAAAACTCCTGACTAAAACCAGGGAATAATGGTAAATAAAAGAAGGTGAGGTATAGGGAAGAAATGGGGATTCCTTGTAGGCACACAAATGTACCACCACCTGCCTATGGTGGGGTTTTGATCTCTGGGTAAATTGCTTTAGAATGAAAATTATTCATAAGAGGTTGGGAACCTGGCATAAATGTTCTGATCTCCCCCATCAATACTACCGTCTAGAATTGGGAGAAAAATGCATGAGAATGCTGCCACTGAGTAGCTGTGAAATATAACCCTGGAATTTCTTACTAGAGAGACAAGCAGAGCAAGCTGAATCCAGAATACAGACTTTCCTACATCCTTCTCTTTGCAGTATAGGGGAACATTTCATCAGAGTTATTAACTCACATTGTGAATGACTTGTAAATTCTCTCTACTGGGAACATGGATAGGTGTGTTTTCCAGAGTGTCCCCAAAAATAAACCCTAACACCCCAGAAAAAAAGTCATTTCTCTGAGAAGAATCATCCTTAGTCCTGGAGATAGAGTGATCCTACTGTCCTAAGACCTGCATAGCTAAATCCAGAGAAGTTCAACACCCATGCAAGATGGCAACTAGGTGATGGATTCTTTCAGTGAAACAATATTTGGAAAAGAATGACATCAAGGAAGCGACTATCAGAGGTTCACAGAGAGGAAGATGAGAGTGGATGGCACAAAAGAAAACAGTGGAAAGAAGCAGAATAAGCTCCTACTATATTCATTGATCAGAAGAGAAATCAAAAGATTCTGTCTGCTCCTACCTCCCCACCAGCTTTCTCTGGTGCCTAAAACTGAGCAGAGAATAGAATGGTCATAGATTTAAATCTGGAAGGGACCTCAGAGACCTTGCAGTTGAAAATTCAAATTGTACAAATGAGGAAACTGAGGCCCAGGGAAGTAAATTAAACTTGCCCAAAGTCACAAGGACCAAATGAGATTTGAACGCAGGTCCTCTGACTAATCTAGATCTCGCTCTCTTTTCACTATATCCTATGGCCTCCTCAGCTTTAGAGTCACTCTCTACCTGACTCCTTACCTTTCCAGTCTTCTTATACCTTACTCTTCTTCAGATACTCTAAGATTCAGCAACACTGGCCTCCTGGCTGTTTCTCTCACGTGATGTTCCATTTCTTGAATCTATACATTTTCACTAGTTGTTCCCCATGCCTGGAATTCTCTCTCTCCTCATCTCTACCCCCTAATTTCTCTAGTTTCCTTCATGTCTCAATTCAAATCCCACTTTCTGCAAGAAGCCTTTCCCAGTCCCCTATAAAGCTGATGCCTTCCCTCTGACATTACATACCTCCAATTTAGTGTGTATATGTGTGTATGTAACATAAATACACATATACATGCATATATACATGTATATATACACATATACACGTATATACATGTATACACATATATACACATAGATAAATATATAGATGTTGCTTGTTCAACATTTGGATGTAGCTTCCTTCATTAGATGGTGAACTCACTGAGGGTAGGGGCTGTTGCCTTCTCTTTGACCTTACCTTCAATTTATCCTGTATATATCTTGAAGGTTTGCACGGAGTCACCGCCATTAGGCTGTGAGCTCTTTGAGAAGAGGGACTATTTTTGCCTTTCTTTGAATCCCTAGTGCTTAGCACTGTGCCTGGCACACTTAATAAATGCTTGTTGACTTAACTCTACATCGAGACTCTGTCTCCAGAAACTCCCTCTTAAAATGCAAACATGGTTCCCAAGAAGGCTAACATGTTACTGAAAACACACACTTATTATTATGTCATTAGAACAGAAGAATTTCTATGATGAGCTAGCAATCCCTTGGCAAGTAACAAGGGCTTGTCAGAGTGAGACTGGTAAACTTTGCTAAGGGGAGGTGAGTCCAGAACATAGAGTATTCCTAGGGAGAGCTGGTCAGAACAGAGTGTTGAGGCAGAGGGTGGGTGGGTGGTCGGGTTTGGGCAGCCAGGAGCTGAGGATACTAAGCCTCAAGAGGATGGAGAGAGAAGATGGCAAGGGAAGAAAGAAACCCAGTCTCTGAAAAAAAGACTCAGGCCAGCCTTGGCTGTCACAGGCACCCAGAAATTCCCAGAGAGCTCTAAAATGTTATCCAAGTTTGTTGCTTTCAGTTTGTGGGACCGGAGCACCACCTGGTGGCCAAATATATTTTATGCAAACACTAAAGTATTTTTTTCAATTCAAGTGGCATCTGCAGACCCCTGGTGGTCCATTATGGTTCATGCACCATTTCTCTACATCCAAAAATGCTGCCCAGGGATATTGCCCATGGAAACAATACTGGGGTTCTCATGAAAGAGAGGAGAAATCAAATGTGAAAGAGGAGATTATAAAATTCAAAATGTGCTTTTAAAAAAAAGGCCCTCCCTTCACACATGTTCCATCTACTTCCCCTCTGCTAACATATCCATGTACCTGTGGCTACTGCCCAGCAAAACCAGGTGGTCTGTCTTCACAGTGTAGTGACCAAAAGGCACATGGGCCATCAGGTAGCAGAAGTGAGCTGCCTCCAATAGTCCTTTCCCAGCTGGATGAGGAAAGCGAAAGAAAAATACATCAGGGTTGAGCCAGCCACCAGAGGAAGTATCCATGCAGAGATCAGTGAATCTGATGGTATTTGAAGGCCCACGCATGGATGCCCTCTAGTGGGCAAATCAAGAAATTCATGTCCCCACCCCACATTCTCAGTCTGGGATTTGGGGGCCTTGATAATTAGGGGAAAAAAATAAGAAGCAGGTGTGCTGTGACGGAGGCAGGATGGAAAGGTATTTAGTCAGGGTAAAGTGACTTCTGATTAGAAATTCATTGGTGTTTTTAATTACTGCTGAAATTCCCAAGAGTGGGAAGTGAGACTGTGCTGCCTGCCTGTGCCTCCACAGAATCCAACTAATATCTAAAACTTCTCACGAAGATCAGAGGAGACACACAGAATCAAGGGCAGATCTTTGTTCCTTTCCCCAGGGTTTCTATCTGAGAACTTCTCTCTCTCCAGTAAAATGTAAGTTTCTTCAGGACAAGAAATGATATATTTTTGTCTTTGTATCTCCTACACTTAGTACAGTGCCTAGAACTTAATAAAATTGGGTTGATTCATTGACCTTCCTTCCAAAGAGACAGGAGTATCTGGGGAATGGACCTCACAGCTCAGGTTTTATGGGCATAGTCTATGTTGAGACTTCTCTGAGTGGGTTTGAGGGGGAAAAAAAATCTCTGCATCCTTTGCCTTACCCAGGGTATCACCCATAGTAACAATGGCTTGCTGATGCAATTCAGGATCTCCAACCTGATTGGAAAGCATTACTGCCAGGTGTGGCCTCCAGTCTCCCCAGTGCTTGTCCCCACAGCACTGAAAAACAGAATGAGAAAGAAGACAGGTTAGTGGAATTTCCCCAAGCTGACCTTACAAGCAAATAGAGAAGGGGGATGTTTACTGAGAATCACAGGATTATAGAATCTCAGAAATGAGGAGGTCATTCATTCATTCATTCCCAACTAATGCAGGAGACCCTCTCCAACATCCCCGATGGCTTCTGCTAGCCTTTCAGGATCAGCCAACATGTCCTTGGATTGGAGAATCAGTATCTCTGCTGCTTCAGCACTTTCCTTCAAGTTGTCTGTATTCCAGCAGCCTCTCCTGATCTCCTATCTTTTCTCAATAGCATTACTGTCACCCAGTGACCCAAGAACTCAGGGAAAATAAACAAGCAGGGAAATTCAGTATATTGAGAAAATCAGTTATGAGGTGAGCCAAGAGCTGAGTGCTAGAATCCAAAGACATGGGTTAGAGGAGAAAAATCTAAGAAAAGCATCTAGCCCAACCCCTTTCCAATCTTGCAATTCCTTTACATCTGGGGTTCTCTGACTTTTTTGTATCTTAGACCCCTTTGGCAAGCTGGTGAAACCTAAGGACCCCTTCTCAAAATAAGGTTTTTAAATGCATAAAATACAATATACAGGATTTGCAAAGGGAAAGCAATTATATAAGGATGTAATTTATTTGCATCAAATTTCATAAACCCCTTGAAACACGTCCATAGATCCCAAGTTAAGAACCCCTGTTCTACAATATTTGGAACAAGGTCTCTTTTTTCTTGTTCAGTTTTGTCTGAGTCTTCATAACCCCATCTGGGGTTTTCTTGGCAAAGATACTGGAGTAGTTTGCCATTTCCTTCTCCAGTTCATTTTACAGATGAGAAAACTGAGGCAAACTTACCCAGGGTCACACAGCTAGTAAATATCTGAGACCAGATTTGAACTCAGGAAGACTGAAGACGAGTCTTCCTAACTCCAGGCCCAGCACTCTGTCCACTTAGCTCTTTACAAAGTTTCTTTTGTTTCTATTTAAACATCTCCAGCGATAGAAATGCTCTACCTCAAGAAGTCGTTAAGCTCCATTTTGGACAGTTTTGTTTGGCAATTCTTGATCACATGGTGCAATAATCTGCCTCTCTGTCACCCCTGATCCACCTGCCATCCCTCTTTCTGCCCTTAGTAGCTACAAAGAACACATTCAGTCCCCCTTTTACATGACAGCCTTTCTAATACCTGACCACAGCCACCATGTTCCTCTAAGTCTTCTGTTCATACAGGATGACTGAAAGGGCACTGGAATAAACAATGCATTTGAAGTGCTTCGTAAACCTTAAGAGCACTATATAAATGTCAGCCATTATTATTATCATTATTGATAAGAGGAGGAAGAGGAGGAAGATGATTCCTATAGTGGAAGACCATCTCCTCCCAAAAGTCTCAAATTCAACTATGAGAGATTCATCTTAGGGAGCTTAATAAAAGTGCACCTTAAAAATGCAAGTACCTCTTGGGAGGTCTGGCTCCAGAAGCCAGCTCTCTGGCTCTGACCAGGTCAGAGGACCTGTGTTCAAACCCCGCTCTGACTATTGAAGTTCTTCTGAGAGACAGTGTAGTTAAAATAGAATGTAAGTTCTCTGAGAGCCGGTCTTGTTTTTCTGCTTTGTTTTGTCTTGTTTTGTATCCTCAGCACCTAGCATAGTGCCTGGCACATACTAAGTATATACACTAAAGGCCTTAGCAATAACACTCCCTTTCTCCCCAAATGCCCTGTCCAGTCTGGGACTTGAAAACATCCTTTGGGAGAGTGAGATGGATAAATGCAGACAGGAAAAAGAGAAGTATGGAGAGAACCAGCCAGGAGCGATCCATCCTTAAAGAATAAGTTCAGGCTACTAGGCCTAGATGAAGTAACTGGAAGAAATGGCAGAGATGAGTGTGAAACTCTCATCAAAACAGCATGGAGAATGTGAGATGGGCCACAGGGCTCAAGGAAAAGGAAAGACAATGAAGGCTGTAAACTGAGGCCAGTGAGTTAGACTTTTGATTCCTGGGGGGAAATGATTGCAAGTATTATCAAAGTGAAGGTTGGTAAATATCTAGAAAGGCAAGCCGTGATCCCAAAGAACTAGTGTAGTTTCATCAAGAACGGGCCCTGCCAACCTGTCTGCATTTCCTCGTGTATGTGAAGGCAATAGCAAATCGTACATGGTAGATTGGCAGTTTCATGAGCAATCAACTTTTTTATTGTACTGTGTTGTGGAAATGTTTGTTTTGTTTCATGGATAGAAAATAAAATATTTTTAAAAATACACAATTAGGCCAAGCTCATCCCTTGTATCTCAGGCCATGGCCAACTGTCCTGACTTTTGTCTTGCCCCTGAACTTCAATGACTCTGGAAGAAAGAGTGAGGCTGACGGCTCTGTGCAATTTCTGCCTCACTTAAATCCAATTCAAGTCACCACCCTCATGATGTCATTAGTAGTCCTTGAGAACAAAGGACGAACCCTAACCAAACTGGTGGTAAGCATAGCATCAAGGACAGAAGCTGGGAAGTCAAGAAGGCCTGGGTTCAGGTTCTCCCTCTGACGTGTGTTATATGACAATGGGCAAGTCCCTTCTCTTTTCACTGCCAGGAAAATCTCTAAGACTATAAATTACAGATAGTAGCTAATCTACATTCAAAGTGGATAACCTCCTCACAAGGAGGTCCAAAACAAAACCACAACTCAAAAAATTTAGACTGGCAGTTCAGGAGAATGCAACAGATAGAGTTGACCTCGATTTCAGGTAAGCATTTGACAGTCTCTCTTGCTGGTCTCATGGACAAAATGGGGAGATGTGACCAATGGGATAGGAGAGTTGATTGGTGACTTGGAGAAGGGAAGCCAAAGAGTTAGTCATTCAATGCCAGCTTAAATGGAAGTTGCTAATGGAGTGTCTTGGAAATCTATGTTTAGACCCGTGCAAATGGATGTTTTTATCAACAAATTTGATAAAGCCAGAGATGGAAAACTAATCAGATTTGAAAATGGTATCAAGCAAATAAGAATAGTTCCTACGTTAGATGACAGGATCCAAGAAGGCTTGGACCAACTGGGTTTAATCTAGTAAGACAAAATTTAATAAGGGGGAAAAAAGTACCCCTGGGTCTAAAGAAATAAACTTCACAAGAACAAGACAGGAAAGCTATACATCAGTTCTTATGAAATGAATCCAGGAATTTTAGCGGACTCTAGGATTAATGTGAGTTAGTACTGCAATATGGAAGACAAGAAAAGGTAATGCCATCGGGGGCCACATTAAGAAATAAATTTTTTTAGCAAATAAGTTATTTTGATTATTACAAATAACCAAATTCACTATAAAGGACATATGAAGAAAGATGCCATTTGCATCCAGAGAAAGAACTGATAAGTAGAAGTATGTACAGAATATTGTATCTAGTGGCAGATATCTCTAGGGTGGGAATTGGGGGAGGGACAAAAAGAAATTTGTATGATAATTTGTTGTATATTTAAAAGGAATAACAACTTCTGCATAGTAGATTTACAGTTTCATGCCTAATCATCTTTTTATTGTATTATGTTAGAGAAATGCTTGTTTTCTTCCATAAATTAAAAATAAAACTTCAAAAAAGAAAAGTATAAAAAATAAGTCAAAAAACACAAGAAATAAATGATATCCTTTTAAAAAGTCAAAAAAAATCCTGAACTTGAAAGGCCATCCATGGACCATCCAGTCCAATGCTGTCATTTAATAGATGAGAAAGCAGAAGCCCGATGCGCTTATGTGACTTACTTAAGGTAATACAAGTGTTATGGTCTCATTGCACTCTGACCAAGTCAGACCAGTACTGTATTAGCTTTGGTTCTAAGCACTACCTTTCAGGAAGATCATCAGTAAGGAAGGATGCTGATAAGTTTGGGACTGTCCTGAGGAGGTTACCAGGATAGTGACCTTGAGATCATGTCTTGGAAGGAGTGGTTGAAACAACTGGAAATATTTATCCTAGAGAACTTAAGGCCATGATAACTGTAATCCATTTAAAGGGATAACACACAGAAAAACCATACGTACTACAGTGATTCACAATGTATTCTCAAAAACAGATGTCCCAAGCCTTTGCTAAGTATCTATAGGCTAAGGCAGCGAGGAAGGATCAGCTAGATTTCCACCAGAGATGGAAGGGTTACTTCAGGATGAACGTGGTCAGATAAAATAATGACAGTAAATATGGTACCTTTATAATGCAGTACTGCAAGTATGTGGGCCTGTCTCAGTCCTTCAGATTCATACAGTAGAACATGCCCACATTTTGTCAGCAAATCTACAAGGAGCTGTGTCACTGTGAACTTACTGGGTCAGCCTCGGACCCCAGGCCCCCAGCCGAATATGAGGGCTGGAAAACATCTGTCCCTTCTCTGACCTACAAAAATCTTTTTCTTCCTGGACCCCATGACTTCATATACCTGTTTGTTTTTCATATTTCAGTGTTTCCATTGGTTTAAGTCACCATTTTCATCAAGCAAATTCATGAAGATGGTTGTAATGAGGGAAAACTTCTCTTCTGCTTGGATATCACTTGGGGTTTTCATCTTTCTTTATTTCAACTACTTTATTGTTGCCACAAATTTTAGAAGTTTCACTGATGAACTATGGAAAAATATTCCTTTCAAAGTTTCCTACTTAGCTATTGGATCTTGGTTTTTTGTTTTGTTTTCAAGGACTTTATTGTTTCCATAAATTTTAGATGTTTCATTGATGAACTGTGGAAAAAATATTACTTTCAAATAGTTTCCTTCATAATGCTGCTGAGCTTCCAGATTTTGGTTCTTGCAGACATATCAATATATTGCCCTCCTATAAGAAGAATCACTCCTCTCATGACTGAAGGATCAATCTTAACCTCCATTTTCAGGATGTGAACTTTACTTAGGAAGCAGTTCAGGACTATTTTTCATTCTGAAAGAGTTGTCTCCTCTAAGGTAGATGCAGTAATAACTGAACATTGTACTTTCTACAATGCATATTCATTATGATAGAAAATGCCAAAATGACTCCTGGAATATTGTTTAAGTGACCCATTTCATCAAGAAAATTCATGAAGTTGGTTATGATGGAGGAAAATTTCTCTTTTGCTATTATGCTACTTAGAGTTTTCATTTTGTCAATGTGCTATATAGAGGGATTCATAATAAGAGTTAATCATTCCGGGTTCTTTCAAAGGTTTTGTTAACAGGTCCAGTTTATTGAGCTTAGATGAAGCAGCATGTCAGCCTTGAAGATCCTCCTCTTGAATTAGAGACTTGTTCTGTTGGTCCCAGAACATAGAATTTGGACCAGTGGGTAGGATTTGCAAAAAGGGATGTAAAGAAATACAATACATCCTAATAATTAGAGTTATCCCAAAGGGAAATGGGCTGCTTCGGGATACAGCAGTTTGCCCCTCACTAAATCTCATTTGCCTCAGATAAACTGAGGCCTGGGAAAGACCTTAATTTAGAAACACCAAGGACATCCGTTGCACCCTGGGCCATTGCCAGTCATCTTGATTTTTGTTCTGCCACTGGAGTTTGATGACTCTGGAGCAGAGTGAGGCAGATGACTCTGCATAGTTCTGCCTCACTTAAATCTAATTTACATACAAGTCAATGCATCACCCTCATGATGTCATTCGTCTTCTTTAAGAATTAAGGGCGAATACTAACAACAAAGGTCATTTGGGCAGCTAGGTGTCTCAGTGAACAGAGTGCCAAGCCTGAGCTCATCTTCCTGAGTTCAAGTCTGATCTCAGACATTTACCAGCTGTGTGACCCTGGACAAGTCACTTACCCCTGTTTGCCTCAGTTTCCTTGTCTATAAAATGAGCAAGAAAGGAAATGGCAAACTATTCCAGTATTTTTTCCAAGAAAACCTCAAATTGGGTCACAATGAATTGGACACCACTAAAACAACTGGACAATAACAACAAAATGTCATTTTGAAGATAGTGAGGGGCAGAGTCCCATATCCTAGGGATAGTTTTAGGGAATTTCCTATTGGACTAGCTCAAGAGTAGGAAACCTGTGGTCTTGGAGCCACATATGGCCCTCTAGGTCCTCAAGTGCGGCCTTTTGACTGAATCCAAATTTCATAGAAGAAATCCCTTTAAAAAAAAGATTTGTTCTGTAAAACTTGAACCCAGTCAAAAGGCCACACCCAAGGACCTAGAAGGACATGTGTGACCTTGAAACCACAGGTTCCCCACCCCTGGACTAGAGGTTCTCTGAATTTCTGAACCTCTCTAGCTCTACCTCTGAGACTCCATGACTTTGTAAAGCAAGTCCAGACTATGGTTTCCTCACTGTACCACAGGGAATAACATGATACCTCAAGACTAAATGATTATCAGAATACTCCGGGACTGTGAATTCCAATATTGTATCTACCATATCTTAGCTCAAACATTAGCTCATAGTGACTCAGTTTCCTCATCTGCAAGATATTAATTCTCCCTGATAGGGCCATTGGAAAATACAAGTAATCATAATGATAATGAATAACCTGGCATGATCAAGAACTTCTTCTCAGTTTCCACAGCAGCCAACCTGAGGTATCATGAGAATCACTTCACAGGAGCTAATGTGACTGACTGCAGGACCAACTCTTGTTGGCAAGTAGCTACCCATGGAGGAAGAGAAGGAGAAACCCAGGGAAGAGTGATGGATTCTTCTGCCCCTCACTGTAAAATAAGCCAACATTGAATTTCCAAATGGGCCTATCCCACAACACAAAGGTCCCCGGAGTGGGGGTCTGTGGTCAGGTATACAGTACCATGGCTGCCTGAGGAATCCTTCCTGACATGAGCTGGAAGACAGTCTGCAGGGGATCATTGACAGCCAGAGAGCTAATGAAGCTGAGAACAAATGAAAAAGACTATAATCAATTTATCATTTGGGATCACGGACCAAACTGAGAAAACAATGGTGTCTGTTCACCTCAGACATGGAAAAAAGCTTTTTCAGCTTTTTAAGATGCTGCATTTATGAAAACAGGAGCTTCTTTCTACAAAAAATCATGGGTCACAACAATCATAATAACATTAATAAGGATAATAATGATAATATGAACAATTTATTCATTAGTAATTAATAACGACAATAACTAACACTTGCATATCACTTTAAGGTTAATAATAATAAGGTTAACAAAGCACTTTATATAGGTTATTTCATATGATTCTCACAACACTCCCATGAAGTCAGTGCTATAATTATCTCCTTTTTATAGATGAGGAAACTGATCCCAATTACTCATTGTACCATACACTCTTATAAGAGAATTATCTGCCTAGGGTTCAAGCCTGAGGGGAAGTACTCCTCTTTGGCATTGAGACTTGAACCTTACAATTTTTGAACCATCATATTTCATGTAAGGAAGAAGTCATCATCCTCCAAGAGGCAGGCTCCATAACACAGAGATCAACTCCCACTTTGGGGCTCCTCTGCAAGGCATCCATTCTCATCCTCATCCTCCTTGTCCTCTTCCTCCACCTTCTCCTACTCCTCCTTCTCCACCTACTCAGCCACCCATCAGCTCCTAATTGCATATCAGCTTTCTGGGCCAAATTCATAGGCCTGGATGTAAGTGGGGATTTTTTCTTATCTCATCACAAGCATAAAGCTGCCCAGGCTTATAATTCTGTGCTCATAAGCACTTAATGGCCATTATCAATAACCAAAGAGGTGTGGAACAGGGACCAGAAATTATCCTACTGATGACCAACTGCAGAATATACTTAACAAGGATATAATAAGGTCTACAGCTGATGTGAGATTTAAGGATATTCTGTGGGAGATATTTTTTACAACCCACCGGCTCCCATCAAAGAACAACAGGCCAGAACAAAGGGCTAAAACAACGACAAGTCCTGCAGAGGTGGGAGTGGTGGGATGCTCACTGCTATCAGCCCAAAAGGGATTATGTCTCAGAACAGCATCTCTTTTGTAATATCACCCTGATGTTGGGAATTTGAAATGCTTTTAATGATATGATTTTGGAACTCTTCCCACTTTAAATTTTCTTGACATCACTGTTGCTATTCAGTCATTTTCAGTCATATCTGCTTCTTTGTGACTCCATTTAGGGTGTTCTGGCAAAGACCCTGGAGTGGTCTGCCATTTCTTTCTCCAGTCTATTTTATAGGGGAAGAAGTTGAGGCAAACAGGGTTAAGTGACTTTCCCAGGGTCACACAGCTAGTAAGTGTCTGAGGTCATAGTTGTATTAAGAATGATGACTTTTCCTGTCTTCAGGCTGGAACTGTATCCACTGTCACCAAAATGTCCTTGCCATAAGACAAAGTTATTCTTGGTTTCATATGCCAGCAGGTCTAGGGCAATAAAATGATTTGACTAATCACTATGTAGAACAGCTTCCCCTGCTAGCATGACAATCACTCGATCTTAAAGAAATACTACAAATATTCCCTTTCTATTCAACCTTCCTCTTACAATTCAAATAAATACTGAATTGGCTTCATAGATATAACCAATGAAAGATAAATACTAAAGCATAATCTTCCAAACCACTTAATTTTTTGTAGACCATATCCCCTATAAAAATATTTCTAAGATGTTTTGCTGTTTTTTGGCAGGAAGAAAGGGTCAAGAATATCTAAGTAAGGTTCTCTGTAAATAAGCTTGTTGTGTTTGCTTTGAAAAATCTGTAAAAGATGAATCTGTGCCTGGTTCACAATAAAAAAGGAGAATATGAAATGTGCACATCATTATTTCTTGGAATCCTATATTCTCTCCCATACCACACCCCCACAATCCACTAAAAGTAGAGAAGGCACCATAAGCAAACACAGGTTCCTACCTACCCATTCATGACCCAGCTATAGGTCCTCAGGTCCATCTTGCTGGACAAGAAGAGTGCATGGCCCCACAAATGGTTCCTCATGGCCCATTCCAGGGCTTCCTAAAATCAAGAATGCATCTAAGTCAGTATCAACCTTCTGGACGCACCACTACTGAAACTGGTATTACTTTACTTGGAGTTTATTCATCAGACTTAGGTTGAGGCACTTATATGGCATAGTGGCAAGTGACAGGCAGTTCACACATTCATTGTTCATCCTTCATTTTGGAAGAGGAGCAGTGACAACATGGGGTGTTGTGTGTGAATTCAATTTAAGTGAGGCAGAGTTATAAGACTTGGAATCCAGAAGACCTGATTTGAACTCTGCTTCGGATACTCCCTAGCTGTATGATCCTGAGTAGGCAATTTAATTTCTCTATGCCTCAATTTCCTCTTCTGTAAAATGGGAATAGCAATAGCATCTATCTTACAAGGATGGAGGGAGGTTCAAATGAGTTAATAAGTGTAAAGAGCATTGTAAAGCTTAAAGCATTATATAAGTGCTAGCTACTAGGAGTACTAGGACAAGTCACAAGCTCTTTTAGAAACTCACATATGGTGCCAAGGTGGCAGAGTGAGGAAGGAACCCTTTGAAGCCCTCTCAGATCCCCTCCAAACAACTAGAAAACTGCCTCAGAATTGATCCAGGATCATGGAAGCAGGTCACCATCCTAGCAGGAAAGGTCTGTCTCACTGGAGTAGAAGGGGAACAACCCAGCAGCAGGGACCCACGCCTCGGGCAGACCAGCAATAAGATATCTCCTCCAGGGCCAGCCATCAGAAGGACTCTGTTACCATAGCAACCTAGCAGCAAGGCTCCATCTGTGCAGCAGGTCAGCAGCTAAACCATACAACCTAGGGAAGCCAACAGTCAGGCCCCATTCCCATACAAACCAGAATGGAAACCTACCCTCCAGGGAAAGCAAATAGCACACAGCTAAGCTCCGAAGCCCAGTGAAAACCAGCACCAGCCCCAGCACAAAAAACTTGAGAGTGTGCAGGACCAGAACCCAACTCTCCAATAAAAACATCAGAACACCTCCCAAAAAAAGGCAGAAAAATGAGGCAAAATAAAAACTTGACTATAGAAAGTTATTATGGTGACAGTGAGTATCAAGGCATAAACTTAGAAGAAAACAATAGTGTCAAAATGCCTACAGGTGAAACCTCAAAGAAAAAATATAATTTGGTCTCAGATCTAAACAAAATTCCTGAAAGAGCTTTAAAAAGATTATTAAAAGCAAATTAGAGAAGTAGAAGAAAAATTGGGAAAAGAAAAAAGAATAATGCAAGAGATTATGAAAAAAAAATATTGGAAAAGATATACAAAAATTTACAGAGGAAAATAAATGCCTAAAAAATAGAATTGGACAAATAGAAAAGGAATTTAAAAAGGTCACTGAAGAAAATAATTACTTAAAAATAGAATTGAACAAATGGAAACTAATGACTCTATGAGACATTAAGATATGATAATGCAAAAATCAAAAAAAAATTTAAATAGAAGAAAATGTGATATTTCTCATTGGAAAAAAAAAAACTGACCTAGAAAGTAGATCCAGGAGAGATAACATAAGAATTATTGAACTACCTAAAAGTCATGACCCAAAAAAAACTTAAGCCTGGACAACATCTTTCAAGAAATAATCAAAGAAAACTGCACTGATATTGTAGAACCAGAGGGCAAAAGCAAAATTGAAAGAATCCACTGAGCACTGCCTGGAAGAAATCCCAAAATGGAAACTCAAAGAAACATCATATCCAAATTCCAGAGCTCACAGATCAAAGGGAAAGTATTGCAAACAGCCAAAAAGAAACAAGTTAAATAGCATAAAGGTACAGTCAGGATTACACAGGATTTGGGAGCTTTCACTTTAAAGAACCAGCGGACTTGGAATATGATATACCAGAAGACAAAGGAGTTAGGATTACAACCAAGAATCACCTATCCAGAAAAACTGAATATAATCTTGGGGGAGGGGAGGGGAGGTATTTGACATTTAATGTAATAGGGGACTTACAAGCATTTCTAATTAAAAGACCAGAGCTGAATAAAAAATTTGACCTCCAAATACAAGACACAAGGGAAACATAAAAAGATAAAACAAAAAAGAGAAAACATAATAAATTCAATAAAGTTAAACTATTTATATTTCCATATGGCAAGATAATATTTATAACTCTTAACAGCTTTATTACTATAAGAGCAATTAGGAGAAGTATATGTAGATGTAGGGTGTGGATATAAGGTGACTTTGATAGGATGTTACCAAAAAAAAACAAAAAGCAAAATAAAAGGATGAGAAAGAAAATTGTATTGCAAGAGGAAGGAAGGTGGAGATTGAATGGGGTAAATTAAAAAAAAGAGGTACGAAAGAGTTATTATAATGGAAGGGAAGATGGGGGTTGGGAGTGATGGACAAAGCAAGTAGGGGTGGCAATCATGATCTCAGGCAAAACAGAAGCAAAAATAGATCTAATTAAAAGAGATAAAGAAGGAAGCTATATCTTGCTGAAAGTTACCAAAGACAACAAAGTCATATCAATATTAAACATATATGCACCAAATGGTATAGCATCTAAATTTTTGAAGGAGAAGGCAAATGAGTTATAGGAGGAAATTGATAATAAAACTATACTAGTGGGGGACCTCAACTTTCCCCTTCTGGAACTAGATAAATCTAACAAAAAATAAACAAGAGAGAAGTTAAGGAGGTGAATAAAATTCTGGAAAAGTTAGATACGATAGCTCTCTGGAAAAAATTTAATGGGAACAGATAGGATTATACCTTTTTCTCAGCAGTACACGGCACCTACACAAAAATTGACCATATGTGAGGACATAAAAACCTCACAACCAAATGCAAAAAAGCAGAAATAATAAACACATTCTTTTCAGATCACAATGCAATAAAGATTACATTCAATAATGGACAATGAAAAGAGACATTAAAAATTAAATAATCTAATGCTAGAAACAAGTGGTTCAAAGCACAGATCATAGAAACAATTGATCAAAGAAATGTAAATTAAAACAACTCTGAGATACCACCTCACATCTCTCAGTTTTGCTAATATGATAAAAAAAAAAGGAAAATGTTGGATGTTGGAAGGAATATGGAAAAACTAGGACACTAATGCAATGTTGGTGGGGTTGTGAACTGATCCAACCATTCTGGAGAGTAATTGGTAACTGTGCCCAAAAGGTATACTGCACATATTCTATGATCCAGCAATATTACTGCTAGTTCTATATCCCAAAACCATCCAAAAAATTGGAAAAGGACTCATTTGTACAAAAATATTTATAGTAGCTCTTTATGTGGTGGTTAAGAATTAGAAAATGAAATGGATGCCCATCAACTGGTGAATGGTCAAATAAGCTGTGGTATAGGATTATAATGGAATATTATTGTGCCGTAAGAAATGGCAAGCAGGATGATTTCAGAAAAACCTGGAAAGACTTACATAAATTGATGCAAAGTGAAGTGAGCAGAACCAGGAGTATTGCACACAGTAACAGCAACACTGTACGATGAAGAACTGTGAACGACTTAGCTATTCTCAGCAATACAATGATCTGAGACAATCCCAAAGGACCAATGATGAGGCTAACTATCTGCCTCCAGAGAAAGAATTGATAATAATTGAATATAGATTGAAGCATGCTATTTTTCACTTTCTTTTTTTCATTCTTATACAAAATGACTAATAAGGAAATGTTTTATACAATTGTACATATATAACTATATCTGATTGTTTTCCATCTCAGGTTAGGGGAGAGGGGAGGGAAAGAGAAATAGAATTTGGAACTCAAAACTTTAAATTAAAATGTTTAAAAATTGGAAAAAATAAAAACCATTTAATTAAGTATAAGGTATTAAGTATAAAAATTGCTTTTCTTGTGTGTGTGTGTGTGCAGAGTCTAGTGCATAGTACACATTTGATAAATGTTTTGTAATTGAATGAAAAAAAAGCTCACATAGTAACATTAAAGAGACACTGCCTGATACATAGGATATACTTAATAATACTTTTTCCTACTCCTCCCTCTGCCCCTCCCCACATAAGTAAAAGCATTTATACATATAGCACTTATAAATGTTATCACATTTGATCTTCATAACAACCCTGGGAGATGGGTGCTTTGAGTACCACTTTTTTTCACTGTTTATGATATTTTCAAGGTATTATTTATTTTAACACTCTCTTCTTTTTAAATTTTGAATTCCAAATTCTCTCCCTCCCTTTTGCTTCCTCCCACACCCACTGAGAAGGCAGGCAATATGTATTATTCCCTTTTTGCATATGAGGAAACTGAGGCAAGCAGAGGTTCAGAGACTTGCTCAGGGTCATACAGCTAGTGTTTGAGGCTGGATTTGAACTCAGGTCTTCCTAACTTCAGGCCCAGTACTCTATCCACTGTACCACCCAACTGATTATTTCTTCTACTAGCTTCCTCCTCCCCTTCCTCCACTTCCCAAGAACCTCTGGCTAGCAGATGGTAACCATTCTTCAGATTTAGCCAAGTCAAATACCCTTGACCTTAGCAAAGGTCAAAAAATCTCTGTCTAATACACGAGAAGCAGCAGAGGAAATACCAGTGCTATAACTTTAATCCCAATACTGGACTTAACCAGCTCTTCAAAGAAGCAAACTAAAAGCAGGATCCATGGGCCTGGGCCCACAGGCACAGTGTTGATGTTAAATTAATAACGAGTAAAGGTTACATGCTCTAACAGCTACTGTCAGGGACAATATTCACACCTCTCTAAGGCTGAATCTATCATGTCAATGACTCCATGAGAGAGGAAATGGATCTAACTTTTCCTTAAAGTGTAGATTCATTCAACAAATATTTATTAAACGGTGGATGTGTGTAAAGAGCTGTGCTAGTTTTACCCATTATTTCCTCAATGCCAGGAAATTTGTCATTTGAGGACACTAATGAGCTAATGAGCTAATTTTACCTCCAGGTGTAAAGAAATTGATCATCCTAAACAACTCTCCATTTAGTCCTTTCAGAGAGAGAGGGAGAGAGAGAGATTATGGCTAGAGAGCAGGCCTCAGCCTCAGAGTCAGGAAGATCCAGGCTTAAGTCCAGCTTCTGACACATACTGTCTGTGTTTCCCTAGGCAAGTCACTTAGCACCTCAAAAGTTAACCTCACACAGTGTCATAGGCACTCTAAGAAGCTGTGGGGGGAAAAGGAAGGAAGTCAGGGAGGGAGGGAGGGAGGAAGGAAGGAAGGAAGGAACTACCATGTAAAGAAACTGATGTTTGGCCCCTTAGGTTACCAAATCTTCTTTGTGCTGTGTGTGTTTGTCCTTCGTTGCCAAAGAAGACCATTCCCTCAGAGAAATAATGACATGACTTGCACTTGACTGTTTTGAGTAAGGGAGGGACCTGCACAGGCAGGTCACCAGCCTCACTTCTCTTCCAGAGCCATCTGAATCCAGTGACCAGATATTCATCAGAATGACTGAAGATGATCCAAGATGAGGCAGTTGGGGTTAAGTGACTTGCCCAAGGTCACACAGCTAGTGAGTGTCAAGTGTCTGAGGTGAGATTTAAACTCAGGTCCTCCTGACTCTCCCACTGGTGCTCTATCCACTGCAGCACCTAGCTGCCCAATACTTTGTGCTAGTCAAAACCTGTCACCCTCTTATATGACTGGACTGTTTCAATCATGAGACTCCAACATATATCACTGCTCAAGGAATCCCTATAATGTCCCCTCAACATTTTTTTAAAAATTTTACTAAATCACCCTATTGTTGTTCAGTTATTTCAGTCATGTCTGACTCCTCGTGACCCTATTTGGGGGTTTTTTGGCAGAGATATTGTAGTCCTTTGTCATTTTACAGATGAGGAAACTGAGGTCAGTAGGGTTAAGTGACTTACCCAGGGGCACACATCTAGTAGGCACCTAAGGCCATATTTGAGCTCAGAAAGATGAATCTTCCTGATTCCAGACCTGGTGCTCTATCCACTACACTACCCAGAAGTCATCTAGCAACCCACACCTGTCTAGACTGCTTTAAAAATAAAACTCCTTGTGGAATTTAAGCTTAAAATTAGAGATTACTTGCCTTCTTTCTTCCATAGAAGAGAAGTTTAGTGAATTTCTCAATAATCTGTGCTGATGTCTGTATGCTGGGTGGAATCTCACCAGTGATCAGGTTAGGTATCCCAGAGCTTGGTACTGGCCAATCTTCATCGGTCAAGTTGATCAGGTTAGCTACAGGGGCTTGTCTTTTATATTTCTCCAACTTCTTGCAGTCTTGCATCAACAGTTCAGCTACATCTGACCCCACCATTGACTTCAGAGCAAAGAGAATAAATCATGAGGCCTATTACAAGAGTCCAGTAACAGTCTAGGGTGATCCTAATCTATGGGTCAGGCTAAGAAAACAATGACATCTGGGCCTTGCCCTTTCTAAAAGAGTTATATAATAAGAGAAAAGTTATTTACTCTACCTTCCTCTACTCCACCCCACTCCACACCACCATCCGTGTGTACACGCACACACACACACACATACACACATGCACATACACACACATACACACACACACACACTCACACACACACTTGCACAGGAGTAATGTTTCTCATAAATCACTTGGCTAACCATTCTTCAACATTCATCCCGCACTAACACTGATGCCAACAGCCATGACTTCTCTGGAAGGCCATCAGGAGCAAGTTAAAGAAAAAATAACTTTTGTGGGGTTATTACCAGGCTGAACCATCATCCACAGTCTTGGGATGTAAATGGAAGGGTTCACATTTTAAATTGGTATGTGTGCAGTGCAGAGGATACAGGGTCATCCTTGAGGGTCAGAAGACCTGGGTTCAAGTCTTGTTTCTGATATTTTCTAACTATGAAACAAGGGAATGTCACAACTTCCCAGTGACCCAATCAGCCCTCTAAGACTCCACATACTAGCTGTTACCAGCCTCTGTCAGTAGAGGGAGTCCCCACACTAGGAGTTTCCTATCCTGATGAATTCACAGATCTAGACCAAAAATAACAATAATTTATAAGCATTTTTTGTCCTAGAGCAATTCTTTGCTTCTGACATTTTGTCATGAATGTCCATGAAATTAACTGAGCTTTATCCAAACCAAATGACTCAAAACCCAGCCTTTCCATTGCCATCTGCTCTAAGTAGGGCTGCTTTTCTACGTACTCCATTCTGCCGACAAAGGAGGACCAGCAACTTCCAGAGCAGGGCCAGGTCCCTACCCCTTGGTGTCTGAGCCTTGGAACTCAAAGCTGCCTTCTGCTGGCAAAACAACATCACGTCCACCTTGTGCACATCATCCCTGTGGGAGTAACCCAAGAAGTAGAGTTAGCCCCTGGGAGTCAACTCCTAGAAGATTCAAGGCAAGTGTACTTAAGCTGCTGAAAGATGCCTCAGGGAAGAAGATTAGGTCCTGTCTATGAAGTTAACTAGATGAGTGAGGATTTCTCCAAAAGCCTGGCCACATAAATCCAGGGAGGAGGAGTCTGCCTACAAGGAAACTGACACCCCAAGGAAAGAGGATGTTCAAGCCAATACGAATCATAGGATCTAACCCCTATTTTCCAGATGAGTAAACTGAGGCCCAGAGAGGCTAAGGGACTTGCCTAAACTTACCTAGTGACAGAGATGAGACCTGAATCTAGATTTCCTGGTTCAGAATTCAATGATCTTTCCACTATTCTCCCATAGCCATATGCCATAAAAAACAAGGCCTTTAATCACTTAGAACTAAAGGAGAACACCCCAAGGCCATAGAAATACACTGGCTTTTTTTCTCCTCTTGGAATGCACATTGAGCTGATTAGTCCGACTGCTCAGTTCCATCATGCATCTTCTCCCTAGTGGGAGCCAGGCTATTTTTTTTTAAACATTAATTCACTTGTTGGCAATTTCCCAGAATCCCCTCTGACAGTGGTGTGCTATTCTAATATCCATCTGCTGTCACTCATTTCGAGCCCTAGAATTTCCTTGAGGGATCTTTGCAAATTTTAATTGATTTTTTTTCCGTAGGTGGTCTCTTCCTTTTAGACTTATGTTTTCTTGTTCTCTTTAGCTACAAATGATGAAATCAATACAGACAATGACACATTTGGCTCTGTGCTGTAATACAAAAGGGTTTGCTTCATTATCCATTACTGAACCTTTTCTTCAAGGAAAGTCAAGCTGGAGACAAACAGGAACAACCAAGAATCAAACACATGAGCCATGAACAAAAGGGACAGACCTCTGGCTAACAAAGAAGCCTGACTCAGAAAGTCTTGCAGGAATTTTACCTGATCAGAGGTCCTGAGAAAGCTCTCAGCTCTTCCTGTTCCTCGGTGTCATTAAGGAAAATCTGGAAAACAAAAGCAGATTCCCTCTGCCCATCTAATGCCCTGCTCCACCTGGCCGGTGGGTGCCAAGGTTTTGGCCAGTCTCCCTTAGCCAGAGAGAATGATTGAAAAAACATCATTCTGGAACATTTCAGCTAATTAGGCAAGATCGTCCCAACTTGAAACAAAATGCTAATAGAAGCAACTAGCTTTTTTAATAAATGGAGATGCCGCATTGTAGAAGGCAGGATTCGAGAATCTGGAAATCCTGGTTCTGCCACTTAACTTACTAGCTGGTTGATAGGATTATGGATTTATAGCTGTTATAGACAGATGAGTCAATGGACAAGCTACTTTCTCTACTGGCACCTCAGTTTCCTCATCTGTAAAATGGAGCTACTAACACTTGCACAACTCACCCCAAAGAATTTTTATAGGTTGAGATTTGTAATTTTCAACGAACTTTGGCAAGTGAGCTGTTCTTATTACCTCAAATGTAACAGGCAGAACAGGCAGTTAAAGCTAAGAACCTCCAACTTCAGGTCACAAGACCTCAGAGACTTACATGAACTGATATAAAGTGAAATGAGCAGAACAGCTGTATCCAGTAATCACACGATTGTACAATGATCAAGTGTGTGTGAGTGGCTTAGCTATTCTCAGCCATACAACAATCCTGGACAATTCTGAAGGACTCATAATGAAAAAGATGCTATCCGTCTCCAGAGAAAGAACCGATGAAGTCTTGAATGCAGATCAATGCATACTTGTTCTTTATTCTTCTTGTGGTTTTTAAACTGTGTTTTCTTTCACAATACGACTAACATAGAAATATGTTTTGCATGACTACATATGTATTACCTATATCAATGTCTTCTCAGTGATGGGAGGGGAGAGAGGGTGGGAGAGAATTTGGAACTCAAAAGAATTTTTCAACAAATGTTAAAAATTTATTTTTACATGTAACTGAGGAAAAATAAAATATTAAATTTTAAAAATAAAATAAAATGGTTCATATTAGGTAGCTTAAAAAATAAGACCTTAGATTCCAAACTGAAGGGGACCTCACATCTAGTACAGTCCCTTCATTTTACAGATGAGAAACACGTAGCTCGCAAGTGGAAAAGCCAAGAGTTGGACACAGGTCCTCCAACTCAAAATTCAGAATATTTCCTGCTGTACCATGTTTGAAATGAAGGATCCTGCTTCCTCTTCCCAAGCTTTACTGTAATCACAGTTTCTTATGATAAAGATCTGGGAAAGAAATTCAAATTCCAGGGCACTCAACTAAGCTGTAATGCTTGCCCAAAAATGGAACTCTACACAATCCAGTTCCTTGTGATTCAGATCACCACTAAGTCGTAACATGGCCTCTCTATCCAGTTGAAGAATGAGGTACATTTCGGTGTGAAGTAGTATGCTGGTAGCATATCAAGGGAAAACTGAACCTAGGCTAGTGTGGGGTAGTCGATAGAATGCTAATTTGGAGTTAGGGAGATCTGGATTCCGATTCTATCTCTGAGGCTTTCTAGTTATAGAGTGATGGGCAAGTCACTAAAGTTTTCAGTATCTTAATTTATGAAACTGTAAAATGATGGTGGCTCAGTGGATAGAACACAGGCCTACTGTCAGGAAATCTCATCTTTGTGAGTTCAACTCTAGCCTTAGACATTTACTGGTTGTGTGACCCTGGGCAAATCACTTAACTCTGTCTCAGTTTTCTTATTTGTAAAATGAACTGGAGAAGAAAATGACCAGTACCTTTGCCAAGAAAATCTCAAATAGGGTCAGAAAGAGTCAGACACAACTGAACAACAAATGTACCGGGCACCGGACAAAGCATTTTGCAAATACCTCATTTGATAAGCTAAAAACTGCTTTGTCCCTGTTTCCCATGAAAGTAGATCAACATCTCTATGTGTGGTCAGCAATTGAGACTCCGAAGGGTATAAGAAGAAATTAAGAGCAGGAATGTACCCAGAATGTACGTGTGATAGCGGGGAGAAAGGTACTAACAATTTTACCTCCAAACTGTGCATTTCCACAAGCGCTGTCTGCCCATCAGCTGGATGGCTGGGGCGCACCAGTACCAGCTGACCTCCTGGCCCAAAGCACACAGGCATGTGGGCGATGAAGAATTTCATGGGATCCACAGGACCAACGGATGCATCTTCTAACCAGAGATACACAAGGATAATCATGGTTAGACGCTGTTGCCTTGAGTTGCAAGACATTGCTATGGCAATGACAGCTGGGGGAAGATTCTGAATGGGCAAGAAAAATTGACACAGCCTTAAATAAAAGAAATGAGAGCTAATTGGGGCTAGGTTCCAGAACAGGGTTTTTTAAAAATGTTTTTGTACCATTGACCACTTTTGCAGTCTGAGGACATCTACAAATGCTTTCTCAGAGGAAAAAAAAAGTGCTTTTAAATGCATAAAACAGAGTACATAGCATTACAAAAGAAATCAATTATGTTGAAATGTGGTTATGAAAATTTTTGATATTTATATGAGACTGTATGTCCTTGAGTTCACGGACCCTTTTTACTCTTATTTGCATTCCCAGGGCTTAGCACAATACCTGGCACATAGTAGGTACTTAATAAATGTTTGTTCATAAACTCCAGGTTTAGAACCCCTGCTCTAGTACCTCGATAGACCAGACCTATTCCAAACATGTTACAAGGTTTAGTTATCAGTCCTAAATGATACCCAACAAATTCTTTCTTCAAATGAGGAAGAAAGACGCTTGCTACAAAACATGCAAAATCCCTGGTTCTTGAGATTCCATTGCTCTGAGAAGTCATCATCCCAGAAAAGTCATTTTGCTTTGGAGGTGACCTTCACTCGCTCCACCACTTTCAGATCCCTCCTTTCTGGGAGTCTCCTTTTAGATAGATTTTCCTATCTAGGTAAAGAAATATCTTTTACTATCTCATCTCCCAAGTGGACCTCCATTCAAATGCCAAACACAAGATGGCTGGAAGTAGTACCACCCTCTAAGCATTAATAATAACGGTCTTTATTATGTGGTAACTAGACAAGAGATAGGAGCCTCAGATTAACATCATAATTAAAATCCATACTGCGGAAGCCAATGAGATCAGCCCATTAGGAAGATTTATTAAGCATTTACTTTATGCTCATTCTATGGTAGGCACCCCGGACAAAGGCAAAATAAAAAATAACAATCCCTGCCCTCAAGGAGCTTATATTTTACTAGAGAATTAGCAGACCCATGTTGCTGCTACCTGTCTGAACAGGACTCCAGGTCTTTAAAGGGGTGGTATCAAACTGATCAGAAGAATCCAACATGTACTGGCTGAGCTCATAGCTGCTGGAGCTAAGACCTGACTCCTTATACTGCTGAAGCAAACTGGACTCACCAACCAATGAAACCTGGAAATTTAAAAAAAAAAAAAAAGTTAACAATCAATCAATCAGTAAACATTGATTAAGCACCTACTATGTGCCAGATACTATGCTAAGCACTGGACAATGGAAATACACTGAGAAGATAGGACTGCATCAGCTGAGTAGATCTTTGCAGAGTCCTCTCCCTCCCGATGGCTTTTTTTAGAGAATCAAAATTCCAATTCCCTAGTAAATACTGTGAAGGATTCATTGTCAAGAAAGGAGTTCAATCCACCAAGTATTTACTGAGCGAGACACTGTTAAGCGGCTGTGTTAAGCCAGAATAGAAAATTGGGTCACTAATCCATATATAAGAATCCCTATGGGCTACTGATTGATTTAGTTTTAAAATATGATGTCATTTATGATTTATTGTGTTTTCATTTGTTTTCTTAAATAGTTCTTAATTTATTTTGTCAAATAATATTAAATTATTTTGTTAAATAGTTTAAATATTAAATTTATATTTGTTAAGCATTTTCATCAGGTTCTAGCCACACTCATGAGTGGGCCATTTGTAAAGGATACAGAATCATAAGGAATAGCCCTTGACTTTGGGAAATTTACAGCTTAAATAAGAAAGTAAGACCAACACACATGAAACCACATAATACAGAATAGGAAAAGATCACTAAATTGTTTGGAACTTATTGTAAGAATCATAGGTATTCTGGGGAGAGGTGCACACTAGCCGGGGTAGATAGAATGTGTGACTCTGTCTTCCTATCTAAATTGAAATATTCTAATGGTTCACAGATCCCTGAGAGGAACAAACTGCTGATCTACGTGAGTTCAAGGGCAAGAGGCCAATTTAATTAACTCCACAAACATTTATGACATGCCGTACTAGAGTAGTTCTCAAAGAGTTGCCCGGAACACTGCCACCATATTGCCAGTTCTCTGGGTTCTTATTAGGCATATCGCAGATTGTATGGAACATATCCAGGCAAGAGCATGTGTCTGTGTCTCCCAATTCTCTCCAGTGTTCTCTTTCATCACACAGAGAAAAGAACTGTTCTGTGAGTCAAAAAATAAGTTTGAGAGCCCCTGGTCAACTATGGGCCAGGCCCTGTGCTAGTTAGGCCCTAGAAATACAAAATGAAAAAGAAAATAGTCCCTGTCTTACATCCTACTGGAGGAAAAGAGCTTATACACAGTTAGTAAACATTTTTTAAGAGTTTGTTGTTGCTGTTTATCTTTTGGTTTCTAAGAGGATCAATGAATTGGATTTAAGTGAGGCAGAATTGCAGAGTCATCAGCCTCACTCTCCCTTCCTGAGTCATCAAAGTCCAGTGGCAGGACAAAAGTCAAGATGACTGGAAATGGCCCAGAATGCAATGGATGACCCTGGCATCTTCTATGCCTGACCCAGCTCTAACCACTCCACAGTGCCTGCTTCAGCTACCTTCGTGATTATTGAAACAAATTGTTCTCATCTGCCCATTCTGCCAGGGAAAGTTTTCACATGGTTGGGGTAGACATCTCCCTAACTCACTGAAAGATTTGAGGTCTATCAACTACCCTCAACTACTTTAGCCTGTTTGTTGAGACAATTTGTCACTATACATGCTACAATTTCTTGGAGTCACATGTGAGAGAATTGGGTGAATCAGGTGGGCATCAAAAGCCAAAAAGCAGCCCTGAAAAGGGTTCAGCAAGGCCTCACATCAGAGGTACTGGTCCTCTTGAATACCTCATACTGGCTAGGCAACACAGTGGAGAGAGTGCTAGGCCTGAAGTCAGAAAGACTCATCTTCCTAAGTTCAAATCTGGCTTCAGACATTTCCTAGCTGTGTTACCCTGGGCAAGTCACTTAACCCTATTTGTCTCAATTTCCTCATCTGTAAAATGAGCTGTACAAGGAAATGACAAACCCCTCCAGTATCTCTGCCAAAAACAAAAACAAAAACCCAAATGGGATCATGAAGAGTCAAATACAACTGAAATGACTCAACAACACTATATGACAGAAACCATACTAAGCTCTAAGAATACAAAGAAAGGCAAAAGACAGTCCCTGTCCTCAAAGAGCTCATAATCTAATGAGAACCTAAACATAGAAAGAAACTGAATCTCAAGGGAAAGAGGAAGATTTGTTGCAGTCATTTTTCATTTGTGCCCAACTCTTCATAACCCCATTTGGGTTTGTTTTTTTTTGTAAAGATACTAAAGTTGTTTGTCATTTCCTTCTCCAGCTCATTTTACAGATGAGGAAACTGAGGCAAAGAAGGTTAAATGACTTGCCCAGAGTCACACAGCTAGTGAGTCTCTGAGGCCAGCTTTGAACTCAGGAAGATGAGTCTTCCTGACCCCAGGACTGGCACTCTATCCTCTGTGCCACCTGGCTGCCCTGGATTAGACTTTACATGTGGAATTTAGAAGTAGAGAACCCTGATCAAGCTGAATGTGGCCAGGACTCTACAGAGTGTCAGTTGCTGGAGAGAGTCAAGAAGACACTGCATACTGAGAATGAAGGTAGTAGCTTTATAATCATGACACTTCAGGTCAAGAACTTCCATGTCCCAGCAGGTTAGCTACCTCACTGAGCCGCGTGTTGATGCCTTCCATGGTGCTCTGCTGCAGTTCCCCTTCCCCTGGCTTTTCTTGCCTGGCAGAATCAGAAACTGGACTTTCTTTGTACATATCATAACTTTTAGACCTGCAGTAAGGGGGACAAAGACTGGTGAGGAACCAGCACTAAGCAAACACAAATAAGGTGGTATTTTGCTGAGTACCAAGAGAAGCAAAGGACACGAGCTCTAGAGCAAGAAGGATCTCACAGCCCATCTAACATGACCCTGTTATTTAACAGATGAGAAAACCGAGGCCCAGGGAGATCTGGTACCCTGCCTAAAAGTCATAAAATTCAATAAACTTCAGAGGTTGAGATTCGAATCTACATTCACAATTCCAGAATATAATTCTTTGTATTATACCACTGTGTCTCTAATGAAGACATTCCCCCTCATTGACCTTCATAACATAGTAATTCAACAAATAAGAAAAAATCTATAATCTGCTTGGTGCCCGGAGTAAGTCCAAGTCTTCTCTCTTGGTCTAAGTTGTCTTCAATTTAAACAAAAGTACTTAGATTTAGAGGGACTCAGCTGAGTAAAGACACCAGCACAGATGGATTTCTGCCTTCTTTTCTTTCTCTCTTCCTCCATGGTCTCTATTCTTCATCCCAGAGGCCAGTTTGATGGTAACCCATCTTTGATACTATTGGTCCAGAACAAGATGAGCATCCTAGGCCCAGATCATGCCTAACCATAAGAACATTATAAAGGCCAAGTCAATGCAGAAAATAACAATTAAGGACCACCTGTCCTTCTATTAGTGTGAAGAAATTCCAGTGAGGAAACTCCCTCCATCAGTGTAGATCAAGACTTTTCTGCCATTTATAATCTTATAGAATTACCTAGAGCAGAGGTGTCAAACACAGCTCCTTGCTGTAGTGCTGACAGAACCAGAATAAGATGTAATTGGGAAATGTTTAACAAACTAAATAAAAATACAACACAACATAGATAATGTTAATGTGTGGTTTTCTAAGTCAATATGAGGCTGACCAGGATCCAGTTGTGCTTGAGTTTGACTCCACTGTCCTAGAGCACTCAGAGGTTAAATGATTTGTCCATGACCAAGCAGTCACATATCAGGCAAGACTTGAACCCAGACCTTCCTAAATCTAAGGCTAGCTCTCTTGAGACATATGCCAAGCTGCCTCTCTCAGACTGATAACACTAAATTGTGTTCTCTTCCAGGAGACCTTCCAGCACGGGACGATGACCCAGAGTGAACTAAATCCTTAGTCTCTTCTCCCAAGAGTCCATCATGAAAGGCTAGATGAGGTCTCCTGGGGCATTCTAAACCTAAATAGATTCTCAAGGTTCAACCTGGTCTTTATCCATGTACCTGACACTACCACCACTATGATGCAAGTTCTAATTATCTTACACCTGGACTATTGCAATAGCTTGTTGTACAGCCTTACAATCAGTCCTCCACTCAGCTGTCAAACTGATCTTCCTAAAATTCCAGTCTGATCATATTGTTCCCCTATTCTATAAACTCCAGTGGTTACCTGCTGCCTCCAAGATCAAATATAAAATCCTCTTTTTGGTTTTTAAAGCCTTTCATCACCTGGCCCCCTCCTACCTTTCTAGTTTTCTTACATCTTACACTCCTCCCCAATATGCTCTATGATTTAGTGACAC
Organism: Notamacropus eugenii; assembly: GCF_028372415.1. Taxonomy (NCBI): domain Eukaryota; kingdom Metazoa; phylum Chordata; class Mammalia; order Diprotodontia; family Macropodidae; genus Notamacropus; species Notamacropus eugenii. Next base: position 467,733,920 of record NC_092873.1, on the reverse strand, counting down.
TAGTTCCCTAACCATCCCTCAAACACAACATTCTCTGAACATTTTCAATGTCTGTCTTTATGCCTGGAAAATGTTCCCTTTTCATCTCTACTTCCTGGCTTCCCTGGCTTCCTTCAAGCCTCAGCTATAATCCCACCTTCTACCCAGAACATTCAACAGACCTCTTTAATCATAGCATCTTCCCTCTGAGATTGTACCCAATTTATCCTGTATATATCTCCTTGTCTCTCCCACTAGACTATGAGTTTCTAGGGAGAAGGAACTGGTTTTTGTCTTTCTTTCTATCTCCTGAGTTTAGCACAGTGCCTAGCACGTAATAGACATTTAAAAATGCTAGTTGATTTACAAACCAGTCCAGCACAAGACTGACCTTAAGGTTGAGGGAAGAAAGCACCCTAATGTCTCAGTTTGCTTCAGCACTGTGACTGTGACTAGACCAGGGTGAGATCTTCCTTTGTTGACATACTTACCGAAACTGGATTTCACCATTTGCTCCAAATGGGCTGCTCTGTCTCTCCTCATGATAGTCATTATAAGGGTTTTGATCCCTATAATCTCCATGCCTAGTGTAGGGACTCCCCTGCCTTGGAACTACAGCCAGAAAAAAAGAAAGAACATGAAGAAAGTTCTGTTTTCTGAGACATTAGAGCTCATATGTTTGCTTTCTCAAGAAGCAGGATACCTAAACGATGCACCCAAAAATGTACTTGAGAGGGATGAGGCAGAGTTGCTTGAATGAGGAGAAGGTTGGAGGTGCCAGCTTCTGACACACAATTCCTTATCCCCCACAGACTATTAAGAGCACAGAATTATACAATGGTGGGGAGATGGAGGTGGGATGTATGTGTGTCTATGTGTGTGCAGGCTGCACCAAAACAGACTCCTTCTCCTCTCCAACTCTGTCACAAGCTGCCTATAACACCCACCCACCCACAACTGAATGTGCTACTCACCTATTTGTAATTGGAGAACTGAAAATTTTCCACATGTGAACAATGGTTAGGAATGTCTCACCATAAAGCAGGATCTCTGTATTTATGGGATATGGAATGAGCTCTAGTCTTCTGAAGCAAATTATAGTGAGGACCACCAATTTAATGAGACCACTGTGTACTAATGAGACTAAAGTCAAACACTTGGTTCCCATGTAGTTTGGCTGCCCTCTCAGATTTTGGCCTTGGTTACAAAAGCTACTAGGGAGATGTATCAGTACAACTCATCTCCACTATTATAAAAATAAATTAAGGGAGATACCTTAATGATGCTGGATCAATAGCATTCCCTTAGTAGACAAAGGACAGCAACTCCCTCCTTGGCTCCATCCCTCAAGATCAAGAAATGCAGATATCTAGCTTCCCTCTCTTGGGCAGGCTACCATGGCATAAAATTTCCATGCATAGGTCTATTGATGAGTTCTAAGCCCATCCGCCTGTCTGGGCCAACACTAAGTCCCAAAGATCTATCCTGTCCATACCTCGCTCTTCTTTCAGCAGTTGTGAGTGTCCATGATAATGATTTCCATAGGCATATTCTTCCCTTGTGCTTGTAGGAGGGTGTTTCTGATATGGATTCTCATGTCCTGACCTGAAATCACACACACACACACACACACACACACACATACACACACACACACATACACACACACACACACACACACACACACTCGTAAATAACAAAACAAAACACTGAAAGAAGACACAAGTCAAGACGAAGAGAAGAGATGATAATCCAGCACAGGAAGAATTTGGCTTCAAAGCAGGTCTGTGACTCAGAGGTAGGGATCATGGCCTGAACAAAGTTCAAGATCAAGGTCAGAGCAAGACCCAAAGTCAGAGTCCGGGAGAATTTAAAGTTTCAAGGGACCTTAGAGATCCTCAGGACAATCCCTCTCATGAGGAAAATAAAATCCAAGGAACTGAAGTGACCTTTCCAGTATTAAAACTACAAGAGAAAACACAATTTTGCTTACTCCTACTTCCATGCAAGTCAAGGGTGTTTTATAAAGCTTCTTTGTAAAGCCTAGAGACCACCATAGGGTACCAGAAGGTGGAATCCACCAGACAAGTTGGGTCCCTGGGTCTTGCCCTATATATTGCTGCTGAACCCTAGAAACTCCTAGGCCTTTCCACCTACCCTACTGAAGGACCCTAAGGGCCTTGAGCCTTTCCATCCACCTGGAAGCTAAGGTACAGGCATTGTCTCCTCCCATTAGAAGGTGAGACCTTTGAAAGTGGGGACCCCTTCACTTTGTTATTTGGATTCCTAGCACTTAGCTGAGTGTTTGCCACATAATATGCATTTAATAAATGCTTTTCCACTCAATCTCCATTCCATTCTTTTCCTCCATTGACATCACAAAAGGATGAGGGCCACATGTGGCCCTCTAGGTCCTCAGGTGTGGCTTATTCCATCAAAGAGCCACACTTGAGGACCGTGAGGGCCACATGTGGCCGCAAGGCTGTAGATTTCCCACCCCTGCCTTATCCTGTATAAACTCTAAGACAATTCAGTTTGATTCAATAAGCATGTGGCACTGGGTACAATAATGTATGAGGATTCCATTGATGGGCATATAAAAAATGACTAACTGAAATAAATAAGGATTCAGGTCAGGCTATTTTAAATGTGTTTATTTTCCCCTCCTCAGTCCTTAATTTATCATCCTTTGAAAACTAACTGACCAAGAGAGAATGAGATAAGGAAGTTCAGCCACTATTCTTACGCATCTCCAGTCTAAATACTACTTTCAAATCTGCCATAAGTGCTTTGACACAATCTCAACTAGTTTTGCCTGTAACTAGCATCTTCTTCTACGTCTTTCTCATATGGAAAAATCAAGAACGGCAATTTGGGTGTAGGCCGCAGCCTACAATGAGTCATAGGCAGGACTTGACCAGGATTCAAGTCCAGGAACCTCCAACCTGAAACCAGCTTACTCAAATCCTTTGTAGCAGCTGTCATTTATCTCTGATATTTTCTGAAGCTGCTGAAATAGTCAAAACAGCAAGAAATTAATGAGGTCACCCCTCAGGTTAGACCAACCCACCGTGGGAGAGGTCCTTTTTTATTTCCTGGAATGCCAGGAAGTAGAACTGTAACAATCAAGGCTTTGTCCCAGGGTACCAGAATTTGGAGGGCACTCATTGCACTCAGCAACCTAGAAACAACTGACCTTAGCACCTGGGTAGCAAGAACTTTTCCCCCTGTGGTCTAGACTTGTGATTTTGTATTGATCCAGGGAAAAGTCTAGGGTCACACACCAAAGGATGGATCAGAGGTGGTACTTGAATCAGGTCTGCCAGACTTCCAAGGCTGGCTCTTTATCTATTACACTCTTCTGCCTCTCTCCATTAACAAGATTAACTAGTTTAAAGAGGAATCTTACCAAAAGACAGGCTTCCTCCCTGCTTGCTGACCCAGGGTAGTCAGATTCCAGTAGAGACCAAACTGCTCTGGTCACACTTAGTAGCAGCCTCTTAGAATCTAGAGAGCTTGTCTCCACACCAAATATTGGCATTCAAAGGTCTCCCCTTCTCACTTTAGCTCAACTGAAATTAATCTTGAAATTTGGGGCCTGGGGGGGTGAGAATAAATTGCATGCCTGGGAGTGTCCCTTGCTGCTTACCCTGGGTACAAATACTGCTAAGGCTCTGCATAAAATAAAGACCTTTCAGGAGAACAGAGATTTTGTCATTGGGATTCCCAGACAGCAGGGGTCTGTCTTCCTATCTGACTGCCCCAATGTTGTCTAATTCCTAGTTAAGCCTGTATTATTGGCCACATGGCTGTAGACTCACAAAGGAGCTGCAGGGAAAGAATTAAGACAAAGGAATGGGTTGAGTTCACAGCCATTTATCTTCAGTCACTGTAACCAATTTGGGAGCAAAGAGTTTTGCACAGACAAAGGCGGGGGGGGGGGGGGGGGGGGGGGGGGGGGGGGGGGGGTAGGGTTGCTAAGGAAACACAGTACGGAGGAGGACAAAAAGTGAAAAGTAAATGAAGAAAGGAAGTCTCTCAGCCTAGCCTGTTCAAGAAACCCTAGCTATCAAAATTCTATGATTTAAATAAAGTTTTCTCCTTTTTAGAAGATGTTAATGCTGGTTCTACCCAAGTCCAGACTTACCTGAGATATAGTTGACTGGAATAACTACCTTCATAATACTCAGTCCCAGAATGAGGCCTACTCTGATCCCTGGTCTATATGGATGGTCTGTCCACTGGCAGTCTGCCCATTGATTTGGCCATGGTGGAGGGCCCCCTCGAAGGTCTGACCACTGGTAGAACTTCTCACCACTTGCTGAGAATGAGGGATCATGGGTTTGTGAAAGCCACCCCTCTGGTGCCCCCTAGGCTGCGTTGCAGGCCTCTCTTGGGGCTGAGGCTGTGAAATGGGAACCCAGGGCTCCATCCCTGGCTGTCCTCAGAGTGTCTCTTGAGTTGTGATTGAATCAGTGTGGCAGCTGCTTTATTTTCCTGTGAGCAAAAGGGAGAACAATAGTTGCCATCAACATCATCATCATCTTCATCCTCTTACTTATCATCATCAAAAATTAAGAACATATCTATGCATTTTCCACTGCAAGGCTAAACAAAAAAATTAACCATCTCAATCTGCTTCCATGACACTCTTTCAGAAAGATGTAAAGGACATGCAGGTGCCTGAAAAGTGTGGAACAAGCATGTGAATTAAGTTACTTGAGGAGAAAACTTACCTAAACCAGTTAATGGTGAGGGAATCATGGGAGCTGACTATTTAAACAAAGTTGATTGGTGCTGCATTATACCATACATTTGCTCATTAATTCATCCATTCAATTGCTCACACATTCATTCAATTCATTCAACACATATGAAAGATCCTGTGTGAGATACAAAAAATATTTTTATTTCAATATGAGCAAGGCTATTCTTTAAGTAGAAAGAAAGTGAAGCTTCTTCCCCAAAAGATATCTTTCTTATATCCTAAGTAACTCTCTCTGCACAGATCCTCCTACTTCCAGCAAAGGGAAAAGCTGAAAGGCATGTTCATTCTAAGAATAGCTAGCATGTATAAAGCTTTGTAACAACCTTCAGACGTAGGTGCTATTACTAGCCCCCATTTTCTGATGAGAAAACTGAGGTCAATAGAGGTTAAGTGACTCTTGCCCAGGATCACACAGCTAATAGAAAGGATCTAAACTCAAGTCGTCCTAACTCCAGATCCAGTGCTCTATCCACTGTGCTACCTGGGAAAGTGAGAAACAAATTCTCTCCAGAACGACTGATCATCCTTCATAGTCCATTACTCAAGTTCCATTTTGGGGACTCAAGTATAACACCCATAGCTAACTCCAACCCTCCATCTTCCAAACTTCTCTATTACTGTCAAGGGCAACACCATCCTCTCAGTCCCTAAGGTTTACATCATTGGTATCTTTTTCCTATCTCTCATTCCCACACCCCCAGATACAATCTGCTACCAAGGCTTGGCAAATCCTCTTTACAACATCTCTTGAATATGTCCTGTTGTCTCCTATGACCTTGCCACTATTTTGGTTCAGACCCTTATCACCTCACTACTGGGCTATTGCAATAGCCTCCTGATGGATCTGCCTGCCATGTCTCTCCCCACTACAATCCATCCTCCATTCATTTGCTAAAGTAATTTTCCCAAAGAGTAGGTCTGATCATGTTACCTCTGTATTGGATAAACTCCAATGTTTCCCTATCACCTCCAGAATCAAATATAAAATCTTCTGTTTTGCATTAAAAGCCTTTCATAACCTAAATTCCCTCCACATTTCCAATCTTCTTACACCTTACACCACCTTCAATCCAGTTACCCTGTCCCCTTTGCTGTCCCACAAACAAGATACTCCATCTCTTGGCTCCAAATATTTTCTCAGGCTATCTCTCATGCCCAGAATGCTCTCTCCCTTCACCTCCACTTCCTAGTTTCTCCAGCTTCCTTCAAATGCCAACTAAAATCCCCCCTCCTACGGGAAACCTTTCCCAGTACCTCTTAATTCTAGTGCCTTCCCTCTGTTGATAACTTCATATTTATTCTGTATATGGTTTGTATATATCTGTTTGCTTTTGCTTCTTCCACTAGATTGTGAGCTCCTTGCGGGCAGGCCAGATACTATCTTTTGCCTTTCTTTGCATCCTGAGCATTTAGCACAGTGCTTGGCACATAATAAGTGCTTAATAAATACTTTATGACGGACTGCCTGCCATGCAAAATCTGGGAGCAGATCCCATCCTTACCTAGAGAGTCTGCTTTCTGGATGCCAGTGCCATCTCAGCCCTGATCCCCTCTTCTACCTCAGGAAGCATTTCAGGATTGCAAAATCCTGATCAGTCTAGTCCAATTTAATCTACCTTTAAAACTCCAAAAATAGGATCAAGATTCCCACCTGAGCTAAAAGTCAAAAGAATGCATTTGAACAAAGTAGGCATCTCCATTCATGTATGAGAACCAGAAATTCAAAACTTATCAGGGAGCAGTGGAAATGCACTCCTGGAATTTCAACAAAGGACCAGTATGGGAACTCTTAGGTCTGTCTAAATGCAGACCCCTTCTTCAGTTACATTCACAATCTGAGGCATTGTCTAATCAGAACCACCCTCTCTCCATTGTCAAACAAGGTGCAGTGAAAGTCCTTTGTGTCAAACCTGAAAGCAGACACAAGGACTCTGAATACAAGGAAAGGGCTTTGGGGACCTCCAGAGATCCTGCTGGGCTTTATGCCATTGGAACATAGTAGGATCCCAATGATCCTATAATCTCTCTAAAATTTCTACTGGACAGACCCATCACAGTCAAGACACGCTCAGTCATACTGCAGAAATCAAAACATGTGTCATCCTTAGCCAAAAGAACACCCCGCCCCCCCCCACCTATTGATCAGGAACTGATAATCAAATCGACATGACCACTGTTTCTGAGGAGGGCGTGACAATCCACTGCCCTTTGACTCCACTTGGAATCCCTGTGATTGGAGACTGTAGGTTGCCAAGTCCAAAGCCCCCTTCACTGGTCACCATTTCTCACTTGCTCATAATCCTTCATATCAGTCCCCTTCCCTGTCCCATTGTACCTTCCATTATCCCCCGGTATTGCTAATAAACTGTTAATAATAGATCTGTGCCATCCCCCCAGAGATTATCTTATAAAGATTAATGTTCTTATGTACATGTTCTTCTCTCAATAGAATGTGAGCTTCTTATGGGCAGGGACTTTTTTCATCTTTGACTCTGTATCCCCAATACCTAAGATGGTTCCTAGCCCAGAATAAGTGATTAATCAATGCTCATTGAATTAGATACTTAATGATTCTGATGAATAAAGCACCACATTCAAGTAGAAGAATTAAAGAACATTCACCAGCCATTCAACGGAGGAGTGATATTGACCTAGTCACTACCTACACACCAAAATAAATGACAGGTCTAGAATTATCATTTCGGAGCTGACTGCTAGAGGAGGTCCCTAGACAAAGCCAGGACAAGGGGCCCAATATGTGCATAACATACCGTGCATACACCAGCTCAGATCAGGTCCCCACCTTCCAACTTCAGTAGCTTTAAAAAAAATCTCCTTGGAATGGGTCTGTTTCTCCTTTGCTGGAAGAAACTGTCAAAGTCCAGCTGCCACATACACTGATAGCTACCCGTCCCCTGACTCTCACAGAGTGTCCAAGTTACCTTTACAACGGCCCGGCCTTTCCTGAACTGATTAATCAGGGCAAAGTCCAGCCTGGCTAGCTGCCTCTGGGACAACTTGTCTATGACTGTTTACTCAGAACCCTGTCAGCTTCCCTGCTCTGGGCCTGAGCTGTTCAGGTTCATGTAAAGAGTAAGTGAAAGAGCAGCCTCCAAAGCTAATCCCACTGCCCCCTACCACGCTTTCTTTCCTTTCATCTGAACAGACTGATCCCACTGGGAGGACTGTCATCAGGGTTGAAAGAAAGTGTTTGTTGCTGTCTTTTTCCTTCTGCTTTTCCTTTCGCTGGGTTCTAGTGTATCATTTAATCTGTTTTCTTCAGAGATGCTGATGAAAATGTCCATCGCAAGTGCAAAAGCACTTGAAATATCTTTTATTAAAACTATTACAAATCCTCTCCCATAGAACTCCCCTAAGTTGACATAACTAGGAGACATAAGTTGTACTTTTCAGTCTATGTTTTCAAATGCCTAGACTGTTCGAAGAAAATGCAAACACGAAATGAAATCTCATATTCCAAGGAGGGACTGATTCTGTCACTTCTACTTCTATTGTCTCATGCTATGACATGACCACTCTAAGCACAAGGAGGGCTCTTGGGGGGAAAGGGCAGACATACACCCCTCCTCCAAGGACCTCACTTCTCTCTTAGCTCCCTTTCAGAATCTCTGCAGAAGAAAGGGGAAACAAGGAAAGAAGCCAAAAGGGCTGAGGAGGTCTCATGGTTCACTTCTATAGATCCACACAAAGTGGCAGCTCCTCCTGCAGGAGTCCAAACCAGTGAAATCATCTTGAGGTTCCAGTTACTGAGACCCATCCCCTGGGACGTACCCAGGGGCAGCCCTGGACCAGCCCATTCACCTAAAAGACCCTGTCATTAAGACAAACCAGAGTTGTCTTTTTGTCCTCCTAACAAGGAGCCAGGAGGCATGTCCATACCCATTAGGAAGAGGTGTGGATGAGCAAGGATTTCAAACAAAGATTATAACCTTGTAAACTCATCAAGTTATCCTCTGAGCCAAGAACAAAGGAAAGGCTAGAAGAAGGTTTTGAGATATAGAGTGAGGAGAGACTAGAGAGTTTATGACAGACAAGCTCAATATTCTCAATAGAGCAGGAGAGTTGGGGAAAGAGAAACATATGGAGACAGAGAGACAGAGAGACTGGGGGAGGAGGGAGAGAGTGACAGGAGGGAGGAAGACATACACAGAGAGATGGAGAGATGGAGAGAGAGAGAGAAAGAGAGAGAAAGAAAGAAGACTGGAAACAGCTGATGCTGTGGGGAATATGCTAAAGAGCCAATCAGAAAAGGGTAAAGTGATTGACAGGCAAACATGAGGGTAGATTGCAGTTAGATAGATTGAATCAAACCATTAGACAACTACCACCAGCCAGCCACATTCTCAGCAACCTTGGAGTAGAATTAAAGAAGGCAGATGATTGAGGTGGCCCAGTATTGAGGATTAGCAGGACACCAGAATTATAAATTCTTGAGGCAGCTAGGTGCCACAGTGGATAGAGTGCCAGGGTTGGAGTCAGGAGGACCTGAGTTCAAATTTGACTTGAGACACTAGCTGTGTGACCCTGGGCAAGTATGACCCTGTTGACCTCAGTTTCTCATCTATAGAATGAACTGGAGAAAGAAATGGCAAACCACTCCAGTATCTCTGCCAAGAAAACCCCCAATAGAGTCATGGAGAGTCCGCCATGACTGAAATAACTCAACAGCACCAGAATAATCAAAGAACAGACTCTGAAGGAAGAAAAGTGAGGCCAGAGCAGGGTGATTGACTGGGAGATCTAGGAGGGATAGAAAGGACTGCAGGGAGTGGTGAGTACAAAGGAAGTTTAAGATGAAAGAGGAAGAGAAGAGAGCTGAAGGCTAGGAGTGGAATTTCAAGGAAAGACCATGGAAATGGGATAGTTTGGGATCGTCATTGATGATGTAGTAGATAGAGTGCTGGATCTGAGGCAGAAAGACCTGTGTTCAAATCCCTACTGCAGACACTAAGTAACCCCAACAAGTTGCTTAATCTCTTAGCCTCAGTTTTCCCTCTTCATAGGGTTGTTGTGAAGATCACATGAAATAACATGGAAAGCATTTTGCCAACCTTAAAGAGCTATATAAATGCTGTTGTTTTTGTTCAGTTATGACCTCCTCTTTGTAACACCATGGACTACAGCATGTCTGTTTTGTCTTTGAGATTTCCTCAGCAGAGATGCTGGAGCAGTTTGGCATTTTCTTCTCCAGTAGATTAAAATAGAGGTAAAATGACTTGCCCAGGGTCACACAGCTAGTACTTGCCTAAGGCCAGATTTGAACTCAAGTCTTCATGACTCCAAATCCAGCACTCTATCCTTTTGTATTTCTATTTGTGTGTGTATACAAAAGGAATATATATACATATATACACAAAATATATATACACATATATGTGTACATAAAAGGAATATATATATGTATATATATATATATTGTATATGACTTGGACTGTAAAGGTTCCCGACCTTTAACAATCTTGATACTCTCTGACTTTTACCAAACCTTCTCATAACTCTTATTCAATATGAAATGAAACAAATTCTAGAGCTTACTATGTATATGCAATTTTAAAATAAAATAGATTAACTACAATAGGATAATATAATTATTTTCCAAATATTCCCCGTACTCAGGATTGCACTGGAATTGACTTGTACAAGCTCTTGAGAGAAGATTATTACATTTTCAGTATAAGCATTTACCCCTCTGAAATGGGAAAATGCTGCAAAACAATGCTTGACGTTTTTTTTTGTCTAGATTTAAGAGTCATGGAGGAAATGGTAATAATGCATATTAAACTTGAAAGTCTATTCTACGTACATCTTTTCGGATAACTGATTGTTAAACATTTACCAGCATGCCATGGCCTGTATCCCTTTGACAAGATCTTCATTCTCCCTGGGGGTGTTGTTGAGTCAGTTAAGTCCTGTCCAACTCTTCATGACCCTATTTGGGTTTTCTTAGCAAAGATATTGAAGTGATTCACTATTTCCTTCTCCAGCTCATTGGACAGATGAAAAAACTGGAAGAAAAAAAAACCAGGGTTAAGTGACTTGCCCAGGGTCACACAACTACTAAGTGTTTGAAGTGGGATTTGAACTCAGGTCCTCCTGACTCCAGGTTCACTGCTTTATCCCTTGCACCATCTAACTGCCCTCTCCCTGGGGGTACATGTACCCAAGTTTGGGAACCCCTGGATTTTCTGATTCTCAAATTCTGTGATCCTATAACGTAAGGTGTGGCTCCCCCTGCAGGTGGCTGATAAAGAGTCAAGATGCAGGCCCTGGTAATCAAGGTTAAAAAATTAGGAGGCTAGGGTGTTCGGAGGGATATCGATAAAAATAGTAGCTAACTATCCAAGTATGAGGGCAGGCACTGGGGAGGAGTGGAAGACTGCAAACCAAATACTGAACTCCTTGAGAAAGGAGGGAGAGTGACTTGAAAGCAGAGGCGTTAAGAGGGTATGGCCACCAGTAACAATGATTAATGCCTCCCCTGTACTCTTCAGCAGCAGCCCCAACTAACCTGGGACTTGGATGGCGAAGCATTTAGCTCTACACTGCTTAAAACAAAACCCTTTGGAGGACCTCTTTGGCAACTAAAACTACCTTCAGAGCCTGTGGAGCAAATTCTTTTTCAACATCCCTACCTGTGGCATAGCTTTACCCTTTAAGCATCTACTTGATTTATGGAACCAAGTCATTTTTAGCCACATCCAATGAATAAGATAAGAACTCAAAGTAGGAAAGTTTTCTTCGGGTTTCAAAAAAACTACAACCTTTAAATAATGAGATATTTTCTTATGTGGCAGTGAAGTGTAGGCTTCATGTCGTGTCTTTATTGTGTAACTTTAGACAGGGGAAATAACTTTTCTGAGCCTCAGTTTCCTCATTTGTAAAACGGAGATTCCTCTGACCAATCTCAAAGTGCTGTTGTGAATATCAAATGAGAACACAGGTGCAAAGTCCTTTGCAATTTGAAATGTATATATGTATATACATGTGTGTATGTATGTTGTGTGTGTGTATATATATATATATATATATACATATATATATATAAAATTATAGGCTATTATCGTGTAGCTTGTTGATAGCTTCCAAGGACATATCTCAAAGGAAGAGTTTTAAAAATATTTATAAGCAACAGCCGCAAATAAGTGTGACTCCCATGATGGCTACTTGAAAGCTTTTTTGAATTTATAAGTTCTGGTAAATTTGTTAAAATATAAGTCATATATATGTTAAAATATAACTCATATATCATCTTACAGCCAGGCATTGTAATTTATTTTAATTTGTCAGCAAATGAAGGACTGGGAACACAACCATAGCAATGTACTGGAAATGAAATTTAGGGGCTCCATTAATAACCCATTTCGGAAAAGGAGCTAAAATGTAAGCCAGCCTTGTACTGCCTGACAAGGTTCACGGTGCAGGATATACAAGGTAGGGCAGTGAAAAGCCAAATAAGACTCTGCAGAAGCTTGAACAGTTCCATGTTAACAGCCTGGGTTTCCTCTCTTTTCTCCTTCAGTGTTGTGGGTGGCTTTAGCAAATGCAACTCCAGGGGAGGCAGCCAGGGCAGCATGGTCTAGGTCTGTATATTCCTGAATGTCCCCTATCAGTCACATCTGGGCCATGTCCTGCTCTGAAGCCTGGACAAGAAGACATCTAGACAGATGCTGATGATGTGTCCTGTGAGCTTCGGCCTCAAAGCCACATCTCTGATCTTCCACAACTTCATCTTCCATCCCTAGGAAAAAGATTGCCCAGAGGTGGGCATCTTTGTGGCATTGTTGTATTGTTTAAATAATCAACTTTACTGAGGAAATCGCATAAACAAAAACAGCATGGCACAATGTCAACTGGGTTCAGAACAATTGAACAGTCGCAACGTGTTTTTGTTCATACCAATAAAAGGCTGAATTAATAAGGAACTAAAAGAGGGTGCAGCCTGTCTTGTTCTCCCACCATTCAAATGTCCTTTGTCTGCCCTTCTTAATGTAGCTAGAAACACCTACATGACCTGGAATTCACAGGTTGAACTAAAGCCACCAACTATATAAAAAACTCATTCTCACAAGAGAGCAAAAGAGAAGGAATTCCAACAATATACATTTATCAGGCACTTACCGTGAGCAGAGCGCTGTGCTGGGGACCAGGGGCTGTCATATGGAAGAAGGAATAGTCTTGTCTACTCGTCTCCGGAGGAAATGAGTGGGATTTATTCCCCAAAAAAGTCAAATTTAGTCTTGCTGTAAGGAAAACATACTAAGAATTAGAACCATTCAAAAGCTGAATGGGCCACCTCAAGGAGGTAGTAGCTTCCCCCTCATCCCAAGTCTTTCAAGTAAATGCTGGATGCCCATTTGTCAAATCTGTTCTAGAAGAGATTCTTCCAGGTAGGAGTTATGCTGTCAGTGAAGGGGAACCTGAGGCCTCAAGGCCACATGTGGCCCCCTAGGTCCTTGGGTGCAGTCTTTTGACTGAACTCAAGTTTTACAGAACAAATTCTTTGATTAAGGGTATTTGTTCTGTGAAGTTTAGATGTAGTTAAAAAGCTGCCCTTGAGGATCTAGAGGGCTATATATGGCCTCAAGACTGAATGTTTCTCACCCCTGGCTGCTAAATGATGTGTGAGACAAGATCTCTTCTAATTCTGAGATTCTATGAGAGACAAAGTTAAAAAGCCTGCTCTACTGGAGCCCATAGGCTAGCAATGGGATAAGACATTTACAGAGAAAATGTGTGTTTATGTATGTATGTGTATAGGTATATGTGTGTATATACACACATATATACGTATGTGTGTATGGACATATATACTTATATCTACATATATCTGACACATAAGCATACATATATGTGTCCATAGACATATATGTGGTGTGTTACATATAATATATACCTATGTTACATGTGTATATAGATATAGACATAGACATAGATATAGATCTATAGGTATCTTCACCAAGAGCCACAAAACTATGTATAAAGACTGCCTAACTGAATACTTACACTTCAAATGGCTCCAGGGCCAGTAGATCTAACTGGATAATTCCAAGACTTTATGATGATGATAACAACTGTGTTCTCAATGACTTCTGGTACATCCAACTTCCTGGCAACTGTCAAAGGTTAGCTGGGAAGCTACTGATAGACTCAAGGAACCAAAGTCACCACATGGTAACAGGCCTTGCTATCTATGTCCTAATCCAGCTGACAACTTTTGAAAAATGTCGTGCTGAAATGCTTTCACTTTTCCTTCTCACAAGATAGAAGTAGGGTGATGGTGCAGATGAGCCAGTTGGAAAGCAGCAGAGATGGGAGCTATTGCCACAGCTAGTTGCCAGTCTGGGTGCCAAAGAAAACTGGCCCATGTTCCATATTCAGCATGCACACCCTAGGTTGTTCAAATCTATCAAAGGCTTTCTTTCCCAATCCACAGTCTCACAGAGGTGAAGGTTTGGCTTCAGCTCTAGCTGTTTTTCTAAAACAGAGATTCTTAACCTGGGGTCAGAGAATTTGCATTGCAAAAAATATGTTGATATCTGTATTTCAATATGATTCATTTCCTCTATAGTCCTGGTATATTTTATGCATTTAAAAGATACTGAGGTGTCTCATAGACCTTCCCAGCCTGACAAAGAGATCCAGGACATACAAGAAAAAGTTAGAAACCTGTGTTCGACCTGCTTAGGGTCACGCACCAGTGGTATATGACACAAGGCCAAAGAGCCATCTACTAAGGCATACACAGACCAGGTACACAGACCAACTACTACCTTCTAACTATATCCCTGTTACCAAGAGGGACAATGTGGCAACATATAAAGGGTATTTGATTTGGAAATAGGTGACCTGAGTTCAAATCATGGGTCTGCCAATTACTACTTGTGTTCCTTTACACAAGTCACTTAAAGTTCTCTGGGGCTCAATTCTTCATCTGTAAAATGCAGGGGTTGATCTAGACTACCTCAAAGGTCTCTTCTATCTGTGGTCCTAAGAGCAGGAAAAGTAGATCATCACTATCTGAAAAAAATGAAGCATCCTCTGTATATACAATATCTCTGTTTTTCACCATCTCTCACATCCTCCCTCTATCCTATAATGAAAGATGCTCACTATAGCTCTCTGCTCTCACCATCTCCTTTTTATTTTACTAAGATATGTACTACTAGGGTAAGACAGCAGGAAGCTTCAGACATTCTCTGGGTCCATCAACTGCTCCATTGGGCTTATCTGTACTTTGTGATTCCATCTCACTCCAGGTAGGTACCCTCTCTGGTCACTACATTTCCACGAGGACTATCTTGTCCATGATCTTCCATCCTGCTCCAAACACCCTCTCTGACCATCTGCAACTTCAGAGAACTTGCCTTGCCCCTGGCCAGAAACCATCCATAACCACCACCTCCCTTTCAGTCACCCCCTGACACCCTGAAACAACTCCATTCCCAGGCTGAACTTCTCTGGACAATGTTAACCTATGTGAACTCATTCCTCAGTGATTAACAAGCTATCTCACTCACCACACGTCTTTTCCAAACCATTTTATCCCTTCTTATGCCTTCCACAATTCCCTCACCCCGACTCTCATTTCTTTGAAAAAAAAAATGAAATCATGTTCTCATCTCACTTCACTCAGGTGCTTTCTGCCACTATCCCCTCACTCACTCATTTTGTATGAAGAAGTAACCCTTTTCTTACCAAGGCAAGCCGTTCTACATGCACAAATGATCCCATGTTCTCTAGCAGGTTGCCCCAACTGTCAACCCTATTTTTACTGATCTTCGATAACTTCCTGTCTTTCAGGCTGCTTCCGTGCCACCCACAAACATTGTCATGTCTCTTTTATTCTCAAAAAACCATCCCTTGATGTGTTCACCCTTGCAAACTATCATCCTATATCTCTCTTCCCGTTGACGGCTAAACTCTGATGATACAATGAGTGACTCCATTTCTTTTGCTCTCACTCTCTTTGCATTCTGGCTTCCTCAGCATTCAGTCAAAAATGTTCTCCCAAAAGGTTGCTCTTTCAGCTGCCAAATTTAATGGCCTTTTCTCAATTGTCATCCATCTTGACCTCTCTGAAACCTCTGACACTATCATTCTTTCCTTGATACTCATGCCTCTTGGATTTCCGCTTCCTCCTGATTCCCCTCCTACCTGTCTGATCACTTCCTTCCCTTCCCTAGATTGTCACCGACATCATGCCCACTAAGCATGGGAGTTCTTCGAGGCTCTGTCAGGATACTCAGCTCTTCTCCCTCTACATTATCATTCAGTGATTGCTCATCTTCTATGAATTCTGTTATCATTTCTATGCAAAAGTGTCTCAGATCTATTTATCCAGTCCTAACCTCTCTTGACCTCTAGTCCTGGATCTCCAGTCACCTATTATTATTTGACATCTCAAACTGAATGTCCTGTGAATATCACAAAGTCAACATGACCAAACTGAATTATCTCCCAACCCCACTGCCACCCCCCATCCCTCTTCCTAATTTGCTTGTTACTTACCATTCCATCTTTTACCCAGACTCAAAAAGCAGATGTCAACCTCAGTTCCTCCCCATCTCCACTCCTCTTATTGACATCTCAAAGAGGACATATGGTAGACATCTTAAACTCAACCTACCTCAAACTGTATTGATCATCTTTCCTCCCTTCCTTTTATAACTTGTTTATCATTGTTGAGAGTACCACCATCTTCCCATTCAACCAGGCTCAAAAATTAGGTACCAACTTCAACCCCTCATTCTAATATCCAATCTGTTGCTAAGATCTATCAATTCTACCTTTGCAATATCTCTCCCATACACTCCCTTCTCTCCTCTGATACTGCCACTACTCAAGTATAGGCCTTCAATTTGTCTGGACTATTGCAATAGTCTTGCATTCTTATCAGTCTTTACCTCAATTCTCTTCCCACTCCACCCATCCTCTACTCAGACATCAAATGATCTTCCTAACGTGCAGATCTGTTCATATCACTGCCCCCATTCCCATTTAACAAACTCCAGTGGCTCCCTATCACCTCCAGGACTGAATATAAAAATCCTTCATAATCTGGCCCCTTCCTACCTTTTCAGACTTCTTACACCTTCCTCCCCACCTCATACTCCGCAATCCAGTGACACTGACCTTTTTGTTATGCCTGGCACATGCCATTCTGTCTCCTGACTGAGCATTTTCATTGGCGTCTGCCATGCTTGGAATATTCTCCTTTGTCATCCTGGCTTTGTGGCTTCTCTAGATGACTTCAAGTCACAACTAAAATCCTATCTGCTGAAAGAAGTCTTTCTCAGTCCTCCTTAATTTTAGTGTCTTCCTCTAAGACTATCCCCACTTTAACTGGATGTATCTTACTGGTACGCAGCATTTTTTGTATGTTTTCTCCCCCATTGGACGATGAGCCCCTTGAGAGCAAGGACTGTTTTTGCCTTTCTTTGTATCCCCAGTGCCTCAGGCTTAGTGGGCACTTAACAAATTATAGTTGATTGACTAATCCACATGGCTGCGATCTATTCCCTTCCCCTCCCCTCTCTCCCATGTGTGATGTCTTAACTTGTGAGTAAATCAGATTTAAATTAAAATTAGTACTAGCTAGGGGCTGGTTAAAGGATCAGACTCAAATGGGTGGCCTTTTAAAAGGCAATATAGGGGGCACAGTGGATAGAACACCGGTCCTAGAGCCAGAGGATCTGAGTTCAAATCCGACCTCAGACACTTGACACTTACTAGCTATGTGACCCTGGGCAAGTCACTTAACCTTGATTGCCTCGAAGAAAGAAAATGCAATATACTTTCTTTATCCTAGCAGCCTTCCTCTCCAGACTGCCCTCTGGACATCCTGTACTTCAAATTATCCTGCTCCCCCCTCTCCTTTTCAGTTTCCTTTCAGGTAAGGTCTTCCCCCACTAGGATGTAAGTTCCTTGAAGGCAAGGAATATCTTTCTAATACCCAGCACTTAGCACTTGATAAATTGTTGGGAGAGGGGGAGCAGTTCTCTTCCTCACCTAAGTGCAGGAAACACTGGATTAGTTATGTGTATCTCCAAATGATCATTTTGTCGATTCAGATATTCACCTCTGCCTTTGACTCCTAAAGTCTGACATAAATCTTCAAAGAGATTGAACAGTGAGGTAACTAGATACCAGTGAGAATGAGGAGTGAGTGTGAACAGAGTGGAAAAACTGAATCCTGGCTCCACTAATTGCTGCTTTTAAAATCTTAGGAATTTCTTGGGGTCCCAGGCTCCTCCTCTGTAAAATTTAGGGATGGGGAAGGTGGACTTGGATGACCTCTGAGCTCCATTCCAGGTCTAAATTTATAAGCCAATTATCTTTGCACTTCATTCTCCCCAACTTCAAAAGAAAGGAACTTGTCAACCCACCAGTTGTCCCCTTCACCAGGTTATTTTTAAGATTACTAGTTAGAAAGCACTTGGAGATCTGAAGCAGACAGGTATTTCACAAGGATGCATCAGAACAACTCTAACTCCCCAATTGCTCTTTGGATTCAAATTAATGTACAGAAGCCCAGAGTCCGGCTGTGGCAATTGAATCACAGCATCCAACATGTCTCATTGAATTTGAAAGAAGAAAGTACACATTTATGTTCAAGAAATTGGCTCTGCTTTGTTCTAAGCCAGCTGTGTGCCAGAATAGCAAGCACTTTTTTTTCATTTCTAGTTTATTGGTCATCCCCCCTGTCAATTTGAAGGCAAGGATGCCCCTGATGACAATGAGCACCAAAGGGCACACAATGCCAATATGGGCATTGGCATCTGTAGTTTTCATTAGAATCACAACCCGATTTTGTCCCTAATTCCTTCCACAGATTCTGCCAGCCATCTCTGTTTTAAGCAATTCCATCTTCCTTTCCTTCAGCACTTCATGTCTTTGTACCCTAGGCAGCTAGACAGATTCACTTACTTTAATCGATAACTAATTGAAAATTGATATCAAGGTTATTCAAATGACTCCATCCAGTATTAATCACTATCAGTAATACATCTCCTGTGATATAACAGAAAAAGTCCTGTCTTTGGATTTAGAGGATGTGGACTCCAATCCCAGTTCTAGAACTCTATAGAACTGAGCAAGTTACTTAAGATCTGGGTCTCAGTTTACTCTCCTGTAAAATGATGAAGTTGGATTAGGCAATCTCCTTCCCAACCCAGATTGCTTCCTGTTCTCTCTGCAACCCACTAGCTCTGTCCTACCCCACCCCCACTGCCACTTCCACTGCAAAAAACACTAATGGGAAGCATTTTTATTTTCATATTAGGTCCTGCAGACGCATAGCAGGCTTATCATGAAGAAGGTACTCTTACCCAAAGAGAAATCCAAACCATTTGGATGCCTGGCAAGAAGCTGGACTAGAAGGCAAAAGGGCAAATCTACAATGAAAAGTTTAGGCTGTGGGAAATCCAATATGTCTCCGGTCAGACAACTATTATTCACTTATAGGGTTCTTCTGTGGACTAAACCATCAGAGAAAATCAGCTTAAAGGAATAAAATCAACGTCTCAGGGAGACAGTATAGAGTGATGGGACAAGCACTGGACTGCGTCTAGAGTCCTGGGTTTGAATCTTTCGCTTTCCTTGGGCAAGTCAGCTCTCTTGGTTCTCAATTTCCCCACCAAGAATGCAATTCTATCAGCAGCTCACACACAAAGCATTTTAAGGCTTGCAAATTGCTTTAGTGAGTCAGCCAATAAACATGTATTAAGTACCTACTATGTGCCAGACACTGTACTAAGAGCTTTCCATCCACTCTGTCATCTGAGTCTCACCAAAGCTTTGTGATCTAGATGCTATGTTATTATTCATCTGTTTACAGATGAGAAAACTGAGACTCTGAGACATAAAGAAGACTTGACTACAGGTACATAGTTCCCAAGCATATAAGGTAAAGTCTAAACCTAGGTCATCACTTTACCTCTTAAGCTTCCTTCTTGAAGGAGGTCATTTCAATCTTGCCCACATGTCAGAGATGGTGCCAAAAGGATCCAACAAGAATTAGACTAGGTGGCCTCTGAGGTCCCTTCCAACTCTGAGATTCTGCAACTAGATGACATTTCATATAGGCTTATAGATTCAGAATTAGAAGGGGCTGTGAAGGCCCTCTAGTCAACCCCCCCTCTTTTTACAGATAAGGAAACTGAGGCCCAGAAATGGGAAGTTCCTCAACCATGACCACAGCAGTTATCAGGGACAGAAATAGGACTTCAATCCAAGTCTTTTGACTACAAGTCTAGGGCTCATTTCATTGTATCACTGCTTCTACCAGGGTTTAGACCTAAAAAGAACATTTAGCTCAATTGCCTCACTTTAGAGATGTGAACACCAAGACCAGAGAAGGGAAATAACCCAAGGTCACAGCTTAGAAGTGATGGAACAGGATTCCAAACTACCTCCTCTGGCACCAGACTCAATGTATTTCCCAGAACCCTAAGGCTGTCTTCTAAGGGCCTTTGCAGTGCTAATATTTTGTGATCTGTGAAATGGGATAATCAGGCTTCAACTCCTTCCCTCCCAGGGTTGTTGTAAGAAAAAGGTTCTGTTAACCTTAAAGGGCTATAGAAATATGACAAATTATTACTCCATGACCTCTCAAAATGAACCCTAAAACTCAGATGGTACATATTTCAGGGGCAGTGGCTGCTGTCCCCCTACTACTTTGAAAAAGGGGGACATTTGGGATTTCTTATCTGAGGGTCTCCAGAACAACAGTGGCCGGTGGAAAATGGCCATCATACACATCATATACACCCAGGGAGTAGGGGTTGGGGTTAGAATAAGGGTAAGATAAGAGTTTCCAAAGCCTAATCTGTCACTTGTTGATAGCATTTTGCGGGTTACCAGACATATTGGTTAAGGCTCCAAGTTTCCACCCACCAGCCTCTAAACTGTCTCTTAACTAACTCGAATCCTTCTTGAAATATTTAAAGGGTTCTCTCCTATACAGTGCAACTTTTCTCAATATCCCCTCAACTTTCTGTGATCCTGCCTGCTAGAAATGGTGAATAGAAGGATGAAACCATCAATCCCACACACAGATGGGCTAGAAATATGTTTAACCCCCACTGTGGAAAGGTCCTCCTGGCCAGCATGAGCTCTTCCATGTGGCAGCAGCATTTGACATCTGGCATTAACGACCCTTCCAACTAGTTTTTGGAACAAACTCATATGTGCATTTCAGCTTCCTTACAAAGTCTCTTTCCTTCATCCTTCTCTCTGGTGTTGTGGTTCAGAGCAAGTTAAGCCTTTCCAATATATGTGCTAGAAAGGTCTTCCAGCCTCCCCACCTCCTAGCTTTTGCTCCCTGTAATTTACTTTCTTAGTTAATGGTGAAAAAAAGATATTTACCTCTTCTGCATCTAAGGAGAAGATGCAGCTGCTGCTGCTGCTGCTGCTGCTGCTGCCATGACTGCTGTTTCTGCAGCTGCTACACCCCATGCTCATAGCCTTGGCTGGTGTGGTGATTCACAGCTGGCAGGGACGGTCAGCTGCCACGTCAGCTGGCAGGAACCTTTGTGCTGCAGCTGCCATTTCCTGATGGGACCATTTAGCATGTAGAACTAAAGCCTGGAAGTATAATTCCCTTCACCATGTTGAGAAGGTCCAAGCAAAGAAGGTCACAGGCTCTATTTTTTCTGCAGAGACTCTGAAAATTCAGGCTCCCCCTTATCATGGACTTCTAGCCAAAAGAAAGTAACTGACTAAAACCTGACCAGGGACCAAATTCTATTGTACATTTCAACCTGTGGATATATTTAATTAACAAGGAGACATTAGGGGTTATTTCTGCCCTCTGTGGGTAGTATTACCTAGATTAAAACATGATAAATTCTGCGATTCTGTGAGATATGTCTCAACTATTTGTCTTCTGAGATGGATTCTTGTATTTTATCTGGAGTTTTTTTTCTTTAATTGTATGTATCTTTTTGTTTAAAACAGAGAAAATGCCTATTGTCCTAGCTTTCTTCCAATGCCAAAATTTCCGGATATGGAATTCCAAAAAATTGCTGAGCTTAACTGATATAACAAGCTAAACGTGAATGTTTCCCCAAGCCTTCTCTTAATAATAAATAGCATATATACAGCGATTTAAAGGTTTTGAGTCATTTTATAATATATTATCTCATATGAGCCTCACAAACACCCTGAAAGACAATAATGATGACAACCAGTATTCATATAGCACTTTTAGGTTTGCAAAGCACATTATAACTATTATCTTACTTTATCATTATATCAGGTATTATTATCCCTATTTTACAGGATGTTGTAGCACATAGACTCTGGATTCACATACACACACACAAGAAAGACAGGTCCCTAGACTGGCTACTACTTCTCTCTTGATGGGGTCATCTAATCTCCAACTGATATGCCTCTCAAAAATATTAATTATCAGTTTATATCGCTTAGACAAGCCAAAGTTAAATAACTTTTAGAAACAGAAAACATTTTCCAATTTTCTTACACCTTATACCTCCCCACTTACTCTTTGATCCAGTGTCATTGACCACCTTGTTGTTCCTTAATCAATACATTCCATCTCCAGACTCCAGGTATTATCATTGCCCATCTATCCTCCATTTCTGGAACTGTCTCCCTCTTCATCATTGGCTCCTGGCTCCCTTGACTTCCTTCTAATCCTAGCTAAAATCCCACCTTCCACAGAAACCTTTCTTGATCTCCCTTAATTTTAGGCCTTCCCTCTGTTGACTGTCTCCAATTTATCATGTATATATCTTATCTGTATAAAATTGCTTGCTGGTTGACTCCCACATTAGACTGTGAGCACCTTTATAGGAGTGACTGTCATTTGCCTTTCTTGGTTTCACCATTTCTTAGCGCTGTGTCTGGCACATAATAGCATATAATGGCATCTTAATAAATGTTTATATGATTGATTGATTGAAGAAACATTCACCCTTACTTTAGGAAACTTAAGTGACTTCCCAGAGGTCATATAGCTAGTCAATGTCAGAAGCAGAATTCAAACCCAGACCTTTCTTTTTGTTTGTTTTCTTTTAATTTATTTAAGATTTTATTTTTTCCCAATTAGTGTAAAAACAATTTTAACATTCTTTTTTCCACATTTTGAGTTCCAAGTTTCCTGCCTCCCTCCCCACCCCACTGCCATTAAGAAGGCATACAATTTGACATAGGTTATACATGCGTACACATGCAAAATATATTTTCAGGTAAGTCATTCTGTGAAAGCAAACACAGGCCAAAAACAACCAAGAAAAATAAAGAAAGTAAGGAAAAAGTATCTTTAATATGTATTCAGACTCTACCAGTTCTTTCTCTGGAGATGAACCTTTCATCATAAGTCCTACAGAAATGTCTTGGACCGTTGTATTGCTGAGAATAGCCAAGTTATTCATAGCAGGTCATCATATAATATGGTTGTTTCCATGCACAATGTTTTCCTGATTCTGCTCATTCCACTCTGCATCAGTTCATGTATGTCTTTCCATGTTTTTCTGAAATCATCCTGCTCATCATTTCTTACAGTACAGTTAATATTCCATCATAATCACATACAACAACTTGTTCAGCCATTCCCCAATTAATGGACATCCCCTAAATGTCCAATTATTTGTCACCATTAAAAGAGCTGTTATAAATATTTTTGTATTTATATGTCCTTTTCCTTTTTTATTTTTATCTCTTTAGAATATAGACCAGGGAGTGGTATTGCTTGTTCAAAGGGTATACATGGTTTTATGGCCCTTTGGGCATAGTTCCAAATTGCTCTACAGAATCGTTGAATCAGTATCCCATTTCACCAAATGCATTAGTGTCTCAATTTTCTCACACCCCCTCTCACATTTGTCATTTTCCTTTTCTGTCATATTAACCAATATGACAGCTGTAAGTTGTTTTAATTTACATTTCTAGCATCCATAGTGTGCTTTAGAGCATTTCTTTTCATATGACTATAATAAAACCCAGGCCTTTCTAAGATCATGTCAAGGTTACTATCTAGTATAAGCCCCATCTGTTTTTCTCTACTCAGTGTAATTCAACAAACATGTATTAAAGTAGTAGGGCAGGCCCTGGGCATACAAAGATGAAATAGGATGGAGTCTTACCTACAAAGTACTTCCAAACAAATAGGCAGATAACACTTGTGCATTAAGAACTGTAATAGAAATTTGAATGTGATGAGTATAGAGGAGATCAAATAAAGTGTTATTTTCTTCAACATTTTTTTAGGTCTCCTTTAGCAAGGTGTTGACCTGCTTTTCATGCTTTTCTTTCATCTCTCTCATTTCTCTTCCCAGTTTTTCCTCCACCTCTCTAACTTGATTCTCAAAATCCTTTCTGAGCTCTTCCACGGCTTGAGCCCATGGTATATTTATTTTGGATGTGTGGGATACAGAAGCCTTGACTTCTGTGTCTTTCCCTAATGGTAAGCATTGTTCTTCCTCATCAGAAAGGAAGGGAGGAATTATCTGTTCACCAAGAAAGTAACCTTCTATAGTCTTATTTTTTTTCCCTTTTCTGGGCATTTTCCCAGCCAGTGACTTGACTTCTGAGTATTCTCTTCATACCCACTTTGCCTCCAGATCCTCCCAGCCAGCACTTGGGGTCTGAGATTCAAATGCTGCTTCCCAGCCTCATGGCTTTGGGTGGGGGCGGGGCTGCTATTCAGTGTGAGATTAAGTTCAGGTGCTCAGGTAGGGGCAGGGCCGCCTCATGGGGCTCAGTTCCCTCAGAGGGTTTATGCAGAGACCTTCAACAATGAATCCAGGCTCCTGCCTGCTTGGAGAGCCCTTGTCCACTGCCGCCCCACTGCTGCCTCCCAAGGGGGCCTGAGTTATGGGGACACCCCACTCCCCTCTCGACCAGCCAAAGAGACCCTCTCACCAACCTTCGGCACCTGTGGGTGGAGCGACCTGTGCGGCCGCTGGAGATTCTGTCCCTGAAGCCTGATCAGATCTGCTCCTCTTGGTGCAGTGCAGCCAAGGCAGGGCTGGGCTCTGCTCAGGGTCCAATGCGTGATGGACTTTTTGTGTCGGGTTTTCAGGTCTCTCTGGAACAGAAATCTCCTCTGCTCCATTGTTCTGTGGCTTCTGCTGCTCCAGAATTTGTTGGGAGTTCTTCTTTACAGATATTTTATGGGCTGTGGGTTCGGAGCTAGCATATGTGTGTCTTTCTACTTTGCCATCTTGGGTCCTCCCCCCAAATAAAGTGTTATAAGAGATTTAAGGAAGGAGAGAGTACTTTCAACTGGGGAGTTCCAGGAAGGCTTCATGAAGCAAGTAGAAACTGAATGCATGGAGTCTTGAGGTTTCAAACTGGCTAATGCTTTCTTGATTTTTGCCATGCTTTTAGGCAACTCATTTAATTGTTTAACAATAAACATGGGAGTGAGGAAAACAAGACATTTGAAAGGAATAGGAGTGACCAGTACATGGGGGCTAACTAGACTGTTTGCTTTGTTGGGTTGTACCAGATTCTTCATGACCGTGTAGCACACCAGTAATGCCCATGAAATTTTCTTGGCAAGGATACTGAAGTGGTTTGTCATTTCCTTCTCCAGTGGATTAAGAGAAAAAGGTTGTGACTTGCCTAGAGTCACACAGCTAGTAAGTGTCTGAGGCCAAATTTAAATTCAGATTTTCCTAACTCCAGGCTTTAAGCTCTATCCTCTAAGCCACATAGCTGCCTCATTAAATAAATTAGTGACCTTTTATTTAAATATATTCCTAGACAAAGGCATTAAGATTTAACCATGAGGGATGATTTATAGTTGTTTGTCCAGGCCCTAGTACAAATAAGGGAAAGCAGATCTCTCCTGAAAAGAGTACATGGCTACCCTTTATATTTACATCAACTTTAAATTTTCCCCTTTGCAACTTGGACTCGTAGCTCTTAGTCCTTCCCTTTAGAGTCAAAGAGGGTGAAGCTCATCCTTCTTCCATGTGACAAGTCTTTAAATATATGAATACAGAAAGAGTTTTCTTTATAAATTTTCTCCAAGACAAACATCTCTGATTTCTTTGACTAATTCTATGATGGCATGAACTCCAGACTCTTTATCATGCTATTTTCCCTGGACCCTCTTGTGTTTATCAGTGTCCTTAAAATACAGTGGCCAGAACTAGATACAAGACTCCAGATTGGTCTGACCAGGGCAGAATAGGAAATATAGCTATCACTTCATTATTCCTCTGTGCTATGCCTCTTACTGTGGCCAAAGATCAAATTGATCTTCGATCAATTCTGACCAGTTGTTTGCCCTATGCAAGCTGTAGGGGATACAAAGTCAAAATAGAGCAGTCCTTGACCTCAAAGAGTTTAGTTATCATCTCTCTGAAGACAACTCTCAAATCTTTATATGGAAATTGCTTTTTCTTCTGTAATCTATTCCTACTTTGCCAACTGCCCAGTAGACATCAGCACCTGGAGGCTCCAGGGGCATTTCAAATTTGACATGTCCAAAAAGGAAATCTTTACACATACACACATACACACACACACACACACACACCTCATTGAAATGTGTCTATTTCTCCATCTATCCAAGCACCCAAATTCATAACTTTCTCTTCCCTCCCTCTCATCCCTCATATCCAATTGGCTACTAAGTCTTGTCACCCAATCTCTGAAACTCCTCTAGCACCCCTTCCCTTCTGTCTATTCACAGGAACATTACTCTGCTTCAGGCACTGATGCACCTTGCTCCTGGTCTATGTTAATAATTACCTAATTGGCTTTCCTGCATCCATTCTCTACTCTTTGCATCCTCCACAAAGCTGCCTAATTCATATACTTAAAATGTATCTGACCATGTCATTCTTCTACTTCAAAATCTTTAGTGTTTCCTTATTTCTTCTAGGATAAAGAATAAACACCATAGCTTGATATTTAAAACATTCCACAAAAATGTTTTGTGTAACTGCATATGCATAATCTGTACCAAACTGCTTGCCTTCTCAAGGAGCAGAAAGGGGAAAGAAAGAGAGAGTAAGAGAGAGACAGAGAGACAGAGAAAGAGAGAGAGAGAGAAAGAGAGAGAGAGACAGAGAGAGAGAGAGAGAGAGACAGAAAGAGAGAGAGAGAGAGGGAGAGAGGGAGGGAGGGAGGGAGAGGGAGAAAGAGAGGGAGAGAGAGAAAATTTAGAACTCAAAACTTTTTTTAAACATGTTAAAAAATTTTTTGTTTACATGCAATTGAGAAAAGTCCATGTACAATAAAATAAAAAAATTAAATGTTAAAAGTTAAGTGTAAAATGTTAAAAAGCTAAAAAAGAATCCACAATTTGACTTCCACTTACCTTTCTGAGTTTATTTCATATTCCTTCTTTTCAGATACTCTTTATTCTAATCAAACTACTGCTACCTGTCCCCTGCACACAGTCTTTTCCATCTCTTTCCTTTTCACGGAGACCTGATGTCTAAAACGTACTTCCACCTCACCTCCATTCTTAGAAATTCTAACTTCTTCAAAACACAACTGAGATGTCACCTCTTACACAAAATGTTTTCTATTCCCAAAGTGGTTAGGGTTATATCCCTTCTTTCTTCTGTTACAGAGCTAAGGGGAGGAAAAAAGAGTCACAGGAATGAAGTCCAATAACAGTTGCAATTCCGAAAAATACCAGGTAGTGACAGCAAAGAGCATCAAAGGACCTGTAGAGAGTAACAACCTGTAGGGACGCAAATGACCAGCAGATGGCAGCAGAGAGCAACTCATGAAGAACCAGTGAAAGGTGGAGGAACATCAGAGCCCAGTAGCTGGAAATTCAATGACATTTCTAGAGCAGCTAAATGGTGTGAAAAGTTCTGCAGAGGAACAGTCTTGCAGAAAATGCAATGGAGGGTAAATCAGCATGTTCCTTACAAGTGGCCCCACTTTCATATATGTTATCCTGGCTACATGTGTTCCCTGTGTATGTACTCAACTCATACATGATCCCCTGTCCACACCTTCCTTAGATATATTCTCTATTCCCACCAGTGGTGCAGTAAACAGTAACAGGGTGGCTGTAGCCCTGTGTATATGGGAGGATCTTCCTCGTCATTTATTTTGCTTTCCCATTTGCTTTGAACTCATGCATCCTTCTCTTGGTCCCATAAAAGGGACTTTGCTGGGGGAAGGAGGAAAGAGTTGTTTTGTTTTGTTTTGTTTTGTTTTATTTCCACATATGTAGCTTGTATTTGCTTATCTGAAGATAGGTTATTTCCCTCATCCCTACAGTAGAGTTTCATTCACAAGAGCTTCCCAGACCTCTTGGGCTCATTTCCCTTTTAGAATTTTAGTCAATTGCAACCTGGATACCCTTTGTTTGAATCCTGTGCAATTTGCTCTTTTTAAAGTTAGCAAGCAATTGAATTCTTCCCAACCTTCCTTTAATTCTCCAAAACTAATTTTGTGATTTCTATGGATCCCATCATTTCTACCCCTCCAGCCCCACTAGTCCCTTCCTCAAGATGAAAATGACTCCACCTTCTGAAGAATGAAATAATCTTTAAAGTAAGTCAAGAAATTATTAACTTTTCTACTTGTGATTGAAAGAATTCCATTAAAAGATCAGATAATTAAAGTGTTCCCCCTTCCCTTTCTATTATATCATGTCTCCATGCCAAGTTCAGGATCTGTTTCCAATACTCCTAGTATGTTTTCTCTTTCTGTTTAGGAAAGTCTATAGTATAATCTATAGATAATATCACCTCTATTTGTCTCCATTGAACACCCAAATACCCTCTATAAGGCATCCCCATTTAGGATTCTGCCTTTCTTCAATTAAAAATATCTTCTAAATATACACTACTACTCTGTCCCCATTCCTCATCCTACCCCTTTACTAATTTTGTTAATTTTGAATAAGTTATACCCTTCCAGAGCCATATCATCCCTCCAGGTCTCAGTGATGACATCTACAAGGACAAATTTGCCTCCTTGAATTAGGATTTTAGAGTTGGAAAGCAGCTTAAAGGACATCGGGTCCATTCCCCTCATTTTAAAAACTCTCCCCAGATTACAAAGCAAGTCAATGACAGAACTGGAACTAAATAAGTGAAAATAGTTCTTTGGTTTTAGTTCAATCTATATTCTCCCTATGTTGGCATACACAGACACACATAAAAAGAATAGACTTTCAATTCTATTTGCATTTTGGACAGATTGATATTCAATAACTTTGATGATCATTATATGAAATATAATGAAATATATCTATAAAGATTTCTCTTCTTAAATCATTTTATCAGAAAAAGAAATATTATTATTCCAAAGTGTAATGGCAAAAGTCTTAGGTAAAAGTAATAAATATAAGCAATAAAGGAGATCACAAAAAATAAAATTTAAAATGTTTATTACATAAGACTTAGAAGGATGTTCAAGAACAAACTCAAAATAACTATAATAAACTTGATTGGAGAAAAAAACTATAACAAAACTCTCTAATAGAAATCTGATTTTTAAAATGTTTAAGGAAATAATGCAAATGAGCAAGAGTCATGCCCCAGTAGGTAAATAGTCAAAGGATAGGAACAGACAATTCTCAAAAGAAATTTGGGCTATAAATAATCAGAAATGTTCCAAAGCAATAATAGTAAGAGAAATGGAAATTAAAATAACTCTGTGGTTTCAACCCACACCCAGGATATTGGCAAAGATAACAAAAGAAGAAAATAGTTGGTGTTGGAAGACACACATACTAATGTACTGCTAGTGGAAATATGAATTGGTTCAAACATTCTGGAATTATATTAGAAAAAATTATTTGACATTTTATAACCGTTGATGGTTGGCACTATATTCTACAAAAATGGAGAAAAGTGGCCAAGATTTACCAAACCATTCTTGTATGATTCTTAACAGCTTCTATCCCCTTTTCTAACCACTCTACCATTGTTACTACTGAAGTGGAAAGGGGCCACACAGGACTGAGGCCATTTTGCGTTTCTCAGTGTTTAACGGGTTCCCATGGCCAACGAATGAAAGCGAAAGAATACTAAAAGCCATCAGAATTCAGATTAATGCAATGACCAGTGGCCTCCAGAAGACTATGATGAAACATACCTCCTTCCTCTCAGCAGAGAGACAGAGCACTAGGGATCATTGGATACTAACAATGTGTCCATTTTGGGCTTGATAATGCTTCTTTATCACAAAAAGGGAGGCATTGTCTAAGGAAGTAACAGTAACAACAAAAACAAAAAAAAACATCAATAAACATTTATTTTAAAATGTAACAAATAGATTCTTTAAAAGCATAGCCAGCGTGACCATTTTCCAGATAGAAAATAACCAAATACTATAAAATTCTTTATCTTTCACACCCTCCCACCCAGAAAGCTCCAGAAACTAGCATTTCTGATATCCCCAATTAAAATCTGCACACTGGTAATACATACTAATGCTGGAGGCTAAACAGAATATATTATTCAGATTCTGCCAAAGTTAAATATAAAGAAGTTAGACTTCTAACTCCAAATCCCTTTGCAAATAATGGAGATTTTTTTAATCACTCTTTTCATTCAATAATGCAGTCTTTGGAGGGAAAAACTTGTGACTAAGTGAAAGTACCGATATATTTCCCAGACTACTAGATAGCAAAAGTTCCCACTGTTCTCTGAAAAGCTCAAATGGGAAGGTCACAGAGGAAGGAAGAGCAGGCAGATTGTGCAGAATTATCCCATGGCTTATACACACTGCAAACATCTCAGCCCAAACCCTCCATTCACTTTGATAAGGAAAGTTTGTGTGGGTGGACAGCTAGTCGAATATTACTGAACGAAGAAGGGGGTGTAGGCGGGATTGATTTCTACAGTAACCAACCTAAAAGAGAAAACCAGGCAAGCCTGGGAATTTTAGAATACATTCTGTCTCTTGGAGCCTCATTGATTTTTAAGTTACCTGATGGTGCAAGTGGAAATCTATGATGAGAAGATGACTAAAAAACTTTCAAACCAAATCTTTCCCATGAAGCAGGAACATGGGGACAGTGGAAAGCATTTCATTAGGGATTCTTGCCTCTACTTGCTAAACAGCAAAGAAACTTACCTTCCTTCATTATTGTCACTTTCTAGATAAGTCACTTTGACCTAAGCAAGCAATACTATAAATTTTCATCATTTAAGACACCGACTGATCAGCTTTGGAAGTCAGTCATCTAGCATTTATTAAGTACCTACTATGTGCCGGGCAGCACTGTACCAAGCACTGGAAAGTCTAATTCTAATCCACATTCTAATGTAAGATTACCAATTCTACATTTGTGACCCTCTGACATCTGTGATATCTCTTTCTATCTCAGTGAGGATGGTGAGATTCTCTAAATAAAATTAATTTTGTTTCACTTTATAAATAAACTGTTTGCCATATAGCATTTTGAGAAGGCAAGCAGGGTGCCATGATGTTACACAGTTCTCAAAGATAAGAATGCTTTGGCTAGAGCATGGAAAGAGACAGAGGAAAGGAGATGTGGAAAAGTGGGCTCGTAGAGAAAGAAGACATATGGCCACTCTATAAAACAGGTGTATTTCCATATTTTAACTCACCAACTCCTGCTCATTATTTATTTCTGTTTAACTTATCAATTAAGAAATATCTACTACTTAGTGATACTCTACAGCGGGAAAGAATTTTATGAAAGCAAAACCAACCAACCAATCAAGAGATGTATGTCTTTGTCACACTTTGCAGGTAGTAAGGAAGACATGCCTGTCATACCAGATAACAGTAATGGCTGATAGCTACCTCAAGAGAAGTATTAGGTACATTGTCTGTGTATCAGGACCAATGCCATAAGGGACACTTCTCCAAAAGACTTGGTTTCTGTCTTCCCTATCAACCAGTTTTCTACGGAGAGATTCAAGTTCATTCTGCCATTAAAGACACAAGTTGTTAAGGGAGACATGAAAGGAATAAGCATTTATTAAGCACCTACTGCATGCCAGGCACCATGCCAAGTACTTTACAAATATCTCATTTGATCCTCATCACAACCCTGGGAGAGTGGTGCTATTATTTTGCAGGAAACTGAGGCAGAGGGAAGGTAAATGACTTGGCCAGAGTCAACACAGATAGCGAGTGTCTGAGGCCAGATTTTAACTCTGGTCATCCTGACACCAGGCCCAGTGCTCAGTCCACTGCTATTTGTTGTTATTGTTGACTTGTGCCCAACTCTTCAAGAACCTTTTTAGGGTTGTCTTGGTTTTCTTGCCATTTCCTTCTCCACCTCTTTTTACAGATGAGGAAAAGAAAGCTGAGTCTTCCTGACTCCAAGCCCAGCACTCTATCCACTGGGCCACCTCGCTGCCCACTGCTTCACCTAGCTGCCCCACTTTAATCACCTCCTTTGCAGAAGACACTGCTCTAGACACTGGGGCAACATCCATTCTTTCTAAATCTATCCACTCTTTCTAAAAACTAAAGTAGCAGCCTGCCTTCAAGGAACTTTCATTCTAGGGGGAAGGATGCAACCCATGCGTAGATAACCAAATGCAAATGAAAAGTATATGTAGAAAGTGAAACAAAGTGATTTCCAGAGAGAGCTTTAAATTGGGGATGGAGGGAGAATGGGAGGGGAGAGGCAGAAAAAGATCAGGGGCAGGCATACAATGTGTGTTTAGAAGGCTGAGGTGAAGAAATGCCTTCTAGACTTGGAACACCAGTAGGGCAAAAAGCACGGTGGTGGGAGAATCTATTGGCTGTACACTCTTCTTCTGAGACTGCTGGAATGTGAAGACAACATATTCCTAAGGAGCAGCAAGGAAGGGCTTTGACATTCAGGTCTTGAAGAGCAGTTTCATTTAACAGAGAGAAGCACCTTGCCTGTAGTTTTGCGCTGGGTCACATGCTCAAAGGCATCATTGATCTGTAAGAAAACAAGATACCAGGAAGTCACGCAGGTGTACACACATACAAACCGTTTTTGTATTCAGTCCACTCAGTGGCAAAAGTATTGAGTTCCATCTTCAGACTCACAGACATCTGATAGTGTAGGGTCTCTGCATCAAATACCTATGGCTGGAAGATTTTTTTAACATCACTTAGTCAGACCTCCTCATTTTATAGTTAAGGAAACTGAGGCCCAGAATGGTAAAATGACTTACCCTAGGTCACATAAGGTAATAAAGATTTGATTCCAACTCCATCAGTCTTTCCACTAACTATTAAAATAGTGGACCCCATGCCACCTGCCACAAACTCATAAGAAAACATTTTTCTTTTAAAAAAATTCTCTCAGTACCACCACTTTCTGCCCCCTGCCTAAGTCTACACACTTAAATGATGAATTAACTTGATGTCTAATAAGTACCGAGAGGCAAAAAATTTTTGGATTCCATCCCATGCTCTACTGTGATACATCTTAAGCGTCAGCATTTCTTTGGAAGAAGAAGAGGGCTGTGCAGAAAAAGATCTAAATGAGCCCTTCCAGGCTTGGAAACTTTTCAAAGATTTCTCCCAGTCTTTAAGGGGTCTCCATCTCTTGGGGACCTCTACTATAAACAAATTGGATTTCCAGCCATGGAGACAGAAGGCACAATGATCTAGCCTAATCCAAGGATTGATGCAATTTTAAAAAATAATCTAAGCCCCAGATTAGATTAGTCAAGTTACTTTCCCCCTTTCTGGGGTGAATTTTAATTCTAATTTTAGAGAGCTGCCCCAAGACACCAAGAGATTAAGTGAATTATCCAAAGTAAACTAACCTATTTGTGTGTCAGAAGCCCAAGAATGTCTACCTTGAATCTCCAAAGTCAGCTTAGGGTATCCATTCCATCTCATTTGCCTCTCAGTAGTAGAATAATGCTAGGTATTATAAAATACCTAGTGATATGATAAAATCATAGTGATACGAGAACAACTCCCTAAAAACTACATTGTGCATTAAAGTCTCCAAAGCTGTCTACATCTATTGTGCCATTTCAACCTCACAACAAGTAGAGATTACAAATATTGGTATTTCCATCTTATCCATAGAGAAACTGAGTCTCAGATGCGTTAATTGATCCATCCAAATGGATCAGACAAAATATAAGTGAGTGCCAGAAGGATAAAAAATGAAAAAAGAAGCATATGTTGACACTTTGCTCCACCCTGACCTCCTTATTTTATTTAATTTTATTTGCCAACAGGCAGCCTAAAAATTGTGGGAAGATAAACACAATCTTCTTCATTGACAGGCCCCAAAAGAAATAGAGGAAGACATCTCTCCACAGCAGAAAAAAAAAAAAAAAGGAAGAAAGCTGCCTCCCTGGGAAACACGTGGGCAGGGAAGCTCATTGAGCCAAATCGGGGAACCCAGATGATCTCGATTTGAATAATCCCCGACTGGCAATACACAATTTTAACTTGTAGTCGCCAGAAGAGTTTTAGGTGGTTTTAAATAATGCCAGCCAAGTATTCCAAAAAAAAATAAAGGTTCTATAGCGTATGCAGAACAGATTCACATTTGCAAGCTTATTAGAGTTATATGCACATAGTTATACTTTGGAGGAAGCTTAAAGCCACATAAATGGGTCTGTGGGGAACTGGGAAAAGGAAGCTAGTTGCCAACAAAATTCATTTCAGTGACTAATAGAATTATTTCATCCCATGATACCCAGCATGATTTAGCATTCATTTCACAGAATCCCAGTTAATGCCATCTAGCAGAACTTTTAAACGTCTGTTTTTAAAAATCAAAGGTCAAAAATCCCTTTTCCTCTGGATAGACAATGGGTAGAAAGGTCTATGGAAGTAGGAATTGTTTCATTCTTAGTATTTGTGCCCCCGATTAGCCTAACCATAATAAACAATTAATAAATGCTAACCAATTAATTTTAAAAATTGATTACATTCTTTGATTTTCTGGTTACTTGTTGAAGAGTACAGTATCAGTAGTTGTACCAGGGAGAACAGCCTGGTAGAATGAAAAAATTGCTGGTCAAGGGGACTGAATTCAAATTCTGCTGAGACATTGAGTACTTGTGTGACCTTGGGCAAGTCACTTGACATCTGTTGGCCTCAGTTTCCTCACCTATAAAATGAAGATTTGGATTACATGGCCTCTAAGGTCCCTGACAACCCTAAATTTATGATTCTACAAGGTAAATTATTTTTTCAAACACAGTTACTTTATTCCTGTTTCATGGCCCAGTAAGATGGAGAGAAATTCCCAGGCTTAGGATCCATCTATCTTCAGAGCTTAGTTACCTCCTCATCCTCTGAGGACTTTTGAGACCATCAGTCTCCCTGGCTATGATACCCCAGAATACTAGTAACAATCCTGCCCTCAGGCAATTTATGAGGTATCATTAGTTTAGCATGAACTGTTTTTTTCCTTCCATCTAAAAAACAAAGCAGAATTGAGACTTTTTCCTAAAGTACAGCACTTAGTGGCATGGCCCAGAGATGGCTGACTCTCTGGCCATTTGGACCCCGGAGGTATCTCGTTCTGTCCTTCTTTTGTAGCTCACCTCCTCCAGCTTAAAGACACTTCCAATGTATGGCCTGATGGATCCTTCCTTGCAGTACTGAAGAGCTGAGGACATGTACCTCGAGAAGACTGTGAAGTTCTCTTTCTGATATCGGGTCCAGTACACACCCATAGCAGACACATTCTTCACCAGGAGCAGGTTGGAAGGGATAGACAAAATCGATCCTCCTGCGAAGCCTATCACCACCAACCTACCCTCCCAAGCCAGGCTGTAAGGGAGAAAAAGATACCAAGATACAAAAAAGCAAAGCACCTCATTGCTGCTTCTAGAACTTCCATTAGACCACAATAATTTGTTGCTGTTCAGTTGTTTTCAGCGCTTTGTGACCCCATTTAGGATTTTCTTCACAGAGATACTAGAGTGGTTTGCCATTTCCTTATCCAGCTCACTTTACAGATGGGAAAACTTGAGGCAAGCAGGGTTAAGTGACTTGCCCAGGTCACACAGTCAGTAAGTGTCTGAGACTGGATTTGAACTCAAGAAGATAACCTGAGTCTTCCTGACTCTAGACCCAGCACTCTATCCACTTCACCACCTAGTTGCCCTGGTACATGCTTATTGATTGACTAATTGATGGGGCCTTTAAACTATAACTTCCACTAGGACATTTTCGTATATTTTATTTGCCAAAAATGAATATGGAGGTGGAAATGCCCATACCAGTCACTGCCTCCGCTAAAGGAGTTTTATCAGTTTTTTTTTTCCCTGAAGGCTACACCTTACAAGCACACTTATCCTAAATCTGTATATAATCAGTGTATCATTTATATCATTTGACAGAAGTCAGTTTCCTGTCAAATTATTTCCACCTTGCAGTTCTACCCTAAGCGGCACCTTGAATAGAGGTCCTGGAGTACAAAGATGAGTTCAAATCCAGCTTTCAATCACTAGATGAGAACCTGGACAAGTCACTTAGCTTCTTTCTGTCTCAGTTTCCTCATCTGTAAAATGGAGATAATAATAGCACAAATTTCTCACAGATGTTGTGAGGATAAAATGAGTTAATACTTGTAAAGTACTTTGCAAACATTAAAACACTATATGAATATTATTTAGCTATTATTTGATAGCTCTATGCATACAGCTAAAGTTATTTAACTACTATTATGATGATTTCTCTCTCGATATTTTTCTTTTGAACCTCTCTTCTCACCCATTCACCTGCAACTCAGTACTACAAATCCCTGTATCAGAAACAAGCACCCCAGACCTCCTGAGAGGTGAGGTTACTGGACCTGCGGAGGGCAGCAAGGCAAACGTCGCCTCCTACAGCATCAATGACCACATTGACCCCCCGACCGCCTGTTAGCCTCTTCAGTTCCTCCTTTACACTGCCCTGACTGTAATTTACAGCGGTCTTCGCCCCCCTCTGCAGTGCCAGCTTGCACTTGTCATTGCTTCCAGCCGCTGCGATCACCTGCAAGAGGAAAATGGGAAACAGGGCTTTGAGATCATGCTATATACGGATTGGTTGATGAGACTAGGGATGTTTCACGAGGAGGAAAGAAGAATTAGGGAGGTACATGACTTAAGAGGTATATGATTGCAATTAGCTGAACGACTAGCAATTAGACTTGTTTTCCTTGGCAACAGAAGGTAAAACTAGAAGCAGTGGGTGGAAATTAAAAGGAGACATGCTTAGGCTTGGTGAAAAACTTTCTTAATGATTAGAGCTACCTACAAGTGGAATGGGTTACCATGGGAGAGAGGGAGTTCCCCTTCCTGGGAAAGTTTCAGACAAAGCTGGAAGATTACTTGTCAAATATGACATAGAGGGAATTCTTGATCAGGTGTGATGGGTTGAACCAAATCAGGGATTCTTAACCTCAAGTCCATGAACTGTCAAGGGGTTTGTTAATTTAGATAAGTTAAAAAAAAAATGACATCTCTATTTTCACTCACCTCCAACGGAAATTTCTAATTTTTGCTTTTTTAAAACACTATCCTGAGAAGGAGTCTATAGTCTTTGCTGGAGAGATCAATAAGGAGTGGGAGGCGGGGGAGAGAGGTTAAGAATCCCTAGTAACTGAAGTCTTCTCTGACTTTGAGATTCTGGGATCTTGTATTTTGGCTGTGTGAAGCTAGGTGGCGCCATAGTGAATAGCGCACTGGGCTTGGAATCAGGAAGACTCATGTTCTTGAGTTCAAACTTGATCTCGGTAAGCTTTATGACCTTGGACAAGTTATTTAAGCCTATTTGCCCCAGTTTCCTCATCTGTAAAATGACGATTATCTTCAGAATCAAAAATAAAATTCTCTCTTTGCCTTTTGAAGCCCTTTACAACTGATCCCTTCCTCCCTTTCTGTATTTCTCCCATTTTACCTCTCTCCAGCACTCTATGAACCAGTGACACTAGACTCCTTTCTAGTCTTGATATCCCCCAACTCTAAGCATTTTCCCTGGCTATCCTCCATGCCTAGAAAGTTCTCTTTTCTCATCTCTCCCTTGTGACTTCCTTGGTTTCCTTCATAACTCAGCTCAAATCTTACCTTCTGAATGTGATCTTACCTTCTCTCCCTCCCTTGCTAGTCTGTATCCTCTAAGATTACCTCCCATTTATACTGTAGACATACTGTATGTACATAGTCATTTGCATGTTTCTCCCCATTATAAATGTGAGTTCTGTAAAAGCAGAGATCAAGTTTTTGCTTTTCTTTGTATCTGTAGAGTTTAGCACAATGCCTGACATAGGGTAAAGATTTAAAAAATGCTTACAGGCTGACTGAATCATACTTGGAAAACAACAGTGAATTTTATCTCCTGTTATGGTTGATAACATCTGACACTTATTTAGTGCTTTGAAGTTTCAACCTTTGAAGTTTGAAAGGCACTTTGTGTATCTCATCTCATTTGAGCCTCGCAACAAAACTCTAAGGCAGATGCTACTACCCTCATTTTACAGATATGGAAATTGAAGGTGATATATGTTATCACACAGTTAGAAAGTGTGAGAGGCGGGATTCCAAAAGCCAGATTCCTTAATCTCTTCTTCCACCATTTACAGTGTCAGAATAAAGGCTCTTCACCTTAACACGTAAAAAAGAATATCTACTTTGGATCTCATCAGTAGTTCTTTTAGCACCCTAGAACTTATACTATGAAAGAACAGTGTCCTAACTAAGGCAATAGGGTAGTGGAAGGAGTGGTATGGGGTAGTAGCTATAGATCTGACGTCAGAGTCAGGAGGACCTAGGTTCTAGTTGTGCCTAGGATGTGACACATCCTTGCTGTGTGAGCCTGGGCAAGTCACTTAACCATATCATCCATATCACTCAATAAAACTCATGTGGTTCCCTATCACCTCTAGGAATAAATATAAAAACATAAATCCATATTTTATTAATTATTAATATCTTGTGTAATATATCATTAATTATTAATATAATATATAAAATAATAAATTATAATTAATTGTTATATTGTGTATATTATATATTTATATATAATAACTCTATGTTTAATATATAAATATCAAAAATATATAAATATAAAATAAATATAAAATCCTGTGTTTGATGCTCAAAGCCCTCCATAACCTGACCCTCCACCCCAACTACCTTTCCAGTCTTCTTCTACCTTACTCACCTCCACATACTCTTCTATTCAGTGACACTGGCCCCCTTGCTGATCCTCAAACAAGACAGGCACTTTCACTGGCTGTCTCCCACACCTGGAATTCCCTCCTCCTCATTTCTGCCTCCAAGCCTCTCTGTCTTCCTTCAAGTCCCAACTAAAATTCTATCTTCTGTAGGAAGATTTTTCCAAACCTCATTAATGCTAGTGCCTCCCCTCTGTTGATTACCCCCACTTTTTCCTATAAATATCTTGTTTGTACATAATTGCTTTCATGTTGTAAGTTCTTTGAGGGCAGGGAATATCTTTTGTCTTTCTATTCTAGTGCTTAGCACAGTGCTGGCATGCAGTAAGTGCTTAATATATGCTGCTAGACTTACTTGAACTAAAAATAAGGGATAACATTTCTACTGAAATGAGTCCCTTGACTTATTTCTGAAAGGAGGTCTTAATTTGAAAAAAGTACCCTGTATCAAATGACAATAGAACATAATAGCAGAGACCTTGGCCTGGAGAATGTTCGATGCCACATCTATCAAGGCAAGGCCTGTGGCACCAGCTGCCGCTGTCACCAAAACGGTTTCCCTGTGTCAGAAAAAAAAAAAGATGATCATTACTCCATGCCTCCACAATGGAGCAAACCAGACTTTGAAATACCCTCTAGTCTCCTTTCTTTTCTCTAGGTAAGGTTCTAGGCTAGACCTATTCTCTAGGCTAAGATCTCTTCCACCTCTATCATTCTAAGAATCAATCCCAGGGAATAAGAGTTTGCTTGTTTTGGGCTACCCTTGGACTTCTTTTCAACCTGTCACATTTAAGGAAAGGGGAAATGATGACAACCTGAGAAACACAGGAGATGCTCATACCTCTGCCCTCTGATTTACTCTTCAACAGAGAAAAGGAAGCTTGGTTCATTGGGGGAAAAAAATTGGCCTTGAACTCAGAAGACCAGAGTTGAAACCTGTTTCCTTCATTCACAAGTTTGGCCAAGCCCCTTAATGTCTCTAAAGAGGTTTCCTAATCTGTAAACTGGGAATGAAGTAAAAGATACCTCCCACTATAAATGACCTCAAAAAAAGTGAAAGTACGTTATAACCACAGAGAAGTTGTCATCTTTGTTGTTCCCACTGCTCAAAACACCTACCCAGGCTGTGTCTGCGCCCGCTGTTCTAGTGCTAGGAGGGCAGTACCATAGCATACAGGAAGGGCAGCAGCTTCTTGGTAGGAGATCCCATCTGGAATCTGCCACAGTTTCTACATGCAAAGAAATTGGAGTTTCTTATTTGAAGAGGCAGGATAGTATAAAATGAGAAGGAAGACCTAAGTTCAAATTTTACCTATAACACTTACTAGCTATGTGACCATGGAATAATCCTAGAAATATCAGTCTAGAGATGGACAGGACCTCAGAGGTGCTCTTGTATAGCTTGCTCACTTTACAGATGAAGAAACTGAGTCTCAGGGAAATTAAAGGAACCTCTCTGAGGTTTGTTGAGTTTCATTTATTTGTACAATAAAGTTGGACTAAATGTCCTTTAAGGTCCCTTCTGGCTCCAAACCTATGGTTAAAGTTTCTTGTATTCCCCCATGATGCCTTGTATCAAAAAGGTGTTCAAGAAATAGCTGTTGATTCAGGGAGGAAGTACGGTATCATGGAGAAAGCACTGGACTTTGAGTCAGGAAATTCCTTGGTTCCACACCTGCTTCCTGTCCTAATTGGCTGTGAAATTAAGGCAAGTCGCCAAATCCGTGAACCCCTCTGTACTTCACTTTCCTCATGAGTAAAATGGTAATATCTCCAGCACTCATAAAGTTATTGTGAGGGTCAAATGAGTAAAATACATAAAGTATTGACTGGTTGATTTACCAAGGGAAAGAAACTCTGGAAAATAAATTTCTTTTAAGTGAAGAATGAATGACTTTCCATAAAGCCACATAAAAGGATAGAATTTCAGTAACCCAAGTTAGAAAATTGAAATGTAATCTCAACTAGAAATAATATCTACACCACAGGAAAAGGAATATGGCCCATTTTGTGACTTTAAGCCTGATTCTATCTCTTTTGCAAGCTCTAATGAGGAAGAAAATTTATCACATTCAAATC
Organism: Notamacropus eugenii; assembly: GCF_028372415.1. Lineage (NCBI taxonomy): Eukaryota > Metazoa > Chordata > Mammalia > Diprotodontia > Macropodidae > Notamacropus > Notamacropus eugenii. Next base: position 467,693,016 of record NC_092873.1, on the reverse strand, counting down.
AATTCACCAAACCAATTTTGCTACTGAAATAAACCAAACATAGAACAGTTTGGACAAGAAGCCAATAGATTCAGGTGTCAATGAATTTTATGTCCTTTCTTCATTAGTCAGCTCTATCCAGCACAGCTTTATAGAATGGCTCTGCCTCTGCCTTTCCCCTTACGTAGTCATCATTGTCAGCATCTCCAGGATAAATAGAAAGATGGGACTTTACAAGTGAAAGAGAAAGGAACTGTCCAAGAAACAATATATATTGGAAGTTCTTCAGAGCCCTTTTCCCACACCAGTTGTGAGCACATACCTAGTAGTGTGATGGGGAAATGTAGCAGGGATAGAAAGAAAAAAAATTGAAAAAAGAAGGGAAAGAGAAGAGAGTAGAAAAAGAGAAAGAGAAGAATAAGAATGAAGGGACTGGGAGAGGGGAAGTGAGGAGAAAAAGGAAAAGAGGGAAAGGGAGAATAAGGAAAGAGGAAAGGGGAAAAGGAAGGAGGAAAGAGGAAGAGAGAAGAAAGAACAAAAGGAGAGAAAGGAAAGGAAGAGAAGGGAGAAAAGGGATGGAAGGAGTGAGGGAAGGGGGAAAGGGAAAGTGGAATGAAGGGAGGGCAAAAGAGAGAGGAGGAAAAGTGAGAAAGGGAAATAAAAAAGTGGAGAAAAGAGGGGAAAAGTAAAAGGATAGGAGAATTCATTCAGAATTCTTATTGAGAGGTAAAGCTACCTTTTGATCAACAATGCATTGTTCAGCCATTGTACTAAAGTTATTCACACTAATAACACGATCTCCCTGTAAGGAAACAAAGTATTAGTAGCAAATACATGGTCTGAAAAACTCTTCTGTTTGCAACACTAGGCTACTCTTTACTGCTTTGGTGACCTATTCAGAGTAAGGTAGCTACCGCCAAAATTCCAATACCCGATTGTCAGACCAACCTGATCTACTGTGTGGGCAGAAAATGGGGGAGGTAGGGGTGCAAAAGTGAGGACATAGTATATGTCCAAAGTGACATATATTCAAATGCTTTGTTATTCTTTTCACAGAAGATACAAACTTAACATTCTTCTCTCTAATAAAAGACCTTTTATTCATACTCTGAAGGTATAAATGTAACAAGAAACTTTCATTGATTTCTTCAGTCTACCTTAGAATTTGTTACTAGAAGTAGTGAACAGAGTGCCTAAAGTCAGGACACTTGGTTTCCAATCCTCTCTCAATTATTAACTTTGTGATTTGGACCCTCTGTGCCTCTATTTCCTCATTTGTAAAGTGACAGGGTCAGATTCAATCTTTTCCAGCCCTAAATCTATGGGATCTTTGATCCCTCGTGGCTTCACCGTCTGCTGGCAAAGACCTTGGTAAGAATCTTTAAAAAAGAAAACAAACCCACTAATCACACCATCATATTTCCCACGTACCCCATGACATGCATTGATCTCTTAGATCTTCCAAATATACAAGATTACCTCTTTTACTGTGCTGACATTCGTGCCAATCTCCAAAACTTGCCCAGCAAGCTCTAATCCTAAAAGGAAGATAAGATCATTTGTCCAATGCCACCATGCTCCTTTGTCAACTTTCCAATCCACTTTATGGAGACAAAAAGCTTATACACAATGCTTCTCATTGATATTCTAAATCTGTTTTGCACCATAGATCTCTCTGTCATTTGGGTGAAGCCTATAAACCCATCCTCAGAATAATACTGGCAAATGGATAAAATAACATATATAGGATTCTAAATGACATCAATTATGGTGTTATACATTTGTTGTGGATTACCAAAAAAAAAAAAAAGTTCACGGACTCAAGGCCAAAAATCCCTTAGAACCATTAGAATCTAGAATGAAGGAGGAAGAATTGGGCACCCAAAATTAATTATATCCCACATCCATGGCAACCAAGTTTCCGTGGCACCCTCCTGGAAGACATTGACAAACTTGCTCATAGAATCACAAACCTCAGAGTTGGAAAATATCTCAGTGACCATCTAACCTGAAGAAGAGTCCCTTCTAGAACATTCCTGACAGGTAGTTATCCAACCTTTGTTGAACACTCCTGATGAGGGGAAATACCATCACTTAATACAACCCATTTCACTCTGGGATACCACTGATTGTTAGGAAATTATTCCTTTAAAGTTGACTCTTTGCAGAATTCACCTATCACTCCCAGATTTGTCCACTGGGGCCCATGTGAAAGTCCTTCAAATACTTAAACTAATATATTTATAAAGTCGTTGTAAACTTTAAAATGGCATCATTTATTTATCTTTTTTGAGTCTGTCAATAACCTTCTTGGGTTTTGGATCCATTTTATGATGGAATAGATAGGTTTGGAGTTTTAGAATAACAAGATCAAGGGCCTAGAGCTTATGTTAGCATTTAAAGCAGTATACAAACCCAGGTTTCCATTCACCCATTACCCTCTCTACCTTGTAGTCTCTCTCTTCCTTTAAGATTCATCTCAGGTACCATCTTCTACATGTCTTTCCAGATCTCCCTTCTCCCCATTGCTAATGCCCTCCTTTCAACTACTTTGTACACATTTGTACTTACTCACTTTATACTTATGATACGTATATAAAGAATTCCTAGTGTCCTTAGAAGCTCAACTTAAGGACCCACCTTCAATATAATCAAAAGATCATAGATCTAGAATTGAAGAGGATCTCAGAAGCCATTGGGTACAACCCCTTCATTTTACAGATGAGAAAACTGAGGTCTAAGTGAGAGAAACGATTCACTGAAGATCCTCAATCAAACTCTAATCAGTTCATTACGATTTTATAAGGGGTAATGATTGTTAGTAATTATTATATTCATCTAGCAACACATATCTAGTCAGTCACCTAATAATAGGTATAAGAATAGGCAATGTATTAATCCATATTTTATGTAAGTCACATAAGAATATAGATTCTAACAGAAGGGCCCTATAGTAGGCCTTAAACTTTAAGGTAATATTCATTACTTGTTTAACAGCTATGGACCGCTCTTGTGCAGCCACAAAAATGCTGACAAGGATATCTCCATCCTGTTTTGTTCAAATTTCATGACCAAATCAGGTATGGGTGGTGGCATGGTATAGAAATTCCTCCCGATATATTCTTGGAGTGTATGTATAATTTGTACCATCTCCTCCTGCCTAACCTAAGGAGGAACCCATCCATCTAGTCAGGGGAGATATTCCTTTATTAGTCCAATTCATGACCCTGCTAACAGATCATTTTTGCTTATTTTAGTTTAAGCATCATATATGTCCACCAATGTAATTCTATATTTTACCATGCCTCTTTTGTATATTTGGGTATCATCCCCTATAAATACAAGACCCCAGAAGAAGGAGGCATCTCATATCATGAGGAAGATCCAAGTTCCACTTCATTAGAGGGGACCATGGACCCTTTAGTAAAGTTCCATTGACTCAGAGCTCTGCCTCAGTCCCTTTTATTGTAGGTTGGAAAATTTTAATGCCCACATAAGAAGTTTCCATGATATGGTCAAGGTCATACAAGTTGCAAGCATCAAATGTAGGATTCAAACCCAGATTCACCAACCTCAGAGCCAGTGTTCTTTCTACTCTATTATATTGCTTTTCCATTGCTTTCCTAATGCCTCCAGCTTCTAGTGCTCCCCTCAAAACCACTTTTTTATAGTTTTTGTATTTTTATATATGAACATAATAATAGTTAGCATTTCTATAATGCCTTAAGGTTTGCAAAACACCATCCATATGCTATCTCACTCGATCTGCACAATAACCTGTGAGGTAAGTGCTATTATTATCCTTATTTACAGATAAGGAAACAGATATAAAACAATCAAATGACTTGTCCGAGGTCACACAGTCAGTAAGTATATGAGGCAAGATCTGAACTCAGGTCTTCCTAATTACAGATCCAGCACCCTGTCCACTGAGCAATCTAACTATCTCCACTATAAAATCCACCTAGGTTTTAGTGCTGTCACTAGATAGTGGAGTGACCTTCTTCAAGTAGCTAAATCCTTTGGGACCCTAGGCTTGTTAACGACATCATCCAGAGAGCTCTTCTACCTCTGTAAGTCTATGATTCTATTAGCCACAAATCGTTATCGTTGTGTTTGTCCTTCGTTCTCGAAGGAGGACCATGACATCAGGGAGATGATGACATGACTTGAATGAGGGAGGGCTGTGCAAGGTCACCCGCCTCACTTTCTCCTCCAGAGCCATCTAGATCCAGAGCCCTGGTATTCATCAGGACGACTGGGGATGGCCCAGGATACAATGGGAGACTTGGCCCTTTTAGGCTAAAGTCTCCCATTCTCACTTTGAGTGAGCTATACCCCTTCAATGAAGAGGCTTCTTTAAGTAGTTAATCAAGGGATGGCCCCTTTAATTAAAAAAAAAATCAAACTGGGAGGGGAAGATGCTCAGGGTCCTGGGTAAAAGAGAAACAGTTACTATTTCTCTCCCTACCACCCCTCTAAACTATCAGACACTCTACTACGTCAAACAGGGGTTTTCTCAGTGTGAGACACCTCCTTTGAGGGCACACAATCTTTAGGACAAACACCAACATAGGGATGCTTTATCATGACATCTAATCAGGAGCTAGGATTCTGGCTCCATCTCAAAGACCACATGGGATCTTCCTCTGCCACCATGTAGCATTTCTAGACTGTGCTACCTTCCAAAAAGTTACCTGTTAATCCCTGGAAGCAGTACATTAACTCCATAACTATTCTCTTACTCACCAGGTGTGAAGGGAAGTGATGGACTCTCCTGATACTGCCCCTGACAAGTCAAGATGTCTGCAAAGTTAACCCCACAGAAATGAACATCAACTCTGACCTGCAAAGAAAAAACAGAACAGGGCAATCCAGAAGGTAGCAACTGCTTTGGTGGAAAGAAAGCAGAATGGGAAATCAAGGGACCTCTGTTCTGGTCCTCCCTCTACCAAATTTCTCAATAACCTCACAGTTAAGGCGGACACTTTTAGCTTTACAAAGGTTTTCCTTGTTGTAAACTGATCCAACCATTCTGGAAAGCAATTTGGAACTATGCCCAAAGGGCTATAAAAATTGTGCATACCCTTTGACTCAGCAATACCACTTCTAGGACTGTATCCCAAAGAGATCATAAAAATCCAAAAAGGACATACATGTACAAAAATATTTAAAGCAGCACTTTTTGTGGTGGCCAAGAATTGGAAATTGAGGTGATATCCCTCCGTTGGGGAATGGCTGAACAAGTTGTGGTATATGAATGTCATGGATTACTATTGTGCTACAAGAAATGATGAACAGGCAGACTTCAGAAAACCCTGGAAAGACTTATACGAACTGATGCTGAGTGAAATGAGCAGAACCAAGAGAACACTGTACACAGTAATAGCCACATTGTGAGATGACTGACTTTGATAGACTTAGCTCTTTTCAGCAATGCAAGAACCTAAGACAACTCCAAAAGACTCATGATGGAAAATATCATTCACATCCAGAGAAAGAACTATGGAGTCTCAATGCATATGGAAGCATATTATTTAAGCTCCTTTTATTTTGCTGTTTTGTTTTGTTTCTTCTTTCTTGTGGTTCCTCCCGCCAGTTGTAATTCTTCTTTACATCACGACTAATGTGAAAATATGTTTAATAAGAATGTATATGTAGAACCTATATCAGATTGCATGCCATCTTGAGGAAGGGAGAGGAGAGGCAGGGGAGAATATTTAATCTTATGGAAGTGAATGCTGAAAACTAAAAATAAATTATTAAATTATATTCTAAAAAACAAATGGCTTTTCCTTGAAAGATAAGTAGCATGAATACTTGCAGATGAGGAAAATGCGACCCAGAAAGATTCAGTTACTTGTCTATGATCTCACAGCTAGTAAAACAACCAGACCTGATGGAAAATGAAATAAGCAGAACCAGGAGAACATTGTACACAGTAATCACAATATTGTACAATGATCAACTATGATTGACTTAGCATTTCTCAGCAATACAATGATCCAAGACAATTCCAAAGGATGCATGATGGAAATGCTATCCACATTCAGAAAAAAGCTAATAGAGTCTGAATTCAGATCAAATTATACTATTTTTCACTGTCTTTATTTTGTATGGTTTTTTTGTCCATTTCTTCTTTCACAACATGACTGATATAGAAATGTTTTCTGTGATTGTACATATATAACCTATATCAAAGATCTCATCATTTTAGGGAGGAAGGAGGGAAGGGAAGGAGGGAGACAATTTGGAATTCAAGTTTTTAGGAGAATGTAATATCTAATATGGAAATATATATTATGTGTTTGCACATGTATTACTTATATTGGATTGCTTGCCATCTTGGGGAAGGGAAAGGAGAAGGAGAGAGGGAGAAAAAATTGGAACTCAAAATCTTTCAGAAATGAATGTTGAAAATTGTCTTTACATGTAATTGGAAAAAATAAAATACTAATAGATAAAAAATAAAATGGACGCTTAAAATTGTCTTTATATGTAACTGGAAAAATAAAATTTTAATTAAAAAAAGAGAAAAAAGCCATCCAGAATTCAAACACCTCTCCATTACACCAGGGCAACCCACATCCACGAGTTTCTCTGGGTCCTGGCAGTTCAGCTTGGTAATCCAGGAGCTGTCAATGACAAAGGATAGAGAGGCAGAACCTAGCAAGAGAAGGGGTGGATGCCACTTAGGCAATACTCACTACTTCTACAGAAACTGAGTTTACATCCTAATATTCATCCAGTTATCCAAAGCAGTCATTTTCTCTACCTGTGCTGTGGTCTGTAGAGCATTGAATGTATGGAAATAATAGCAGAATAGAGTCCGAGAACCATTTCTGTCTGAACCTCAACAAAAAAGATGAGAACTAGATAGCAGTGTGGACAATAACAATAATTCAAGAGGTGATTCCTAAGTCTGAAAGTGCTATATCAATAAGCATCGTTATTAAGCTACATTTGGACAGCACTTTGCATTTTACAAAGCTGCAAAATAAGAGATGGGACAAATTGGAGGAAAAAGAAGGAACAACTATTTCCAGCACCAAATGAAATGACGATGATGGTAACAGCTGACATTTATACAGAAGTCTGAAACTGTGCATGTTTGAGCTTTACAGCAACGATGAGAGGCAGATACTAAAGGAGTTATTTTCCCCATTTGAAGAAGCTCTCTGTCTTCTTTCTAAAGTAACAGCTATTGTGTTTTTGGAAACAGGACTGCTGCTCTGTTCTCTCTCGGTGTCTCTCTTTCTGTATGTGTGTGTGTGTGTGTGTGTGTGTGTGTGTGTGTGTGTGTGTGTTTGTCTGTCTGTCTGTCTGTCTCTGTTTCTGTCTCTCTCATTCTCTCTCTCTCTCTCTCTCTCTCTCTCTCTCTCTCTCTCTCTCTCTCTCTCTCTCTCTCTCTCTCTCTCTCCCTCCCTCTCTTTTTGGTGCAGAGGATGAGGTGGTAGGGAAGTATTCCAGTGAATTCACTTAAAATGCAAACCCTGCACCAAGAGAAGAGTCAGCAGGGATTTCCAGTAGCTCTCTAGCCCAAAGTGGATGAAAGAAAAACAAGGATGGGAAGCAAGCAAGCAAGGAAGAAAAGAAGGCAAGGAAGGGAAGGGAGGGAGGGAGGAAGGAAGGAAGGAGGGAAGGAAGGAAGGAAGGAAGGAATTAAGGAAGGAAGGAAGGAAGGAAGGAAGGAAGGAAGGAAGGAAGGAAGGAAGGAAAAGGGAAGGAGGGAAAGAAGGAAAGGAAGAGAGGAGGGAAAGGATGGAATGAAAGGAAGAAAGGAGGAAGGGAAGCATGGAAGGAAGGGAGAGAGAGAAGTCACTGTTTTAAGAGTTGAAAATATAAATACAAAAAGAAGCAATACTTGCCTTTGAAGAGCTTATAAAATCTAAAGAAGCAGCCCCCAGTACACTGGGGAAGGAGAAAGGCCTAGAGTCCTCCTAAGCATGCCTTTGTCCCTAGAGATGCCCTACCTCATCAGGCTGGATGGGCCGAGTAGGGACTTCCTCAATAGTCAAAGGGACCTTCAGCTTCCTGCAGATTGCTGCCCGGTAGTAGCGAGAGCAACCAGGCTTGGCCCTTCTGCAAGACAAGAAAGGGGATCAGCTACCCCAAAAAATGATCTTTCCATCCCCTGTGCCAGAAAGTCAAGCCCCTACCCTGGCCGCCATGGGGTGGGAAGGACCAGGGTCACTCACCTGTACAGCAGACAAGATAGGAGAGTCATAGTAAATGGTCTATGGGACAGACACCGTGCCAACCCAGCTGCAGCCATCCTCTCTGGATCCCACACTCTGGGCAGAGTTTTCACACAGATGGAGACAATTGCTAAGAAGCACAAAAATCCCAGAGTCTCAGGTTACTCTCCTTATCTAGCTATAGAAAGGAGCCAAGAGAAATGTATGGGTCACAGAAGTGCCACCCACATCCCTAATCCTGCCTTACTCCCATCCAACAGCAGACCTGAACCAGAGAGGGAAAGCTGAGCCACAACTCTGTGGGCAGGACCCCCCGTGGCTATTTACAGCTCTTTCTTCTTCTATGAGGCTGTCTGGGTGCCAACTGAGGGGTGATCCAAGGTATCTATTAATGCAGTGCCTAGATAATGGAGAAAGGCAAGGGAGAAAAACCAGTTAAAAAGAACCAAATCCCCGTTTGTCCCACCAGACAACTTTCTTGGCATCTGGGATGTTGTTGATGTTATCATTATTTTTCCTTTGGCAAAGCTGGACAACTCAAGCATTATGCCAACAAACTTTTCAATCCTAACAGGGCCACTTTTTGTGTTAATAGCAGCAAAGAAGTCACGTGGGCATAAAAAGAGGCTTTGAAGTTTGGTTGGATTGTTTTTTTAAGACTCATCTCTTCTTCCCAATGCCAGCAACTTCTCTTTCCTACTTACTTAATAAAAGCATCATTATTGTCTTTATATAATGATAGCAGTACAGCCAGAAAATAAGTATCTATTAAGCTCTTACTGCATGCAGAGAAAGCACTGTGCTCTGTGCTGAAGAAACCAATAGAAAAGTAAGACAGCTCCTGCTTACAGAGGACTCACTCTTTAATAGGAGGGAGACATGGAGGTTCCAGGCACAAGTTAGATGGAAAGGCTCCCTCTTCCTTAGGGTGCAGAAGCACCGAAGATGGTCATGCAGAGTGCTTCTATTCTGGATGCCCATGTACTAACAGAGATGCCCTTCCCTACTGCTCTCCAAAGTGAATTAAATCTTCCACTTGCCTCAAGCTCAGGTGAGACTGCCCTCTGTGTCCCTATTTACAGCCAGGCTCCTTGCCTTCTCTTCACCTCCAGCTTTCAGTGCCTGCCCTGACTCCAATATTTCCCCAATTAAGTTTCACCTATTTACACCATTGACAAATGGTTATCACTAGTTAGCTTACCTGTGTGACTTTGAACAAACCACTTGAAATACTGGGAACCTCAGTTTCTTTCTCTATAGGAAAGAAATGGGGGGAAGTTAGACTTAATGATATCTAGTGTCATGTAAATCCTAGGATAGTGTAAGAGGGCTTTGACAGATGCCCATCTCACCTAAGATGGAGAGACCCACGTAGGAGATACTAGAGACGTGCTTCTGGACAAACATCTTGCATTTCCCTGTGATATAGATGGAAGCATCCTCTTACCATTGACTATGTAGCAAGAGCTCGCAGTGTGTTCAGAACTACCAAAAAGGGCTAGTCCTTCCCTCTGTGTCTGATTGTATCCAGGGTGAAAGTACTATTCACTCACAGCATGGGTATCTTACCCTAAGCTGGGTAGGAGAAGGAGCACTTTTCCTTTCCCCTTTAGGGAAAGGCCATCTTTGAGGCCACAAAAATTACTTGATGATTTAGACTTGTTTTATCCTCTTTGGTTCTAGGAGCAAGCAATGGAGTCCCAACCCTATGAGCTCAGTTCAAATTTGAGTGAACCCAGAGTCAAGATTCCAAGTAAGATATTCCTTCCAACCCAGCAAGGAAACCTGAAAAACCAGAATGCCAGGAAGAAACTTCAGGGGTACTTTGGAATAGGTAGTTGGTAGGATTATGCTATCAAGAACTGACTGAAACTGTGAATCTAAACCCCTGCACTCCCCATTCTGAAGTGATGTGAGGTGAAAATTATGCCCTTCCTCCAGGTGTTGGGAGGTAGGAGAGAAACATCTATTTGTTTCTGCTGTATCTTTGAGGTAAAAACTGAACCTTTGCCAAAGCTGGACTGAATGTTAAGTAGTTAAATGGAACGGGGGTTTTTGGACTCCTAAATTGGGGAAACACAACTGGTAGGGATTGAGCCAATGGCAGCAGCTAGACCCACTCCAACCCCCTTAACACAGCAGAGAAATCTACAAGTGGGATAAAATGTGACATCCCTAGCCTTCAGGCAGCAGGGGAGAAAGGTAGTCATTGTTACTCAACAAGAGCAAGAAGAAAGCAAAGCAGAGAATGTATAAAGTTTGTTAATTAGTCTAGAGTAGAAGGCAACCTGTCAGTCATTTATGAAAATTTCCCTTGTATGTTACCATCCTAGCAAAATATTGAGCCTTCCCTGTAACATAAAAATATCAATATGTATGTATATATATGTATATATATACATACATATGAATACCCCCAAGAGTATGAGTTTCTCTCATAAAAAATATTTGCATTGACTAAAAAGCAATACCTAAAAGTGTATGTCCCTTGTGCAGTATTCCCTGGGTAGCTGAGAACTTTATAAAGATATCCCTTCACCTAGCTCAGGTGGAAGATAGGATAATTTAGCTCACTCCTCAGTAAAATTAGGGTTTCATGGCACAGTACTAGGTCCCTGTTTTAAGATAAGAACTGATAGTTACATGGTTGTTTCACTTGATGTCTGAGTCATATTCAAAATGGAATCCAGGAAAAGCAAGGAAGCTCCAACCCTTGCTTCCTCTATCTGGGCTCATAGCTAGAAAAAATCTAAGGGAAAAATTATGTTAGTCCTGGACTTTCCCATTAAATAAAGAGATGAATGAGTTGAAAGTTCTCCCTTCTTCTCTAACCAGGCAGGTTTGGACACATTTCTTATTACCTTGTGTGAAAGTTGAGGCAAGGATGTTTGTCAGTTTCTAAGTAATTCAGAGTACCCTTGGGATAGTGTTTAAAATGCCTGAGCTTATATTATAATTAAAGTTGAATCACTAGGTGTGGCACTCCAGGTCTATAGTCCCTTCTGCTAGGGGAGGCTAATTCAACACCAGTATGTTGAGCCTGTGGGGAAGAAGAGGGAAGGGGGAATGGCTGCCTAAGGGGAAAAATGGGGCAAACTGGCCTGAGTCAGAAATGGAGAAAGTAAAAGCTCCCACGTTGATCAACAATGGAACTAGACTAGTGAGTGACCACTGATCTTCCAACCTATGTTGCAAATGAACTTACATGCTAAGACAGTGATGACCTTGGCTGTCATTTTGAATGACAAGGATAGCAATATATTACTTGCGGGACTGGACTAGAACTATATTGACATTCTTACTATGATTAAAACCAGAAGTCAGAAAGAAGTTTCAGGTAAACAGAAGAATGACTCACAGATTGTCCTTTAAGAAGTCAAGTTGGGTTCCCAAAACCAACTAGAAACATTATCTCAGGGGGCCCAGTCTTGCTTGCAGTACTCATAACCAGAAAGGCACTGAGTGCAATAGAAGTCAAGATATTCTATGAACAATTTCATAAAAATCCTCCAAATTAGGTCAACACATGCCATGGTACTTGACAACTTTAAGGCAAAGATGAACAGATAAGAAGAAACAACAGGGAAAATATAGTCCAGAATCAAGAAAATTAAAGAGGTCAAAGACTTGTAGCCTATTCAGAAGCCTCCTATGTAGAGACTGGAAACACTTTCTTCAATTAATCAATCAACAAGCATTTATTAAGGGAGTGTTATGTGCACACTTCACTACATGTTAGGTATACAAAGTCATAAATGAACTTGTCTTGCCTCCTAGGAGCTTACATCCTAAGGGGGAAAGTTACATTGAATAAAGGACTTTTATTCTTCAAGAAGAGTTGGAAGGCCAATTACCAACTGTGTGACCTTGGGCAAGTCACTTGAACTCTCTAGGTCTTAGTGTTCTGTCTATAAAATGAAGGTATTGGGCTAAATCTTTAAGACCTTTTCTGTTCCAAATCTTTGATTCTACTATGATCCTATAACTACTCAATATTGTCCTCTTCTAGTTTTTAATTGCCTTGGTTCCCCAGTTGCCTTTCCAGGCATTACTAACAGAGTCCAATTCACCTACATTCTTTCATCAGTCTCTGGAACACTTTATTGGTTTGAAATCTACATACCCACCTCACAGTTTGTTACTAGTAATTATTAGTCTGAATTGGATTTAGATGTGTAACTTCCTGCTGTTCATAATGGGTTTATCTATCCACATCTCAGCTGAATAACTTCTTCTGAACACAATTTTTGAATTACCATAACTTTTTACCAAGTCTCTATCTTTTTTTAACTGTCTCCCCCACTTTTATTCACAAATTAGACAATTACTTATTACGAATTTGCCTAAGAGCCAAAGCATTTATGCCAGAGATACAAAGATAAGCTATAATGTTCCCTGCCCTCAAAGAGAGTATAAACTCCTTAAAAATAATAAATTTGCTTAGGTTAGCACAATGCAAGGTAAAGAATGAAGGTACATGAGAGATATAGAGAAGAACTTCAGAAAACTGAAGAGATTGAGCTAGTTGTGGAAGACCATAGAACAAGGAATCAGAGAACGCTTCTTTGACTGTGATCTTGAGAGCATGGACTGTCTTTTGCCGTTATTGTACAAGTACTTAACATAGTGCCTGGCACGTAGTAAAGATATTTTACTCATTTTACCAACTGATTTCTGTACATCAGTAAGGGCCCAGTCAAGGTCAGATGATGCACATTTGTCATATATCTGGTTGATATGGAGCTTCCAGGAGGTTCCAGGAGCTTCAGCATCATGAAAGTAGGAGTGAAGAAGGCAAAGAGCAAGCTTTCCCAGTTCTTTTTTGTGGTGACAAAGAATTGGAAGTCGAGGGAATGCCCATCAACTGGGGAATGGCTGAACAAGTTGTGGTATATGAATGTAATACAATACTATTTTACTATAAGAAATGATGAGGGGGGAGGAGCCAAGATGGCAGAGTAGAAAGATTCACATACGCTAGCTCTGAACCCACAGCCTATAAAATATCTGTAAAAAAGAACTCCCAACAAATTCTGGAGCAGCAGAAGCCACAAAACAATGGAGGGGAGGAGATTTCTGTTTCAGAGAGCCCTGAAAACCTGACACAAAAGGTCTGTCGTGCCCGGACCCAGAGCGGAGCCCAGCCCTGCCTTGGCCACGCAGGTGCTGAGAGGAGCAGATCCGAGCAGGCTTCAGGGACAGAATCTCCAGCGGCCACGTAGATCCCTCCACCCACGGGCCCTGGGGGTGAGTGAGAGAGTCTTTTTGGCTTTCTGGGAGGGGAGCAGGGTGTCTACATAACTCAGGCCCCCTCGGGAGGCAGCAGAGGGGGCAGCAACAGACAGGGGCTCCTCCAGTAGGCAGGAGCTCGAATCCATTGTTGAAGGTCTCTGCATAAACCCCCTGAGGGAACTGAGCCCTGTGAGGTGGCCCTGCCCCCACCTGAGCACCTGAACTTAATCTTACACTGAATAGCAGCCCCACCCCCACCCAAAGCCCTGAGGCTGGGAAGCAGCATTTGAATCTCAGACCCCAAGCGCTGGCTGGGTGGATCTGGAGGCAAAGTGGGTGCGAAGAGGACATTCAGAAGTCAAGTCACTGGCTGGGAAAATGCCCAGAAAAGGGAAAAAAAATAAGACCATAGAAGGTTACTTTCTTGGTGAACAGGTATTTCCCCCCTTCCTTTCTGATGAGGAAGCACAATGCTTACCATCAGGAAAAGACACAGAAATCAAGGCTTCTGTCTCCCAGCCCACACAATGGGCTCAGGTCATGGAAGAGCTCAAAAAGGATTTTGAAAATCAAGTTAGAGAGGTGGAGGAAAAACTGGGAAGAGAAATGAGAGAGATGCAAGTAAAGTATGAAAAACAGGTCAAAACCTTGCTAAAGGAGACCCAAAAAATGCTGAAGAAAATAACACCTTGAAAAATAGGCTAACTCAATTGGCAAAAGAGGTTCAAAAAGCCAATGAGGAGAAGAATGCTTTAAAAAACAGAATTAGCCAAATGGAAAAGGAGGTTCAAAAGCTCACTGAAGAAAATAGTTCTTCCAAAATTAGAATGGAACAGATGGAGGCTAATGACTTTATGAGAAACCAAGAAATCACAAAACAAAACCAAAAGAATGAGAAAATGGAAGATAATATAAAATATATCATTGGAAAAACAACTGACCTGGAAAAAGATCCAGGAGAGACAATTTAAAAATTATGGGTCTACCTGAAAGCCATGATCAAAAAAAGAGCCTAGACATCATCTTTCATGAAATTATCAAGGAAAACTGCCCTGAGATTCTAGAACCAGAGGGTAAAATAAATATTGAAAGAATCCACAGATCCCCTCCTGAAAGACATCCAAAAAGAGAAACTCCTAGGAACATTGTGGCCAAATTCCAGAGTTCCCTGGTCAAGGAGAAAATATTGCAAGCAGCTAGAAAGAAACAATTCAAGTACTGTGGAAATACAATCAGGATAACACAAGATCTAGCAGCTTCCGCATTAAGGGATCGAAGGGTGTGGAATAGGATATTCCAGAAGTCAAAGGAACTAGGATTAAAACTAAGAATCACCTACCCAACAAAACTGAGTATAATACTTCAGGGAAAAAAATGGTCTTTCAGTGAAATAGAGGACTTTCAAGCATTCTTGATGAAAAGACCAGAGCTGAAAAGAAAATTTGACTTTCAAACACAAGAATGAAGAGAAGCATGAAAAGGTAAACAGCAAAGAGAGGTCATAAGGGACTTACTAAAGTTGAACTGTTTACATTCCTACATGGAAAGACAATATTTGTAACTCTTGAAACTTTTCAGTATCTGGGTACTGGGTGGGATTACACACACACACATGCACACACGCAGAGACAGAATGCACAGAGTGAATCGAAGAGGATGGGCTCATATCTTAAAAAAATGAAATTAAGCAGTGAGAGAGAAATATATTGGGAGGAGAAAGGGAGAAATGGAATGGGGTAAATTATCTCTCATAAAAGAGGCAAGCAAAAGACTTTTTAGTGGAGGGAAAAAGAGGGGAAGTGAAAGAAAAACATGAAGTTTACTCTTATCACATTCCACTAAAGGAAGGAATAAAATGCACACTCATTTTGGTATGAAAACCTATCTTACAATACAGGAAAG
This sequence comes from Notamacropus eugenii, assembly GCF_028372415.1. Lineage (NCBI taxonomy): Eukaryota > Metazoa > Chordata > Mammalia > Diprotodontia > Macropodidae > Notamacropus > Notamacropus eugenii. The sequence continues at coordinate 467,677,705 of NC_092873.1, read as the reverse complement.
TGGGGGATAAGGGGATAAGCAGGGTGGGGGGGATGATGGAAGGGAGGGCATTGGGAGGAAGGAGCAATTTGAGGTCAACACTCATGGGGAGGGACAGGATCAAAAGAGAGAATAGAAGCAATGGGGGGCAGGATAGGATGGAGGGAAATATAGTTAGTCTTATACAACACGACTATTATGGAAGTCATTTGCAAAACTACACAGATTTGGCCTATATTGAATTGCTTGCCTTCCAAAGGGAAGGGGTGGGGAGGGAGGGAGGAAGAGAAGTTGGAACTCAAAGTTTTAGGAACAACTGTCGAGTACTGTTCTTGCTATTAGGAAATAAGAAATACAGGTAAAGGGGTATAGAAAGTTATTTGGCCCTACAGGACAAAAGAGAAGATGGAGACAAGGGCAGAGAGGGATGATAGAAGAGAGAGCAGATTGGTGATAGGGGCAATTAGAATGCTTGGTGTTTTGGGGTGGGGGGAGGGGACAAAGGGGGAGAAATTTGGAACCCAAAATTTTGTGAAAATGAATGTTAAAAGTTAAATAAATAAATTAAAAAAAAAAAAAGAAATGATGAGTGGACAGATTTCAGAAAAACCTGGAAAGACTTATATGAACTGATGCTGAGTGAAGGGAAATGAACCAGGAAAACATAGTACACAGTAACAGCAACATTATGCGATGACCAACTTTAATAGACTTAGCTCCTCGTGGCAATGCAATGATCTAAGACAATTTCAAGGAACTCATGATGGAAAATGCTATCCACATCACGAGAAAGAACTATGGAGTCTGAATGCTGATCGAAACATACTATTTTCTCTTTTTTTGTTGTTTTTTCTTTCTCATGGTTTTTTTCTTTTGTTCTAATTCTTCTTTCACAACATGACTAATGTGGAAATTTTTTTAAATCAATTGATTTATTTTTAGGTTTTAACTTCACTTAGCATCAGTTCACAGAAGTCTTTTCAGGTTTTTCTGAAATCCGCCTGCTGCTTGCACATCATTTCTTATAGCACAACAGTATTTCATTACATTCATATACTACAATTTGTTCAACCATTCCCTAATTGATGAGCATCCCCTCAATTTCCAGTGCTTGGCCACCCCAAAAGAACTTCTGTAAATATTTTTGTACATGTGAGCCCTTTTCTCATTTTTATGATCTCTTTGGAATACAGCCCTAGAAAGTGGTATTGCTGGGTCAAAGGGTATGCCCATTTTTATAACTCTTTGGGCATAGTTTCAACTTGCACTCCAGAATGTTTGGACCCATTCATAATTGCATCAACAATGCATTAGTGTTGCAGTTTTCCCAAATCTTCCCCATCATTTATAATTCTCCTGTTCTGTCATGTTAGTCAATCTGATAGATATGATATGGTGCGTCAGAGTTGTTTTGATTTGCATTTCTCTAATCTATAGTGATGTAGAGCATTTTTATATGATTATAGATAGCTTTAACTTCTTCATCTAAAAACTCCCTGTTCATATCCTTTGACCATTTATCAACTGGGGAATGACTTGTATCCTTATAAATTTGACTCAGTTCTCTATATATTTTAGAAATAAGGCCTTTATCAGAGACACTAGTTGTCAAAATTCTTTCCCAATTTTCTGCTTCTCTCCTAACCTTGGTTGCACTGGCTTTGTCTGTACAAAAACTTTCCAATTTATTGTAATCAAAAAATCCATTTTGCATTTCATCATGTTCTCTATCTCTTGTTTGGTCATAAATTTTTCCAATCTCCATAAATCTGACAGGTAAACTATTCCTTGCTGTCCCAGTTTGCTTATAGTATCAGCCTTTATATCTAAATTGTGTTTCCATTTTGATTTCATTTTGGTATATAGTGTAAGGTGTTGGACTATGCCCTGTTTCTGTCATACTATTTTCCAGTTTGCCCAGTAGTTTTTGTCAAACAGTGAGTTCTTATCACAGAAGCTGGGGTCGTTGGGCTTATCGAGTAATAAGTTCCTATAGTCGCTGACTGTTTTGTCTTGTGTTCCTAAGCTATTCCACTGGTCCATCACTCTATTTCTTAGTCAATAGCAAGCAGTTTTGACGATTGCTGCTTCATAATACAATTTAAGATCTGCTATGGCTAGGCCATCTTCCCTAGCATTTCTTTTCATTAATTCCCTTGACATTCTGGACCTTTTGTTCTTCAAGATGAATATTGTTATTTTTTTAGTTCTATAAAATAATTTTTGGTAGCTTGATTAGAATGGCACTGAATAAGAAAATTGATTTAGGTAGAATTGTCATTTTTATTATATTAGCTTGGCCATGAGCAACTGATGCTTTGCCAACTATTTAGATCTGATTTTATTTGCATGAAAAGTGTTTTGTAATTGTGTTCATATAGTTCCTAGGTTTGTTGGAAATATGTCTAATATTACATATACATGTATAGCCTATATCAGATTGCATGCTGTCTTGGGGAGGAGATGGAGGGAGGAAAAAATATGGAAAACACAATCTAAGAAAAAGTGAATGTTGAAAACTATCTTTGTATGTAAGTGGGGAAAATAATAAAATACTATGGGGGATAGACGAGAACAGTGAGTTTTCCCTACCGTAGTGAGAACCATCAGTGCTTGAACTTGAATTCTGAAGTTACCAAACGTGAGATATGTATGAGGGTAGAGAAAGGCAGGAAAGTATCCAGGAGGTGTGTAGGTAATGGCCATAATGATTTAGATAGGGTGATAAGAGACGGATAGAGAGAACTTCAAATGAAGTGAGGTTGCAGGGAATTGGCATGGACAGGGATAGTCTGGAGGTGGCAATGGGAGAGCCCTGGCTCATCCAGACCCTGTGTCAGGGAGGGAGGGAGGAGAAAGCCAATGCTAAGGAATGATGAAGGATAAGGGATCAGTGATAGGAACTAGGTGTCCTGAGCACTAGAAGATGGATGCAGTGTGGGAGGAAGACACAGAGTGAAGGGGTACTTGACAATAATAGAACAAGAGCTCCAGAGGGCATCATGGAAGTAGAAGGCAGAGAAAGAAAGGGATGGAAGAGAGTTAAATCCAAGCTAGATAGGCATAAGAGCATGGAGAGAGGAAATAGAAAAAAGGATTCTTTTCAGTGATTCTGAATTAGAACAGATGGCCTTAGTCTTCTTAATAAAGTAGGAGGAAAGGTAATTGACTACAATATAAATTACATGCTGCCCATTCTATGTTTTTCTGGGTCTGTTTTTAAGTAGAGTGGAAGTATATATATAATATCATTTTCTCTCCCACTCACCTTATTCTCCCTCTAAAGTTCCCTTGGGGCAGCTAGGTGGCACAGTGGATAGAGTACCATGCCTAGAATCAGGAAGACTCATCTCCCTGAGTTCAAATCTGGCCTTAAACACTTGCTAGTTGTATGACCCTGGACAAGTCACTGAAACCTGTTTGCCTCAGTTTCCTCAACTGTAAAATGAGCTGGAGAAGGAAATGGCAACCATTCCAACATCTTTGCTAAGAAAACCCCAAATGGGGTCACAAAGAGTTGGATGAGACTGAATAAGGTTCCCTTCCTTTGAGTGAATGGCATGCTATGCCTTAGCATTTTACTACCTGACTTTTTTTTTTAATTTATTTGAAACAAAATCAAGTATGTTTTTAAGAAATGGTTAAATCATAGAGACCATCCATATACATAAATTAGACAAAAATAAATCTAGTTTCTTGCAGGGGCTACTTTTTTAGTATTGTCTTCTAGCTCAGGAGATAGTGACCTTGCCATTGTACCAGAATGAAAAGACCTTCTGCTATTCTGGGGCTCTTTGTTGTCTGTTCCACATGAGCTGCAAACAGGAGCATGGGAAGGAACTTGCCATCCATTGGAACTCCACCCAGAAGAGAAAATATGACAGTAGAGAAAACTTTCAGCTTAAGGTTAATCCTCCCGTAATAATCAGTGACTGTTTAAACAAGATAATCTCTGTGGTTGCATCCATTAAGGGTCCCTATTTATAATGAATACTTATAAATCATATTAATAAGCAGCATACTTATCAAACTTGATTCACAACTATTTATATCAATGAATTTCAACGCATAAAATGTCATAACTTTGGAACACCCTCTAAATCTTCATGAGGCTATTTTCTTTGTCTGTTCATTCCAATTAACTTCTTCTCTTATATGGTCACCTTTAATAGATACTTCGTTTTCCTGACTCTGTTTTTTAAAGTTTTCATTATTTCACAAAGGTCCTTTCACATTTCTTTATATGCCTTGTACTCACCCATCTTAATTTCATTTTATAGCATGCTATTATGTTAATATACTGGAATTCATTTCACTATTTCTTGTTGTTGAACCTTTAAGTTGCTTCCAGTTTTTAAAAATAGTGTCATTCTAAACTTCTTGGAAGAGATGGCTTTTTTATTTGTTTGTCTGTTTGTTTTCATTTTTGCTTTATAACATTCTCAGGGTATATTTCCAACAGTGTAATTATTGGATCATGGGGTAAAGATTATATTTTTTGTAATTTTCATTGGGTACTGCCAAACTACTTTCTAAAAATACTCTACTAGATTAATAATCAGCCAAATGTTAAGGAGGAAAATGGTTTCTCCATAACCCTGACAGCACTATTTCATTGTCTTATTTTAATGATTTGGGCCAATTTCATGAGTTCAAGTCTGACCTTAGACACTTACCAGCTGTATGTGCCAGGAAAATCCTAAATGGGATCACAAAGAGTCGAACAAAATTAATTAACTAAAAAAAAAGCTGTGCTTTTTTTTATTATCAGTGAATGTAGTACTTCTTAAAATGATTTTTTTTACCATTTATTTTTCCTCTTTTGAAAACTGCTTAAATCCACTGATAATTTATTCATCATGAGTTGGTAGCTCTCTTTATAAATTAGGAGCTGATTTTATATTTTATACTTCATGTTTTATCTATATATTCATAATATATATTTCTAATGTTGAAGTTCCAAAGTTCTTTTCTTTTTGATTACAATATTTTCTTGTACATACTTTTATTTTAAATCTAGCATATCTATCTTGTCCTAAATAATTTCTTCAAGTTTAATTAAAAACATATATCTCAGGTACAATTGAAATAAATAGCTTATTCCATTTTTTTCTCAAATAATTTATTTCCTTTTAAAAATTATTTTAGAGACTATCATTCAACTGAAATTCGGACATATATTGTGAGATGTGGATCAAAAATAGGGGTTCTTTTGCATCATGGACCTCCTTGATGGTCTGGTAAAACTATGAATCCCCCCTCAGAAAAATATTTTCAAGTACATGAAACAAAATGCATAGGATTAAAAAGGAAAAAAAATTCTGTTAAAATACAGCTATTTCTGGTAAATCAGGAGAACTGGAGTTAAAATCCAGCCTCAGATACTTGACACTTACCAGCTGTGTGACCCTGGGCAATTCACTTAACCCCAATTGCCTCTCCTCCCCCCCCCCAAAAAAATAATAATGTAATTATCACATTTTTTAGCAAATCATGAGTGCCATGTTAAGAACCTATAGTCAAATCCACTTCCTGAAAAACTAATATAAAAAATTTCTCCGATATTTGTTAATTCATTCATTCAATTTCTAATTTTTATTATTTACAGGGATTTCAAAGACTTAAGTGTTTGTATATATTTATTTGTGTGTCAGTCATATGTTTCTATTCTGTTTCATTCATATATTTTTATATTTTTTGGCATAGTACCTGTACGTTTTTATGATAATCATTTTCAATCAGTTAATTAAATATGTATTAAGGATCTACTACTGTAGTAGGCATTGTGGTGGGCTCTAAGATACAAGTAAAAGAATAAAATAACCCCCATGAACAAAGAGTTTACATCACAAGGGGGAGACAGTAAGAATATAAATATAAGCATAGAGCATACATATTAAGTAAATAAATACAGAGTAGCTAAACACAAAGTCCTTTGGAAGAGAGGGCCCTAGCAGTTGTGGTGGGAGGGCATAAGGAAAGGCTTCATGCAGAAGATAGACCTTGAACTTCTGCTTAAAGGAAGAGAGGGACTTGATGTCTAATATTCTGGGATACCACTTTCATCAACCTTTTTTCCCAAGATGCCTCTTGATTTTCTTGTCTGTTTGTTTTTCATATAAAATTTCATTATAATGTGATCTAGTACTAGCAAATCTCTTGAGGTTGTGATCGGTATTGCATTAACTATGCAAATTAATTCGAGGAATACTGTCATTTTTACTACACTAATCTGACCTATCTATGAACATTAGATGTTATTAAGGTCTTATTTTATTTCAATTATTAACATTTTATAGTTGTCCTTTAAAAGGTCACACATATTTCTAGATAGGTTAATTCCTGAATAGTTATAAGATTTTGTTGTTATTGAAAATGGGATTTTATGATTTTTTTTGGTCTTTATTGTTAGTAAATAAAGAATGTGACTTTTTTGTGGACTGATATTATTATATCCTGCAACCTTGTTAAATTCATTTATTGTCTCCATTAATTTTCTGGTTGAGAGAATTGGATTTCCTAGAAATATGCCACATGCAAATAATGATATTGTGACCTCATCATTTCCAATGTTATTCCCACTAATAGCTTTTCTCTGTCTTATTGTAACTGTTAGACATTCCAACACTACTTCAAATAAAAGTGATGCAAGTGGTCATTCTTGTTACTTATCAGTTTTTGATATAAGTACTTTCAATGTTTCTGCATTATATGTTATTTTGGCTCTTGGCTTGAGGTACATGCTTTGCATTTTTTAACCTACCTATTTCAATCCTTTCTTTTTTACTCTGTTGTTAATAAATGTTGGATTTTATCAAAAGCTTTGCATTCATCTATTAATAAAATCATGCCATCTTTTGAGTTTTTGTTTTTATATGCCATCTTTATTGTGATAGTTTTCCTGGCTTAAAATAACCTTGTGTAAGAGTAACCCAAATTTGTTGTACTAGTGGAAACACTGGCATAAACAGTCAGGTAGCAGCATTCTTCCTCTTCCCATCCTCTCCTCACCTTCCTCTCCTCCTCTCCCCCCATCCCTCAGACACACCTCAACACACACACATGCACGCTCTTTAGGAAAATATGCACAGTCCCTAAGGAAGGGCATCTAGGTGGTACAATGGATACAGTGCCAAACTTAGAGGCAGAAAGATCTGAATTCAAATCAGACCTCAGACACTTACTAGCTGGGTGACCCTGGGTAAGTCACTTCACCCTGTTTGCCTCAGTTTCCTCATCTGTAAAATGAGCTGGAGAAGAAATGGCAAACTACTCCAGTATCTCTGCCAAGAAAATCCCAAATGGGGTCACAAAGAGTCAGATACAATTGAAAATGACTGAACAGCAACAAAGAATACAGTACGGGAACAATAAAGGCCATATCTGGAGGGATGAGGGGTTTTCCACAACTTCAGAAGGAAAGCACAGCACCTTGTAGGGAGTAGTGCCATCTATAACCTACACATAACTCAAACTCAACATGTCCCAAATATAACTCACTTTCTTTGCCTTCAAACTCTCTCCTCTTAGCTTTCCTATTGCTATCATGGTTTATACTACCCTCTCAGTCCTATTTTGTTCTGTTCCCAGTTGCATATGCCAGTGGTTTCTGAATTGCCTAGCTTCGTTGTTCATGTTAAAGCTTTCTTCAGGTTCATTTTCCCCTCCAAGGAGTATTTATTAAATGCTACTATATGCCAAGTGGCTTCTGGCCAAGAAGGCTGCCTGAACAGGAGGCAGGCTGCCTAACTCTCCTATACCTTCTCCATCAAAATGAATAATGACCAAACGTGAAATGAAATTCACATCAAACTGAATAATGACCAAGAAAGGCACTGAGAAGTTCCAGCAAGTGACATCTTTTAGACCTTAATTACACAAAAAGCCATCCAGATAAAGGCCCATACACAATAGGAAAGCACTTCAAGAACAAAGTTAGTATCATCTCAGCTAGGAATGCCTGCTGGACCCTGTGTCTTGAGGTAACAAGAGTGGAGGGCTCCCCCGAGCAAGCCCCAGAGTGGGGACCTTGGAAGTCTCAAAATAGAAGCCAGAAAGTGACCAAGTGACACCTGCTGGTGTTGGCCAGCAAGGGGCTATTTCATTCAACCATAACAGCTCAGGTCTGGGGGCTTTGAGGTCCCTAAGACTGCCTGAAGATGCTAGAGAGGTCCCAGAAGATCCTGCACTCTGAACCTCAATGATATGGAGCAGGAAGGATTGGGGGAGAAGAATGGCGTTAACCTTAGGAGGAATGGGTCCACACGAGAAGCCAGGGGACTTAAGGAGAAGCCAAGCAAGGGCCAACCATCCCACCCAAAAGAGCAGCAATCCTGGTCCCTGCACAATGACCCAATTCACAAATCAAAACTGGATAGATGAGTAAGTCAAAGAAAATAACAAGTAATGTCAAAAATTATGGCACACCTAATTCCATAACTGTTACAGAAACTCAAAGGGAAAAAAATAATTTTCCCCAAGACCACATAAAAACTTAGAAGAAGTGAAGCAATATAAAAAAGAAGAAGCTTTGAAGGAAAGAATTAGAAGGAGAATAAATAGCAGAGAACCTTACCCAAGAAATGGAATCCCTTAAAATACTATGTGCCAGGCACCGTGTTAAGTGCTAGGGACACAAAAAAAGGCAACAAGAGTCGCTGAACTCAAGGAGCTCACATTCTAATGGGGGAAACAACATGCCAGTAACTCAACGAATGCAAGATAGGATACAGTGTAAATGAAAGGCGGACACAGAAGGGAAGGCACTAGGCACCTAGGTTGACTAGGAAAGTCCCTTGGCTAAAGGTGGGATTTGACTGAGTCTTTAAGAAAACTAAGAGAGGGGCAACTAGGTGATGAAGCAGATAGAGCAGCAACCCTGGAGTCAGGAGGATCTGAGTTCAAATACAGCCTCAGATACTTAGTAGGTATGTGACCCTGGCAAGTCACTTAACCCTGAGAAGGAAGGAAGGAAGGAAGGAAGGAAGGAAGGAAGGAAGGAAGGAAGAAGAGAAGGAAGGAAGGAAGGAAGGAAGGAAGGAAGGAAGGAAGGAAGGAAGGAAGGAAGGAAGGAAGGAAGACTAAGAGGCAGAAGTGAGGATAAATAACTATTGTTGTTTGTCCTTTTTCTTGAAGAGGACCATAACATCAGGAAGATGATGCCATGACTTGTAAATGAATAGGATTGAAGTGAGGGAGGGCCGTGCAAAGTCACCAGCCTCACTTTTTCCTCCAGAGCCATCTGGGTCCAGTGGCAAGATATCCATCAAGATGACTGGAGATGGCCCTGGATGCAGTGGGAGACCTTGGCACTTTTAACATAAGATCTTTCTGAGTTCTTACTTTGAGGCAACACCAATTCATTGATTAAGGCTAGGTAAGAAATGAGCCAAGAAATGACCCCATTTACCTACTAAAAAACAAATCAGTCTTGAAGGGGAAGACTCTCAGGATTTCAGACCAAAATATAAATAATTAGTATTTACATTCATACATACTCTGATCCATCAATGACTACGAAGTGAGGTTTGGGCTGTGACCTGTGTAGTTGGCCAATCAATGAGAGCCAGAGTGAATTGAGTTTAACTCATGGTCTTTAAAAAAGAAATCTAGCCCTTCGACCCCAAGATATCTTGCTAGGTTTCAGTCATCAAAATTTGCATTCCTTTGAGAGGACCAACCTCAGGTAAGGGTATGATACCCTATGTGAACAGAGGAGAGGAAGGGAAGGCAAGGCAAGGCAAGGCAGGGCAGCTTGGACTACTCACAGGTCCTTGTTTGTCCTTTGTTCTCAAAAAGGACCATGACATCAGGAGAGGCAGTTGGATTTAAATGAGGGCGGGCTGTGCAAAGTCACCAGCCTCACTTTCTTGTCTGGAGCCATCTGGGTCCAGGGGCAAGATATAGATCAGAATGACTAGAGATGGCCTCCAGATGGTGAGCAATCCAGGCATGAAGGACAGTCAGTGCAAAGCATGGGGTTAGGAAACAGAGTGTTCTGTGTAAGATATAGCAAGTATGCAAAGAGAGCTAGATTTAGAGTTTATGGAGAATAGTAAAGGGTAAAAAATACCGGAAAGGTAGAAAGGGGCCATCTAGTCCAATTCCCTCATTTTACAGACAAGATACCTAAGACACAGAGAAATGAAGATCTCTAAGATCTATCTAAAGTAGCTAAGATCACGTACCTACCAAGCAGCAGATTCAAGATCCAAAATAAGGTCTTTTGAAAGGAATAGAAAAATCACAGAGGAAAAGATACATAGAGAATTAAACCCAAGTATAGCATCAAGTTGTTGCTGTTGTTGAATCATTTCAGTTATGTCTGACTCTTCATCATCCCATGCAGAGTTTTCTAGGCAAAGATACTGGAGTAGTTTGCCATTTCCTTCTCCAGCATATTTATCAATGAGGGTTAAGGGACTTGCTCAAGATCACACAGCTAGTATCTGTGACCTGGATTTGAACTCAAGAAGATGAATCCTATGGCACTTGCCAGTTATGTATGAACTCTTCCTGGTCATGATGAATATTTGTTAATCTACTGCTTTGTTCTAACTTATATCTATTGTCTATACATAATTTATATAGAGAGATCCATATTTGATATCATATATATTTGTGTGTGTGTGTGTGTATGTGTGTGTGTAATCGTTCCAGTTTGGTCTGTGATTTTTCAAATATTATATTGGATAGATTTTAAAATTAGCAGCATATTAAAGATTGTAGTATTCCATCTTTCTCTATTCTTCTGTCTTCCTGTTCTCCTGGGTTCCCACAGAATGCTACAGAGATGTCAGACTCTGAAAACTGAGGATTAACTTGGGCCCAAAATTCACCAGTTTTTGACATTTTTTTGAACGTGACTTTAGAAGCTTCTGAGAAGAGGAATTAGAAAGATCTTCCATCACAGGCCATGAAGGGAGAAGAGCAAAATTGGTCTAGGAGCTGATTTGTTTGGGAGTTCTTTTGTTCCCCTCCACCCTCAGTGTAAGACTTTGGAAAGCAGTGGTTACAGGATAGAGCTACTCTATTTACTGGGCACCAGAGAAATTCCCAAGAGCTGAGTGTTCACTTGTGAAGCAATGAATGTACCATACCTGGATAAATTCCCATCTCCATCCTGGGTGAGGTAGTGGGCACCCCTACCTCATTAATTTCTACATTATCTTAATTCTGTTTCTCCTCCCAGAGGGGAGAGGGGCAGGGGTAGCCAGTAGTTGGGGTGAGGAGAAGCTGATTGTATCACTCGGGCAGCTTGAGCTCCTGGCTTCTTCCTATCCAAACAAACTCACCTCTCCCTTCTTCCCCTCTCCACTGCTCATTGACTTTTCATTTCTATCACTTCATTTCCCTTTATTTAATAGAAATAAAAAATTGGCAACTACTAATCCTTGTTTTCATGATTAATGCTTGTACTGGTAGAGATTTGATCAGAAGTTTTGATACCTTTGAAGAAACGGGAGGTATCATACTTGCTTCACCATGAGTTGAGGTCCAGGCAAAGGAATGTATGCTGATTCTATTTGGAGTTCTCCTAAATAAGAGAGTCATACTAATATCATACTCATAGGCAAACATATGCTTTCCATGAACAAAAGAAACTGCAAGCAGAAAGGTATAATTTATGACCCTAGACTAAAATAAACTCTTGGGTCAAGAAGGGTCAATTTCCATGGGGGTGGTGATCAGACTCAATAAGACAATTCTAGTACAAAGACAATTTAGAGCTCTTCCCTCCACCTAGATACCCTCCAAGGGAGAATCATTCAGGGAGAACTCCATCACATTTCTTTTATGAGTGGTGAGGGGTAACATTTGATCATGATATACTATACACGTAGAAATAATTTCTTGATAATAGAAATTGGTTTTTCTTTGAAGATTCAAAAAAATTCAGTTGTAAATCCAAAAATCCATCAGGGCAAGGCTAATTTTTTAAATGACTCATTCCTTTCTCTGAGATTTGTCTATCTCAATTACTAATTCCTTAGTCTATAAATGAACCCCCATATTCCAAGTCTTTCCAACTTAACAGGACATGCCAGGAACTGTATGCCATAGCATAGTTACGCTCAAAGAGAAATCTGGACTTTAGTGGTAAATAATATGTAAGACATCCATATATGTTCCCAGAACAACTCATTTTCCCACCTTTGCTCAATTTCTCATTTCCTTTACTTAGAATTTCCTTCTTTCCCATTTCTGCCCATGTATGTGTCTTCACTCATCCACAAAACCATAAACTCTGTGAGCAGAGACCATATCTTATTCATCATTTTGCCTTTCCCTAAGGCCTCAGGAGATGATTTGCACATAAAACTTGCTCAATAAATATTTGCTTTATCTAATCAGTTGAATTAAACTTATAGTCTGAGTATGTCAAAACATGGTAATCTGTTACTATTACGAAAATCAATGCTGAGTTTCTCAACAGGTTCTTGGCCACATGAAAGACAAGTATATTCTAATGAGGACAGGCCAAGAGTGCCTAATTCTTTAATTCAGAAATGCATTTTCATAGAGTCAGAGAATCATGGAATCACAGAATGTGAGAGTTGGAAGGAAACTTGGCAGCCCTCTAGTCGAATCCATAACCAAAATGAATCCTTAGTCATTGGTCCTCTTTGAGAACTAAGGATAAACAACTGTAACATATCCACGTGAATAACAGCTATTATGGTAAACTAATCTATGCAATTTTCTAGTATTCCATAAAGTTAAGCATCAAATTACTGTCTCTAAATGCACAAGTTACTTATATAAAGACATGATTATCTTAGAACAACAGGACAGATTCAAGTACATATATTGCATCATGTAGTTATGTAGTTCCTACTAGGTGGTGCAGTGGATAGAACACCAGACTTGGAATCAGGAAGACTCATCTTCATGAGTTCAAATACGGTCTCAGACACTTCTTAGCTGTGTGACCCTGGGCAAGTCAATTAATCTTGTTTACCTCAGTTTCCTCATCTGTAAAAATGAGCTGGAGAAGGAAATGGTAAACCCCTCCAGTATCTTTGCCAAGAAAACTCCAAATAGGACCATGGAGAGTCAGACAGAAAAACAACTAGTTTACAAAGCACTCTGAGGATACAAAAACAAAACAATCCCTGACCTCAAAGAGTTTATAATCTACTAAGTAATCAGAAAGATCTGTAGGACAAGGCACCTGAGCGAAGACATGAAGGAAACTAAAGCATCTAGGAGGTACATCTGATGAGAGGTACATCCTAGGAAAGCTAGTCAGCCTCTTCAAAGACATTGGCAAATGGAATGCCAAGTTCAGGGGTTTGACCAGAACATAGAGTACATGATGGGGGAATAATAGCTTGGAGAGGTAGATTAGAGAGAAATATAAGTCTGAGAAATTTGCATTTTGCCCTAGAGTCTATATTGAAGTCACTGAAGGAACATAAGCAGAAATATATCTTAGAAAGCTTATTTTAGGATGAATTAGAAAGGAGAAAGATTAGAAAGGGGTAGAATTAGGAGGCTATTACAGTGGTCCAGGAGAAAGGTTATGAGGACCTGAACTGTAGCAACGGTTTTGAAAGGAATGGATGTAATGTAAATGATGCAGCAGCAGAATGAATGAGACTTGGCAATTGATTGAATACAAGGGATAACAGAAAAGGAAGAGGCAAACGTTAGGAATATGAAAAAAAGATGATGGTGACCCCATCAGAAATAGAAAGCCATTAAAAACTTATTCAATTTCTGTTCAAAATGATTTCAAGAAAACTAGAAGATATGATAGTTTCACTGAGTCAGGAATAAGGTGAGGAGAGGGTGGGGACGGAGCAAAGCCATGAGTGTAACTCTTGGATATTAACACTTAGAGCCTATGAAAGCAGGCATCTAAAAGGATAAAGCAGTAAAAAATGGATGCCAAAGCAACAATTTTATGGTAGGTGAAAAGAAAATCTGATTCATTTCAGCCTCCCAGGACTGTTGTGGGGAATGTGACTTATAATCTTAAAACACTCCAGATGTAAGGTATTATTAGGCTGAAAGGACACCTGAGTTATCACTAATTACTTAAGATCTCACCCTTGAATCTAAATAGAAGCTAAAGAGGCAGCATGGGGCGATGGAAGCTGAAACAGATAGGTAGACAGACAGACAGATGATTAGATAGAGATAGATAGATAGATAGATAGATAGATAGATAGATAGATAGATAGATAGATAGATAGATTGATAGATAGATACATAGATACATAGATAGTAGATGATATAGATAAGTAAGTAAATACATACATACATACATACATACATACATACATGATATAGTTAGGTAGATAGATACAGATGCATACATAAATATAATTGAAATTAGAGAAATTGAGTACAAATCTCATTTTCTTGCTATGACTTCTAATCCCTTAACCCCTCCATCCTTTCCTAGGCCACCACCCTGCACTTTCTACCCCCTCCTCCCTTCCCCATCTTGATGAACCAGTGAATCACTTCAATTTTACATTTTCCTCTTATCTCGAATCCCTTACCCTCTTAACCTATTGCCAATCTTGCCCTCCTAAGCCTCATCCTTGGATTACTCCAATCATCTCTCCTACTCATCTGCTGCTGAATGAAGCTGGAAAAAAATGATGAAACTGTACTGAGTCCACTACAAGTCACCAGAAGTCTAGGAGAATTCATAGCCAAACAAGCAACAGAGATCTCGTATGCATCACACACACACACACACACACACACACACACACACCAGAATTGGCAGCTTTAACTAAAGTTAAAATATTTTTAGCACAAACACAATATGATAAACTGTGACACTGGAGAAAAAAATCCATGCAATATTTACTTATGATAAAAGTATGACAGTTATTTGGGGGATTAATACAAGTAAGCATATAAAATAAGGTACCATAGATGAATTACAGAATATAAGTATGTGACCAGATAGTTTCTAAAAGGAGAAATACAAATTATAAACAACTACATGAAAAATGTCCCAAATTACTTATAAGAAGAAAGTAAATTAAAACACCTTTGAGATTTCACTTTGCATCCCTCAAATTGACAAAGACAACGAAAGGTATAAGTTAGTCACTGGCCAGTGAAAGCACAAATTAATATATTGTTGGTTCAATTACTCTGAAAAACAATTTGGAATTATTTCAGACAATTTACCAAACTTCATGCCACTTGCCCAATTGTCCCACTTCTTTGCAAATACACCAAGATCAAAGAAAGAGCCCATATATTTAAAATTATTCTTAGCAATATTTTTATGTTGCTAAGCAGAAAACCTTGAAACAAAACAGGTTCTCCCTAGATAGGAAAAGGTTGAAGAAATTGTGGTATGTGAATTTAATGAACTATATCCCTGTACCATAGATACGATGATTATGAAAAATACAAAAAGAATTATAATAAGCATTTATTATGTTGCCCATCTATCATGCGCTGTGTTCTGCACTGAAGATACAAAGACAAAATTAAAACAGTTCCTTCACTCTAGGAACTTATACTTTATCAGAAATAAATAAAATGTAATATAAAATATGTTCTTCAGAGTGGGATAACTCAATTGCAAGACGTAACAACTGAGAATGAGTGAAGAAAGCAGAACAAGAAGAAAAGTTCACAGGACTACAATAATGTCAATGAAAACCACATTAAAAATCAACTGAACTCTGAAGAATTGCAGTAACTTATCTTGGCCCTAGAGAATGGTGCTGTAACACACTTTCTTCCCTTTGAAAGAAATGTGAGAGACTATGGCCAGGAGAAGGATGGCATCCACCAGAGTAGGGCAGCTAGGTCGTGCAGTGGATAGTGCACCAGTACAGGAGTTAGGAGGACCTGAGTTCAAATCTCACCTCAGACACTTGACATTCACTAGCTGTGTGACCTTGGGCAAGCCACTTAACCTCAATTGCCTCATCCTGGGTCATCTCCAGTCATCCTGATGAATATCTGGTCACTGGATTCAGATGTCTCTGGAGGAGAAGTGAGGCTGGTGACATGCACAGCCCTCCCTCACTCAAAACAAAGTCAAGTGCAAGGCATGTCATCATTTCTCTGATGGCATGGTCTTCTTCAGCAACGAAGGACGAACACACACATCCACCAGAGTAGCTGTAATCATAGTCGCAGTATCAACATTAAACTTGAGATAAGGAAACCATTAGCATTAAAGAGGAAGACCACCAGAAAGAGGATCCCACTTGATATTTGATGAGACTGTGCTCAGTATAGGTAAAATATGGACCAGCTAATTATCAGCCTTATGAAAATTAGTTTTATCTCAACAAAGTTTGAATGTTAATCATCCAATTGATAGTTAATTAATGATAAATTACTGAATTCTGTTTTAATCACTTTAGGATTCTTCAGTGTTTAGGAAGGAGAAAACTTCCTTTTTCCATGTGGGAATTAACTCCCTGTTTTATTACCTGATGTGTGTTGCAGGGGGGATACCTTGTGTTTTTAGCTTTCTCCTCTTCTCTGGGGAAACATAGACTAGAGCCAAAAGCAACATTACTATAATTTAACAATTTTCCTTTGGAAGCCAAGGAAGAAGTAAAGAGCCAATGAATGTGAGAACTAAGAGGATCAATTTTCCTTCTTAAAAAGTTAGACTTCTGGGGGGCAAAGCCAAGATGGCAGAGTAGAAAGACGCACATACACTAGCAATGCTGTACACCAAATCTCTGAATGCTGCCCATTCCTTTTCTGCTCCACTGTTGCCAACTGTGTGTTGGCTCAACTTTCCCTCTAAGTCAGCAGCAAACTGTTCATGCTCAGAGGAGAGCTCTAATTTGTTGACATTAATTTTTCTGGTAGTCATTTTGACTTGGGGTAAGCACTTTTGATAAATGCGAATATTTAGCTTGGAAAGGATAAGTCTATGATTAGTCCAGCACTCTGCACCACACATTGCCTTTGTCACTCTCACATCCTGTCTGTCTCTTCTCCTTACAATCACATAATCTTTTAGATGCCAGAGTTTGCTGAGAGGGTGCATCCATGAAGTTTTATTGCATTTAAATAACCAGAAGACAGTGTTGTTTATGAGAAGGTCATGTGATACACAAGTCTTCAGCAGTAACTGACCATTGCTGTTGCTATTTCAAACTTCATTCCTCTCTAGGACTCCCTGCGAAGTCTGGTAGTCTGAGCCTACTCCAGCATTAAAGTCTTCCAGAATTATAAGCTTGTCCTCTTTTGGCACATTGATGATAAGGGTCTCTAGATCTTCATAAAATTTTTCTTTGATTTCATCAGGGTTTGTCATGGTGGGATCATAGGCACTGATGATAGCAGCATGGCATTTTCCTGCAAGTGGCAATCGCATTGTCATGAGCCTGTCATTCACTCCTTTTGGCAGGCATGCCAGCTTGCTGATTAGATTGGTTTTGATTGCAAAACCCTTGCCACCTTCACAGCACTTTGCTCCACTGCGCCCCCTCCAGAAAAAGGTGTATCTAGCTCCAACTCGGTAAGCTGACCTTCATTTGCCAACTTTGTTTCCCTCAGGGCTGCTATTTGGATGCAATACCTGTTGAGACTCCAAGATACCACTACTAGGACTGTACTCCAAAGAGATCAAAGAAAAAATGGTGCAACATGTGCAAGTTGTTGCATTATTGTAATACTTTTTAATAGTAGCAAAGAACTGAAAACTAAAAGAGAGCCTATCAAGTGGAGAATGGCTGAACAAAACATTATATATGAACGTAATCAGATACTATTGTGCTACAAGAAATTATGAAAGAGATGGTTTCAGAGAAACCTAGGAAGACTTGTATGTACTGATTCAAAGTAAAAGGAGAAGAATCAGATGAATACTTCATATCATAATAGCATAAAATGAGAGCAATTTTGAAAGAATTAAGAATTCTGATCAATACAATAACCAACCATAATTCTGAAAGGACAGATGATAAATAATAGTACCCAACTAAATATGGTCTAAATGTGGAAAGTAAGGAACACATTTTGACATTATTAATACAGAAATTTGTTTCAATTGATTAAACACATTTGTTACATGGGTTCATTTTTATTTTTCCCACCCAGTGGGGCTTGGAGGTGAGGAGGAAGAACAATAAATGCTTGATAATTGAAAATCTTTTCATTTAAAAAAAGGAAATATACCACCAGAAAATAACATAATTCTATCTAGTCCTCTCTATTATTGTTATTAGGTCAACAAATAGTTCCCTTGATATTGCTCAGAAGGGAACCCCCACTATTACATGCTCAATAGTGGTAAGGGATCAATCACTCTTAGATGATTCCTTGTGGAATCCACATCCATAAAAAAAGCAGTTCCTTCTTCAGGAAGAGGCTTATTATATCTGTTCCCAACTACAATTATTCATAGTTCTTCTTCCCTTTCTATCAGACTTGACATTCTTCTGACATTCTTCATTCTTCATGAGTCCCCTCTGCCTCTTCCAATCCTGGTACTTCTTTTTTGAATCTCTTCCATTGTTTTCAAAAGAAACATTTGATGCTCCCCAATAACCTGGAAAGTATGGAGGGGGTTCCCAGATCCCCTTTATTTTCTCCTCTAGGAGAGATACCAGTCTACAGTTTGAACATAGCCATTCATGCTCAGACTGGTCTGAGCCATCTGGCCAGGACAGAAATCAAAACCTTCCACACTCAGTGAAGGTCATTACAAAATCTATTCTGCTCTCTACTTATTAGGAAATCCTCAATGTCTATATTTGTTACTGCTAGCTGTCCTGGAAAAAAATGTTTGGGAATCTTTTCAACTTAGAGTTACCATCCTTTCCTCCTCTTTAACACTTTATTAATACCTCCCTGGTCATACCCAAGTTCTTGCTTCTTCTCTTATCAAGCAATCTTCTCTTAACCACTTTTCCTATTTATGTTGTCTTAAGCAAATAATTTCTGAAGTCCTCTTCTGATGACTACTACTTCTCTTTCAACTCTGGTCTCCTTTTGTTCAGGTTTTTCTTCTTAGAATCTTATCCTTGAACTCTAACCTATTTCTCCTTCACCTTAACTACTCCTTCTTGTATTTCTCCAGTGGTTCTAAGTTCTCCCTCCCCAGATTCAAGCACTGGTTTCCTCCAAATTTCCAAATCCTCCAAGTCACCTTCATACTTCTCCTGCTACACCTTGCAACCAGAGGATCAAAATCACACATTTAGCTAGAAGAGACCTCCAAAGTCTTCTAGTCCAGTCTTTTCATTTTACAGATGAAGAAACCAATGCCAAGGGAGGTTAAGTGATTTGCCCAAGGTTACACAGGTGAGACTGACACAAGTCCTCTGACTGCAGGAGTCAGCTAGATGGCTCAGTGGATAGAGAGCTGGACCTGGAGTCAGGAAAACCTGAGTTTAAGTCTGGCCTCAGATACTCACTAGCTGTGTGACTCTGAGCAAGTCAATTAACTTTTGTTTGCCTTAATCTACTTAATCTCGAATAAGTAGAGAGCAGAACAGATTTTGTAATGACCTTCACTGAGTGTGGAAGGTTTTGATTTCTGTCCTGGCCAGATGGCTCAGACCAGTCTGAGCATGAATGGCTATGTTCAAACTGTAGACTGGTATCCCTCCTAGAGGAGAAAATAAAGCAGATCTGGGAACCCCCTCCATACTTTCCAGGTTATTGAGGAGCATCAAATGTTTCTTTTGAAATCAATGGAAGAGATTCAAAAAAGAAGTACCAGGATTGGAAGAGGCAGAGGGGATTCATGACTTGTGTCAGAAGAATGTCAAGTCTGATAGAAAGGGAAGAAGAAGAGAAGAAAATGGCAAATCACTCCAGAATCTTTGCCAAGAAAACCCTTAGGGGGTCATGAAGAGCTGGACACGACTGCAACAACCACCTCCAACTGCAGATCCAATATTCCTTCTACTTCTCCCATCAGAAGTAAATGTGAAGGAAAAAATGCTCCCAGTCTTCTTGCATCAGTAACAATCAATCCGTCAATAAGTATTAAGTGTCTCACAGGCACTGTGCTAACAGAAAGGAAGTTAAGTAGAGAACCGGAGTTCAGAGAAATTGGAGGAATGGTTACTTGGTGTTGCTTATGTAAAATCTTTCTTACTTCCTTATTGCTTCTGCCTTAACCTGCTGACTTTACACCTCTGAAGAGATCATTCAGGAAAACTGGCATCTGGAACCCAGAGCTGTCCTGCCTCCACTATCGTGCCTTGCAGGAGGTATGCTCCATAATAGTCAGTTGCAGCAGTCATTCCTCTGCACAGTTGTTTCTCTCCCAAAGCTATGTCTCTGCCCCCACTATCAATTAGAGAAAGTCTGTCTCCACAGCCATCTCTAACCTAAAAGCTTCCTTTCTATCACTTCTGCCTTAGACTTTTCATAGCTAGCTGGCAAGGTGAATGGAGCAGTAGGCCTGAGTTCAAATCCATCCTTAGATATTTACTATCTGAGTGACCTGGACAAGCCACATAACTTCTCTTTGTCTCTATTTCCTCAACTGTAAAATGGGGATAAAAATAACACCTTACTGAGAGGATCAAATGAGATAATATTTGTAAAAGCATCTGGCACATAGTAGGTACCATATAAATGCTTATTCTCTCCCATCCATTGAAGCTGGACACTGATGCTTTTGCTTCAATTACAGGATCTCTTAGAGTCAGTCCCATGAGCCATATGCCTCAGGGGCCCTTTAGTAGTGCTCTTTTAGGGTTGGCCCATCTGGGTCCCATGCCACAGGGCCAGTCCACTGTCCTTTGACCTGTCTCACTGTTTCCTGTAGATAGAAAGGGGACACTTAGACAGCAATCAAGTTTCTTCTCTCTTTTTTGGTTCTTCTCAACTGAGAGTTCTCCATCCCTCACTCCTAGCATCTTCAGGGAAAGTGTTGTCTTGTTGTTGTTACTGTTTTAAAATCACCTCTTCCCTGCCTAAGACCAAGTCAAGAATTGATACTTTCTTCTGCCTCCATCTGAATGTCGGTACACTCACATGGCTCTCACTGTGTTCCCATTTTCATGTTGTCCCTGCAATTAGATCCTGGGCAGCATGCAAATCTCCTAAGAGTTACACAAAGCCTCAGGTAGACCCTCATAAAAACTAGGGTGGAGCCAGGAATTAGGCACAATCTGCTGACATTTCTTTCCTTGCAAAACCCTTGAACTTGCCAACAGCTGACACTAAAAAATGATGATTTTATCTACTGCCAATGGGCAACTTCACAGGTAGGAGAGAAACTGATGCCTTTGATCTATTGGCAGCAATAGCTGCTGATTGCCTGCCCTTCTCTGAATTATGGCAATGACTTAAGAGCCTTGATGGGGATTTGTGAAATGGTCTCAAGAAGATGGTAACTGGCATTTTGTAACAAAGCCATTGTTTTCCTCCTTTGAGAGGAGCAAGTGCCAACTGGCCGATCCCAGATCAGTCATCAGGAGGTCAGGAAGGATTTACTGAGAGCCTATTACATGCCAGGGCCTGTGCTAAGTGCTGAAGATACAAAGAAAAGCAAAATATAGTCACTGCCTGAGAGGAGCTCAGGATCTGATGGGGTGAGAGACAACAGAGAAATGTACAACCAGGCTAAAAACCAGGATAAAAAGAAAGGAATCAACAGAAGGAAGGCACTAGAACTAGGATACATTGGGGAAGGCTTCCTGTAGAAGAGGCTTTAGTTGGAATTTGAAGGAACCCCAGAAAGCCAGGAGGAGGAAACCAGGAGGGAGAGCATTCCAGCCATGGGGGACATTCAGAAAAAAAATAACACCTGGCTAGTAAATTCCTTGGTTAGCAAGAAGAGCATGTTCTAGGCAAATAAGGCTTATATACATAAGATCTACTCTAACTCGAGGATACATGACTCTAAATAAACCCAAAAAGGAGACCTGAATCAGCCAAAGAATTTACAGCTAGGATTTGAGACTGTGTTGCACAGTGCCTCTCACTTCTCCTTGCTAGTTTAGTCTTTGAATAGTTGATAAATTATATCCATAGAGTAGGAAGAGAAAACACACGGAGTAGGTAGTTTATCCAGAGGCCAACTCGCAAGAGAATTGCAAATAAAGGGCTTTAGAAGTAAGAGAGGTATGGCAATGTTTGCAAGACCCACCAACTGGGCAAGGGTGTGGACATATGTATAAATCAATACTTGCTCCCAAGTCAGTCACTCAGTCAAGCAGAACTTACTAAATGCTTACTAGGTGCCCTCAGGTACTATACTAAATGATGGAGATATAAAGGATAAAAAAAAATAATCCCTGACCCAATGAACTGAATTTCTAATGGAGGAGGAAGGAGGAAAGAACAGGAGACTACTATACGCATACTACTATACACTAATAAGATATGTACAGGATAAATTGGGAGTGGTCTCAACGGGAAAGCATTAAGATTAAGGACTGGGAAAGGTTTCTTGCAAAGGTGAAACTTTAGCTGAGACTTGAAGCTAGGAGGTAGAGATCAGAGACAGAGTTCTGGGCATGGGGAACAGTCAGGAAAAATGTTCAGAATCATAAAGTTGAATGTATTGCTCAAGAAATAGCAAGGAGGTAAGTGATTGGGTCACAAAGCACCTGGAGGAGAGTAAAGTGGAAGAATGCTTAAAAAGGTAGGAAGGGAACAGGTTACTAAAGGCTTTGCAAGTCAAACTGAGGGATTTTATTTAATCCTGGAAGTAATAAGGAGGTGGAAGCAGCTGATAACTCAGTAGATAGAGCATTTGGCCTGGTGTCAGGAAGACCTGAGTTCAAATTCAACCTCAGACACTTTCTAACTTGTGACCCTGAGAAAGTCACTTAACCTTTCTGATTGCCTGACAAAATGGGTCCACTGGAGAAGGAAATGGCAAATCATTCCAGTGTCTTTGCCAAGAAAATCAAATGGGGTTGTAAAAAGTCTGCCCAAAAGAGGTCACAATGGGTCAGATGTGACTGGAACGACTGAACAACAGCAAATACGAAGCCACAGGAGTTTACTGAATAAGGGGGTAATACGGTCAGACTTGTGTCTTTGGAAGATCAATTTGTCAACTGAGAAGAGAATAGATGGGAGTGGGGGAGAGACTTGAGGCAAGGAGATCAACCAGTAGGCTATTGCAATAGTCCTACTACAAGCTACTTACATTCTCATGGGAGCAATAAACACTTATGAAAAGAGATACAGCCTAAAAATAAGTCTAATAAATACATACAAAGTATGTCATTCAATGTAATTTTGCAGCCACCTGTCCTTTGGAGACTAAGCAGTCCTATTTGTATGATTGCTTATCGTTGGGATTTCTATTCACAAAAAGCCATCTTCAATTCCTGTGTTGTCCAACATCTCTCTCACGGGTCTGGAACTATGTGATTGTTGATATGCCAGGGCCACTGTAACTACCACAAGAGCCAGCCACAAGGCCATGCTAAGAAAGATCTAAATAGTTACTAACTAAACAAATGCCCCTCAACCACAGCTGGTTTCAGAATTTAGTGTTAGATCAAGGGTGCCCACTCAGTGTTCCCTGGGAACAATCTCCTCTTCTGTCCTCTGACTTCCTATCACCCAAACATGATTCCAAGACCTCTCTTTTTGTATGATTTAATGTAGGACTGCCTCTTGTCCCAACACTTGAATCCAGAGGGTAAAGAGAACTGGTGGCTAGGATATTATTTTTCTTGATCCCCACCTGAATTCTTCTGTCCTTGGTTACCATCTTGTCCCAGGGGTATTCTGGATCTATTATTACACTTCCTACTGTCACCATTAAAACTATCAGGGAGATGAAGTGAACCATCTCAGGCAGCGAAATGAGGACATTATTGCTTATCTTCACACTTGTCCTAGCCATGTCTGGAGGTGTTGTTAGGTTGGCTAACTCATAGCATTAGCCATGGAGACAAGCTGCAAATCATTAGAAAAACTAATCCTTGCTTACCCAACTATTCAGCTGTATTACCTTCTTTCACCTCTGGACTAGTGCCTGCTTCTACCTAGAGATTACTTTAATAATAGCAACTAAGCTTCTTATTCCCTCAAGAAGAGAGTAAAGGAGTGACAAGCCTGGGCCAAACTTGAGCCATTCATTGCCATGGAACCTGTAGTGCCCTGCTTCAATAGGCTAACCATCTACCCATTGCATACTAGCTGGATGTCCTACCACTTAAATCTCCTGTCTTGGATCTCACAGCTCTAAAATTATAAGGATGTGGAAGTGGATCCTACAAGACTGCCCAAAGGTCGGAGACACACTCTTTGATCTCTAATGAAATCAGGCTCTTTTCCCCAGGTTTCTTGGTACCATAAGGAGCAGTTGAGGGGTAGTTCCCCCTTACAGTGTCTTGTGTCTCCCTTTCCTGGTGTATCCATCAGGCTATATTCCTGAGCTCAATGGGACATTCCTCCTTACTGATGGAGCTTTTCTTACAGCATCCTGGTACCCATATCAATATCCCTGCCCTTAAGGGGGACTTTTTGTCCTAATTACAGTCTTCTCTGAACCACAAGGGTATTGCACCAGACCCTGCAAAACTACTCAATTATTTCAGGACTAGATGGATACAATGTATCACTCAGGGTATTCAAGCAAGTAGTGTCTCTATTGATAAAACTACCAGATAGTTCTGACAGACATGGCTGACTAAGTTATTATTCATCCATTAAGTCAGGTAGCAGTTGACCATACTCATACAACTCACTCTCCCCCTCATCTCCCTCCTTGTGGAGGAATGCCAAAATGTTGTTTTGCTGCAGTCATATCTGAATCTTCACGATCCCATTTGGAGTTTCCTTGGCAAAGATTTTGGAGTGGTTTGCCATTTCCTTCTCCAGCTCATTTTACAGGTGAGGAAACTGATGCTTATGTTAACTATGCCATGTTCACTGACAACCTTACTCAATTCCAAACTTGGCATACCTGGGCAAGTCCTTTAATTTCTCTGGGTTTTAGTTTTTCTCATAGTATGCAAGTCATTGGAAGTATCCTGACCCTCTATTCTAAGCAAGGATGTCAGTTCTGAATCAAAGAGGTCCTGCCTTTTTCATAATAGAAAGCTACATCCTCAATCCAGTCCACATCACTCATCGGGGATCATTCTTTTCTGGGCCCAGTTTTACTGAGTGGAAGGCAGAGAGAGCAAGGAAGGTTATCCTCCTCCACTCTATTCTCCATTCCAAACACCAAGAAAGCAACTTAGCATCATTTATTAATTGCAGTATTCAATTAACCAACAAGCATTTATTAAGAATTTATGATTGTCTGGCAGTGTGTTGGTAATGTAAATACAAAGACTTTTTAAAAACCATCCTTGTTCTTAAAGAGCTTACATTATCACAGAAAAAGTATTGCCAGAGTTGACTACACAGGTATAACTCTTAATGGTTGCTATGGCTGCAAAGGTAATCTTTATGTTATGTCAGCACATTTTCACTGTTATTTCTGCTTTCTGGATGGTTTTAGAGAAGTTTGTACCCCTGGAAAGAAAGAGAAATAGACTTTAAACCCTCTGGGAAGAAAAAGAAAGAATTCTTCATTCCCCACAGGAAGCTAGATTGGGGGATCATTATGATAAAAAACATAATAGGTAATGCCTGATAAGACAGACAAGTAGAGAAAAAACACTTGGAAGAGCTTTTTAATGTACAGAAGACACCAAAACAGATACCTGGATTGGAGGGTGAGGGAGAAACCAGGAAACAAGTCAAAGCAGTAGGGAAAGAAGAAACAATAGTAGATTCAGTGTGGTATCTTAAAAAGTGAAGGCAGTGTGTGGTGTAGCGGATATTTTACTGGACTTTGAACTGGGTAGATCTGGGTTTAAATACGGTCCCTGACTCTTATAAGCTATGTAACCCTGAGCAGATTACTTAACCCAAGCTTTAGACAAAATCCTAGAACTTTAATTACCTAAGTAGAAATATTTCTCATGCCAGGAGTTAGTCCATCATGTAGTCAGAATCATAGATTCTTGATGTAATCATGTTTTTTACAAAGGAAGGAAGGAATGGTACAATTTGCAGTACTGTCATAAGTGTCAAAGTATGTATGGCCAAGGGTTGAGACAGGCTGGAAGACTTCGGGGAGCAACATTTGCCTTAGCAAGACTTGGAAGCAAAGGCTCAAAATAGTGCTCAATAGTCAAAATAGACCTGGAGACCTCAGAGAACTTGAGGAAGCTGTTCTCCTCAACCCTAAATTGGGAGAGGATATAGCAACATTCTAGGAATTATATGGCTATCTGTAAATATGGCAGAAGTCAGCAAGTACAGCCTGGCAAAGCAAGGATAATGAAGAAGCATCTCTACTTCTGAGAAATCAATCAGCAAGCACTTATTAAGCACCTACCACGTGCAGGGCACTATGCTGGGCACAGGGAATAAAAAGGTAGAAGGAAAGTGATTCCTAAGATCAAAGGAAGTTGGGTTCCTAACCCCAAAATGTACCATGCTAATCTTGAGGCTTCATGGACGTTTGTAGTCGTAGAACTCACCTCTGAATTATGATAGTATTCTGTGAGCAAGGGACTTGGGAAGGTAGATAAAGATTTGGCGTAGAGAGGAGCTGTATGAGATGTCACCTGTGTGCATTACTATAGAAAAGGAGGAACTAGAAAGGAAATTCAAGATTTGTTTGGCGTCCGAGCTATGTTAGCCAACCTAGAGGAGCCTTCTAGTCATGGTGATGATGAGCGTAAATAAACAGGGAAGTCCTCTGCGCACTGCTCAAGTTTGACCTGTTTCTGCTCCAATGACTGTGGTGGTCTCAGCTCCATTGATGGTCACTTGTAGATCATGGGCCATAGCATTCTCAGGAGCCCAAGAACAAAGCATCATCAGTCTCCAGGGAGAGAGAAGGCAGTACTCACAAAGACATAAGTTCTCAGCTTCTACATTTGCTTCATTTCTCTGTGTCTCATATATTTAATTCATAGGGTCACTTTGAGGAAACTTTGTAAGCTTTGTGAATTTTAATGCACTAGATAAATATTTGACTTTTTTAATGAATCTATGACATCATCAGGGCAACTAGTTGACACAGTGGCTAGAGCGCCAGGCCTGGAATTAAGAAGACATCTTCCTGAGTTCAAATCTGGCCTCAGACACTAGCTGTGTGACCCTGGGCAAGTCACTTAACCCCATTTGCCTCGGGTTCCTCATCTGTAAAATGAGCTGGAGAAGGAAATGGCAAACTATTTTAGTATTTTTGCCAAGAAAACCCCAAATGGGGTCATGAAGAGTTGGACATGATTAAAATGACTGAACCAAAACAATGATATCACAACCAATCTGCACCTTCTTTTCTTGTATGATTCCTGTTTCCTGTTTTCTCATATACAAAATGTTGGTGACCTTCCCCTAGGCCTCTAAACATACTGTGAATACTATACCCCAAGAAGAATAAAGGAAGTTAAAAAATGTCATAGTAATTCTTTTAGTTGTGGTAAACAATTGAAAACTAAGGAGCTGTCCATCAGTGGGGAGTGCTTAAACAAACTAGTAGAGGAATGTAATACTACGATGAAAAGAGCAGTCTCAGAGGAACCTGGGAAGATGTGTATGTACTGATACAAAATGAGATGAGAACAATTTATAAAATAACAACACTGAAAAGATAAACACCTTTGAAAAACTTAAGAAAATTGATCAACACCACATCCAACCCACGCTGAATGATATTCAACACTTGACAGAGAAATGATGGATTCAGGGATTAAGAAATATTCATGTTGTGTTTTGTTTTGTTTTGTTTGGACATAGACAAAGCAGGATTTTGTTTGCCTTGACTGTGTAAATTTGTTACAAAGGTTTTTTTTACAAAAGCTAGACTTTTACTAACTGAAAAATAATTTCATTTCATTTCAAAAAACCTACTATAGCTATGAATGTGACACTTGGGTTGTCTTTCAGTTATCCCTCATTTTCTTCTTATGACTGGACCATCTTCTTTTCCAGTCATTCATTTATTGGATAATATTACAACTAAGTGTCACACTGGACAGAGCACAAGGCCTGGAGTTAAGAAGACTTTTGTTCAAATCTGCCCTCAGACAATCACTAGCTGTGTGACCCTGGGCAACTCACTTAATCTCTATTTTCCTTAGTTTCCTCAACTGTAAAATGAGAAAAATAATAGTACCTACCTCACAGAGTTGTTGTGAGAACTAAATGAGATAATATTTATAAAATGCTTAACATAGTAAATGGTCCATAGTAGGGACTATATAAATAATAACCATTATAATATTTATGCTACTTCTTGAGCCCAGGTAATTGTGGGCATAAATAATCTGACAATCAACATATAAATATGAATTCTTATATTATACATAGAATAAAATTTACAAATCTATTTCCTTTCCCTCTAATAAAGAGTATTCTGAATATAATTTAACCTTTCTTAATGACTTGGTATCATGAATATCAGGTATTATTATACTCTAATACAATGATGTCCTAAGGAGTTTAGCTGGAACTTCCCCTGAATTTACTTACAGTGCAATGATTCTCTGGCTTCTGGTTTTGCTGTCTCCCATTTTAGTGTTGGCATCAGAGATGACTGGATTTAGTCGGGCCTTTTGCTCTGAAATCATAGATTCCCAGAATTTTACAACTGGAAGAGACTTTGTAGATTCCATTGACAGCAAATTACAGTTACATCCTTAGCCTCTTTCCATACAGCCCCAAAAAGAACTCATGTTTTCCAGAAAAGCTGAGGAATTGGGAACAGCTGTCATTCCAAGTAGGGTGCATACATACAGCTACTCCAAAAAGAAGTCAGTTCTTCCCCTGGGAAGCAATGATGCAGTGATGGATACAAGACCAAAACCAAAGGGCTAGCGCTCCACTGGAGAGTATGGCATAACTTTGCCTTAACATTGAGACACTTGGGAAGCTGGTGTTGGGACATGTTACAGTGCATAACTCTGTCTTACAGTAGCTTGTAACTGGGCTTCTATTTCCTATATATTCTAAGTATGTTTTCTTTTGGTCCTGCATTATCTGGTCCATTGGGTCCTTAAGAGAGTGTTATTCTTTATAGGTCTTTCTTTGTTGTGTGTATTT
Source organism: Notamacropus eugenii (assembly GCF_028372415.1). Taxonomy (NCBI): domain Eukaryota; kingdom Metazoa; phylum Chordata; class Mammalia; order Diprotodontia; family Macropodidae; genus Notamacropus; species Notamacropus eugenii. The sequence goes on along the minus strand of NC_092873.1, from coordinate 467,648,731 downwards.
ATGTGTGATTGGAGGGATTTTGGAAATATATTGGGATCTGATCAAATTATTAGAAGTTGGAAGCTACTGATGAGAGTTAACCTCGTCTTAGTCCATAGACGTGTTTGAGGTGTTCTGAAACCCCACCAGAGTTTAGGAGCAGAAAAAGAAAAAGAAAGTTTTTGTTGTTGTTCAGTCATTTCAGACTCCTTGTGACCCTATTTTGGGGTTGCCTTGGCAAAGATACTGGAGCAGTTTGCCATTTCCTTCTCCAGCTCATTTTACAGATGAGGAAACTGAGGCAAATAGGGTTAAATGACTTGCTTGGTGTCACACAGCTAGTAAGTATCTGAATCTGTAGCTGAACTCAAGTCTTCCTACCTGCAGGCCTGGTATACCACCTAGGTACCCCTGAAGGTAAAATACCCTCATCCATTTATTTCAGACCAATAATTTTGCAAATGAGAAAACTGAGTCCCAGAAAAGCTAAGAGATTTGCCCAAAGTCACACCGTTAGTGACAAGTCTTTCTAGTGCACCCCAGTTAACTTCCCTGGGTTGCTGCATAGTGCTTTGATATTCCTGTTGGGGTTTCTTCTTTCTTCTCCTGTGCACCTCTGCTCTCTGCTCTCTCTTCTTTTCAAGGTCAACACATCTGCTTTTGCCACCAGCACTACTACCCCTACTACTTTCCAACATTCTCAGAATCTCTGCTATTCATATCCTCATTCTCTGATTGTAGCCTAAGGCAAAACCAGTGATTGTTAAGGGAAACTATAAAACTACCTGGTCAAAATCAAGTCAAATCTTCCTTTGCTCCAGAAGAGAAGACCTGGCATGTCTTCCCTTCCACACAGTAAAGTACATTGCCTTGGACTACCTATTTTCATTCATTTTGTTATTTGTTTATGTTGCAACATATTTTCTTTGAGATAATGCTGCTGATTCACACTGACACTGAAAAGTTGGATACTCAGAACCTGGGTGTTGAATCCCTCTTCAGAGTTACAGGGTTTGGATTTATTTTCTTTATACTGTATAATTCAGAAGCCCCTACCAGTGTGTTTTACACCACTTCAATCAGTTAGCCCAACTAAATTAGTTATGAGGAATACAGTTAATCCTCAACTTTCACAAGGAAAATATTCCCAGAAAATGGTGTGAAAGTAAAAAAAATATGAATGTTGATACATTGAACCTCTGGGAAATGTGAGGTTAGGTTCCCATAACCACCAAAAATTGTAATCTTTCTCTAGAGATAGCTGAAAATGTATTTTCCTGCATATATTTATGACGAAACATTAATTCTGATGATATGCCCTTTTCCAAACACAGTAACCATGAAGTAACTCATAAAATGCAGTCCCACAAAATAAAGTTGGTAACATACAATATATTTTTTCTCACTAGTAATTCCCTAGAATTCTGTGCCATTTTTTGATAACATTTCAATTAAAAAGCAACTGATTTCAGACTATTCATTTTTCATAACACATGAAAGCCATAGTACCATAAATACTGTACAACAAATAAAATCCTTATTTTAACCTGAATCTTACTGTATCAGATGGTGGTTATTTTAAACCTCACTACCTTAGCTGCTCTCTGAAAACCAAGGACAGGTTACGGGAATTTTAGTTGTTGCTGTCAGAAGATGGGAAACTAGAGAGGTCCCAACAATACCTTCAACACTGTCCTTCACTGCTAGTGGATGGCAGGGATCATGAAGGACACACAAGCTTGAAATAATGTGTCAGTGAGGTCTGCTCTTTGCATCGTTTGAGATCCTTAAGGGTCTCAGAGTACGGGAGCATAGCAGAGGTGAGTTGACATTTAACCATGAAGCTACAGTAGATGATGGGATTGGCAGGCTTGATGTCTCTAGCCAGCTGATCAAGTAGGATGGTAGCAGCTGTAGACATCTCAGCCCAAAGTTTATCTAACACATTTATTTTTTCACTAAGCCACATCACTGACTTTGCACACTAAGCCTTAGAGCCCAAAAAACTTGTTCTGTGCGTTAAGGGGAGCACCACAAAACTTGAATTTTAAAGACAAACAATGAAAATATTCAATGAATGTACAGGGCGCATTTTACAGCAGTAGGGTGAAGAATACCAGTGAGTGAAGTGCACTTAGTAGGATGCCATCCATTCCACAAATTTGCATGTATCATGCCTCTCATTATGTTTTCTACTGTGCGTAACTGCAAATATGCCCAGCTGTCAACACAAAAGTGAATGAGGTTACTAATAAAATCATGAGAATGCTTGAAGTTATAGAAGTACAAATATTAAAGATTGACTCTCTTTACTGAGGTGGTATAGAAGATAACAAAAATTATCCCCACAAAAAGGGGGAAAAAAGTATTTGCACAAAAATATTTATAGCAGCTCTTTTTGTGGTGGCTAAGAATTGGAAATCAAAGGGATGCCCATCAATGAGGGAATGGCTAAATAAGCTGTGATATGTGATTGTGATTGAATATTATTGTGCTATAAGAAATGACAAGCAAGATGATTTCAGAAAAACCTGGAAAGACTTACCTGCACTGATGCAAAGTGAAGTGAGCAAAACCAGGAGAACAGTGAACACAGTAAGAGCAATATCGTGTAAAGAACTGTGAATGACGTACCTGTTCTCAACAATGCAATAATCCAAGATAATCCTAAAAGACTAATGATGCAGTATACTACTATCTACCTCCAGAGAAGGTATATTGTCTGAAGACTGACTGAAGCATACTTTTTTTCACTTTCTTTCTTTCCTTTTTTACTAGCATCTTCTTACACAAAATGACTAATATTGAAATGCTTGACATGATTGCACATATATAACCTATATTGGATTGCTTCCCATCTTGGGAGGTGGAAAGGGGAGGAAGGATAGAATTTAGAACTCAAAACTTTAAAAAAAAAAAAAGTTAAAAATTGTTTTAGCATGTAGTTAGGAGAATATACAATATTACACATTTTTAAAAATTACCCCCATGAAAGTCTATGTATGACATGCTCTCCTACAAGTATGTAGAGAGGCCAGAAGAAATTCAAGCATAGAGGAGAATTCATAGATCCTAGTTACTAAAAAGTCCATTTATCCCCTTCATGGATGCTCAAAAAGTTCTCCTTAGATATGGTGTACATTCTTTGCTGAGCTGTATCTTCTTGGGAGTTGTTGTATCTTAAAGCATTCATCTCTTCGTGACCTACTTTTTGATTGACGAGCCTCTCTGAACTTAGCTACTTATCTGATCACACTCATTTAAACCTCACTGAGCCTCAGTTTCCTCATTTTTAAACGAAAATAATAATTGTACTATCTAATTCAGAGCTGCTTTCAGAAAAAGTGTCTATAAACCTTAAAACATTAAGTAAATTGTGTTGCATTAAAAGCTTTGTGGGCTGAGACAGGTGATACTCTTGTTTTGTATTTTCTACAGTGCCTGGCACAGTAAGTATTCCACTCACATAGTAAGTATTCCATAAGTACTTGTTGATTTGTACAGTAAGTAGTTTGGAAATTAGGAGAAGGGAATTATAGGCTACAGTAATTAGGAAAAACCTTTATGGAAAAGGCTGGATTTGATCTTGAGAGAGAGGTTGGATTTGGACAGACTCTGAGGTAAAAAGGCCAACATGCATAGGTATGATTGCCACAGGGTGTGGAAACTAGCTAGACTGAAAGAAAATGTTCATTCTGGGCAAGATATAGCTATAAAAAGACACAGGAGATGAATGTCTGTGGTTGGGCTTCCCACCCTAGAAGCCCTCAGGGAGTTTTGCCTTGATTTTAGGATTGCCAGAGAGCCTGACTTGACTGACAGGTTGGCTTCTTCTCCCGTTTGGACTTGTATAGAAGCTGAGAGGAGCTTGTGGAGGACAATCACCACTGAAGAAAAGGAGGGGCTGCAGTTAGGAGAGGAAGTTCACCAGCTTCAACCTCCAGAAAATACACTTGTGTAGACCTTATGATGCTGAAACCCACCCAAAGGGCACAACTCAAAGCAGTGATTCTCATTTCTTTTCTCCTCTTTCCTTCCTTTTCTTCCAAGAACGCTAAAGTATCCAGGAGACTATTTCTTAAAAGTCTGTTTACAGTGCCTGACACACAGTAAGCACTTCATAAATGCTTGTTTCTGTTTAGAATGATGGTTATCATACGGTTTGCCTTCTCAAGTGGTGTGGGGAGGGTGGGAGAGAATTTGGAACTCAAAATTTTTTGAATCAGTGTTGAAAAAAATAAATATTGCTAAAAAACTAAATGTTTCCTTCCTTCTTTTATTTTTTCTTTATTCTACTTTTTTATTTTGCTAGAGGCTTTTAACCATTCACATTGCTAATCTGGATATATTGCTAGGGACGCAGTTGGGAAGAGGCAGTTGGGGAGGGGGCTGCATGTCAGGAGGGAGAGACAAACTTAATACAGGTACTTTACTCTAGCACTGTCTCTGGCTGGGGGCTCAGAGGTATAGAAGAGAACTATTAATTTATTTGTACAACTTTCCAGGGCACAGAGGTTACTTACCCTGAGGTTACCTAAGCACTAAGTTAGCAGAGTCTAAAGGACTAATACCTAGCTGGACCAACATTGAGTCAGGACCCCCACCATATTCCTAGACTTGGTTTGAGAAGACAGTCACTCGCAGAGAGGAGTAGCTAAAGGAGTATCTGGAGATAGCCATACCCAAGAGGAAAAGTAATCTCCATCTACAAAGGGGTTGAGGGTGGGGGAGGGCAAGTAAGAGTTATCACCAACCCTACTAGTCTGCTAGTTCATTACACTACCACACCACAGCTAACTAAGTTTGGAAAGGTAAATTTGATCTAGATGAATTCTGGGATGAGAAAGCTAGAGTTTAGACTTCATTCTGTAGATGATAAAGTGAACCACTGAATTTTAAAGAGATAGGATGTGATAACAATGATCCTTTTAAAGAATCATTTGAGGGGTTTACCAGAAAGTATAGAAGCAAATAGATGATTTAGTAGGATTCTGCTGATATCTGAACCCAAGAGATGAGCAGCTAGGTGGCAACTAGAATAAAAAGAAAGAAATGGATATGAGAAACTTTTTCAAGGAAGAAACAACAGGACTTGGTGACTGAGATGTACTGACCCCACCATGGGTGAGTATGGAAGACCTTGAAAGTAATAGATGGGAGCTGTCCTTGCCAATGAGAATAACCTACAAATGACATTTTTCCTGGGTCACTAAGTCATCAAACATTCATTAAGCACCTCCTATTTCTCAGGCACTGTGCTAATACAAAAGACAGAGAAAAAGACAAAAATATACTCCTTGTCCTTAAGGAACTCAGATTCTTTCTTCTCCATCCATCACATTCCCCAAGCCAGCAACCAACACTCAGCATGGGCCACCTCTCTCTGGCCCTTGATTGCCCCCCAGTGGCCACTTGCTCCATGGCAAGCATTAACACCATAGGGGCTGAAAAGTTGCTTGGACTGGTCAGTGAGTCTGATTTATTGACGCCACCACTAGCCTATCATTCCATCCGGGCTCCCTGGGTCAAGGAACTGAAGCTGCTATTGGACGTTGCTGTTGGATGCTTCAAGTATCCAAGGAGTCCAGTCAGCCAGCAATTGAATGTGTCCGCATCAGCAATCAATTCAGAGAAATGCCCATAAAGGGCTTTCTGGCAAAGGTGAAATAGAACGTCGTGGTTTCTTGTTCTGAAGGAGGAGGGAGCTAATTTTTGTTATTAAAGTAATTTTAGCTTTATAAAACATAAAATGGTAATTTTAATTTTCAAAAATGTTAATTTGCACTAAAGCTCAAAAAAGATCCTTGTGGAATAGCAATTATAATGACTTATCACCTGGCATCTCTTCCTCTTTTTGCCCCTTAATTATCTTCATTCTTCAAAGTCTTGTCTTCTGAGTCTGTTCTCCTAGAGAATTCATCCATTGGGATTCTGCCTGAACTAATGGTGACAGCGCTAGAATCAGGTCTTTAACATTTACTAGCTGTGACTATCAACAAGTCACTTAACCACTGGAGGCTTCATTTTCTTACTTTATATAGCTTACTTGTATTCTCTCACAGGGCTCTCGCAAGGCTCCAGTGAGAAGATAATGTATATGAAGCATTTTGAAAACTTTAAACTGCTCCAGAAATGCTCATGACTTACATGAGTAATTATGAATATCCATTCTCCAGCCTTTAGTCATCTCTTCTATTCAGGTGACTCATAAAGCTACATCTCCAGCATGGACCTCTCATGTGGGCTCTTGTGTCATATCTAAAGGATGCTTTAACTCTGTTGTCCTGATACCACCTCAAATTTATCATGTCAAAATAACCCAAATGCAGTACATTCTCTTTCTCTCCAAATCAGGTCTTTCCTGTTCTCACTGGTCACTGTTCCCCATTCTACTGCTTCTTGGTTTCAGGAAAAGTCAGGGAGTCTTTGATCTTGGAATTTAGAAATGTAAGAGACCTAAGGCACCACCATCTTGTCCAAACTCCCCATTTTACAGATGAGGAAAAAAGACCCAAAAAGATGAATTGATTTACCCAAATCACATAGATCACAACTTGAGCCAGATCTAGTCCAATCCAATAAACATTTATTAAGCACCTATTACGTTCCAGACACTGTGCTGAGTGCTAGGGATACAACTAATACAAAAAAGTCTCTGCCTTCAAGGAGTTTATGATCTAATTGGGGGAGACAAAACACAAAAGGGGGCAGGAAAGTGGGGGCCGCAGGAAGAGGAGATACATAGCATGGCTCCATGGTGTTGAAACCAGGTAAAGCAACAAACACAAAGTTGAGTGATTTGAAAGTCTGGTGTCTGCCCTCTATAAAAGCAGGCATTGGCAGGAGTTTGGTACTCTACCTTCCAGGCCTCCAATCTGAGGGGAAAGAAGACTGAAGAAGGTAATATTAATCAAGACTTGAGTTAGCAGCATGGTGATGAGATTGGCAGTGATGAGCTTCACCTGGGAGGAACATCTTGGGCAGCAGATACACGTCGATCAGGAGTGAGGTTTGACCCATGAGTAGCGACTGCACCTCACACCTAGACACTAGATGAGAAGGGGGAATTGACCTAGGGGGAAAAAAATCACAAAGTGCTGTATCACTGTGGGTTATTGTTGCCTGTGAAGTGGCATTCTGTCTCCCTTGTAGCCAAGTCTAAATTATGACATGGAGCTATAATCATACCCTCTTCAAATACCAATAAGCCAACAGAACAATGTAAACAGAAAAATGATGTCTGTCTGATATTGTTTGTAAATACATTTGCTAAGATCTGGAGTCTTTCCTGCCACCTCCCTGAAATATACACCTCTAGCTTCCTGTTGTGATCTAAGATCACAGGAAGAATTGCTCTGGTTGATAGGAAGCTCAGTTTATTCTTGGATGATCATAACTGAAGTTATAATAAAAGGAAATAAGAAAAAACAGAGAAGGAAAGAGTAAAAGAAGATAAAAATACACAAAAGTGAGATGGGGGAGGGAGGGTGAAGGGGAAAAGAAGAGAGGGGGAAGAAAAGAAAAACAGAAGACAGGATAAAAAATAAGTGAGAAAGGAAGGAGGGAAAGAAGGAAGGGGAATTGGAAGGGAAGAGAAACAGATAAACAAATAGAGAGGTAGATTTATGCATTGGCAAGGGCCACCTCAAAGACCAGTATGTGTGTAGTAGCATTTGTGTCCAAGAGAAGGGAGAGTCAAATCTTGTGAGTGATAAATTTTAAAAATGTGCTGTCCGGAAGAGTCATGTAAAGTAAGGCAGCTAAGTTCCAGGAAGGATTTCCTCTGTTCTACAAACATTATCCAGGATGCCAGGTGTGGAAAGATTGGTTGGAAGCGAGAAACTTCTTCTCATGTACCCCAGAATAAAAGAAGGAAAATAGCATCCCTTCCTCTGAACAATGACCACCACCACTTCCTTTTGTGCTGGAAGGCAGGAAGCCTACCCTTAGTCAGTGACCCTCCAGATTTACCTCAGCTTTTCTCACTGGAAAGGAGAAAAGGGAGAGAGCTCTCATAAGGAGCCTTGTAATCAGGTCAAGTCTGAAAATGATCCTTGCCTTTGTGAAGTAACATCCATAAGGAAACCCTTCCAAGGTCTATAAAAATATACCCAGAAAGAAGAAAGCTTCAGCTACCATTCACCGGGAATAAATACATTGGGCCAGGGAGCTTTCAAGGGAGAGGCTCTGAAATCAGACGTTGAGAGCAGGCGCCAATTACAAGCCCAAGTTCCACCTAAATACCCCAAATCAAAGCTTTTAGACAAGCCATCATTATGTTCATTTCCCTCCTGCTGTTTGTGCAACTTTGGAGTCAGCCGATGAAGCAAGGCGAATGTCATCAAGGCAGCGGGGGAAAGACGGACCCATTTAGACTGTGCCTGTCTTCCGACCTGATGACTCACTCCACACTGCCATTTATAATCCTGGAGTCTGGGAAGGGAAGGAGGAAATGAGGAGGAAAAGAGTGGGCAGAGCTAGGCAGCCAATTTGTTTTCCGATTTCAGATGACTTTTTAATGAGATTCTCATTAGGGGCTCTGGGAGGCTATGCTTAAAGTTTTCCTGATGGGCAAGTGAGCAGAGGTTTAAATCAGTTAGAATCAGGCCTTTGTTTTATTTTAAAGATGCAGTACCCTTTGTGGAATAAAGCTGTAAAGGACTGGGAAGTAGAAAGGGAATTCTACCACCCGTTTCTGAGCATTAAAATTCTGAAAACTCACAGTGGCTTTCAATTGTGGTTAATGACCAGCAAATGGCGAAAATTCACTCAATGGGTATAGTTTTTTATGCTTGGATTGGCACGTCCATTCTTTACTTGATAGGTCAGGGTTCCCCCCCCTCCTTCTTTTAAACAGACTTCATTAGGGGTTGTTAGCATATCAAAAGCTAACTTTTCAAAAACTGTGCCCTTGGAAACTGGAGAATTCACATGCATAATCGGTCTCTTTCTCTGGTTTAACGAATAGATTTGTGTGTATGTGGGCTCCAGCTTCCCATAAAAGCAGCAGCCTCTGATAGATGGAGGCCATCTGGCATGAACCTTCTCATCTTCCCTCCTACCCACCATAAAACCTCTCTACATCTTCACCCAGGCATTCCTCCTTTGCTCCAATCCCAAAGCCTTCCACTGGTCTTGATCCGATCCTTTCCTGTTGCCTTCAAGAACTTCCTCTCTCTTTCTCATAACTTGAATCTCTTCATTACTACTGATTCTTTCCCCCCCAACCAAAAATATGCCCAGCTCCTAAAAAAAAGAAAAAAGAAAAAACCCTCCCCTTGACATTTCAATTTTTCTTGCTCTTTGCTGACCTCCTAGAAATTATAATCTCCCTTCAGGGCCACCCCTCCTCATCCCTCATTCACTCTTCCATCCTTTATAATCTGACTTCTGACTTCATCACTCTCCTAGGCTCTTTCCTTTGTTCATATCAATCCAGTCTCCTAAATTTTTCCATTTATTAAAGATTGAGTCAATATTTATTTATTACTGTGCCATGTGTTAGGCTCTCAGAGGAGAAGAAAAGAAGTGTATCTACCTCTGGTAGTTTAGAATCGAATTGCAGAGATAAGACTTAAAAAAATTAAATGTGGAACAACAAAGCAAAACCATGTTATTAAAAACAAAGCTGAGTAAGACAGACTCTAAGTGCTTTAAGAGTTCAAAGAAGAGGATGATGATAGGATAGAAAGGCCAGCAGAGGCAGAATTTGAGCCTGCCAGGGAAGAATGGGGAACATTTGAATAAGGGTAGGGATGAGATGAGGTAAGTGCTTTACAAGCAAGGGGAGTTGCATGAACAAAGACGTAAAGCCTGGAGGGAGAATGACATATATTTGAGGTATTGTGAACAGATTAGCTAGAGGCATAAAATTTACATTAGGGAATTCTGTTTGGACTGAAAGGAAGAATGAATGAAAGCTGCTAAGAGGCATAATTTGGGAATTAGAGCTATCTAACTGGAAATGGTGGCAGCTAGGTGCCAAAGTGGATAGAGTGCCAAGCTGGCAATCAGGAAGAGTCATCTTCCTGAGTTCAAATATAGCCTCAGGTACGTAGTAGCTGTGTGACCCTGGGCAAGTCACTTAACTCTGTTTGCCTCAGTTTCCTCAGCTGGAGGAGGAAATGGCAACCTACTCCAGTATCTTTGTCAAAAAACAAACCAACAAGCCTAAATGGGGTCACATAGAGTTAGATAGAACTGAAACTGATGGGATGCTAATGATGGATTCCTAAAAGGCCCTGAACTTTCCCAAGTGGCCCAGGTGGGCACTGGGGCACCCGGACCTTCCCAGTTAATAATCCTTTCCACTGCCCTTTCATTGTGGCCCTGATGATCTACACCTGGCCCCACCCTAGACTGCCACCACTTAATCCCATCTAGACTCCCTCTCTGTTACCTCCTAGTCACCCCAAGCTATTGATCACACTATAAAAAAGGTCAGTCTCATCTACCAAAGTGCTCAGATTCTTAAAATCTGGCCAATAGCACAGACTCACTAGAAAGCTCATCCACTGCAATCTGTGTTTTAATAAACCTTGTCTCTGACTGAAAGAAGCCCTGAGTTGAATTATTTCGAGGCAGGACTCAACCTTTTGACCTTGACTTTTGGAGTTTCCAGCACCCCTAGACTGCAATAAAACAACTGAACAACAATGACAATAATTGGGAAAGGACTCCCTTGGGGAGTAACCAATTCTTCCTGGTTAGAAGTCTTCATGCAAAGACCGTAAGACTACAGGTAAGGTTTGCTGTAGACGAGATTATAAATTGAACCAGATGGCAAATGGGATCTCTTCTGACTCTCAAACTCTCTGATTCTGGGAGCAGAGTGTCCCTGAATAATAAAATTAAAAGGGTGATTGAGAAACTATTTAATCCAATTCTTTCTTTCATTTATGATAAGAAAATGGAAGCCCACAGTCACACAACTATTGCAGGTAGTGGCTGACTGCAGATCAGAATTCCTGTCTCATGATTTCTATTCCCAAGGCAAGTCATGAACATTTATTAAGGATCTACTATGTGACAAGGCACTGTGCTAAATTCTTTCCAAAATACAACACAGTGATAAATAGAGTGAGATAGATACTAACGGTGCTTTCCAGATGGACAATACATGTTTTGAAATGGAAAGAAGAATGTTCTGGGATATTTTATTTTTAAGTAGTATAACATCTTTTGAAGAAATGGATTTAGACAGTTATTCCTTCCACACCATGACTTTTCCTATTTCAATTTCTATATATCTAGGGTAGGCATAACAAACTAAATGGGAAACTTGGGGGAGTTTTGCAGAAATCCCAGATGATACTCAAAGACCAGTAGACAACACAGAGTAGATGACCAAATATTTAATTCAAATTTTACAATAAGATACTATAACTATAATACTGTAAATACCCCATAAAGGAAAAAGAAGAAATTCAGACATCTCTAGTACAAAGGGAGGGCTAAAAATTTTTAAGCAGATTTTCCAGATCTTGAGGTAACCATGCCCCAATCCCCCATGATGTGGAAGGCATGGCTGTACACTGCTCAAGCAGCCCATTACAAGCCAAAATGAAGATGCTTCTTTGCTGGAGATCTAGGTATTTTGCAGGTAAGAGAAGGTGACAAACTAGCTCCATATCTCTTGAGTCTGTTGGCCCCTTCTTTCCACTCACATAGCCTCTAGACTCGTTGGGCCATTTAAAATAACCATTCAATAGTCCTTCCTGCCTCTAAGTTCTCCCCTCCCCAACCCATTCATCCTGCACTTGACTGCCAAATCAAGTCTTTTTTAAAAAAATAATGTTTTATTTTCCTTCAGTTACATGTAAAGGCAATTTTTCACAATCATTTTTTAAAAGTTGAGTTCCACCCAGCAATATCGTTTCTAGGACTGTATCCCAAAGAGATCATAAAAATGGAAAAGGGTGCCACATATACAAAAATATTTATAGCAGCTCTCTTTGTGGTGACCAAAAATTGGAAATCAAAGGGATGCCCATCAATTGGGAAATGGCTGAACAAGTTGTGGTATATGAATGTAATGCAATAATATTGTACTATGAGAAATGATGAATAGGAAGACTTCAGAGAGGCATGGAAAGACTTATATGAACTGAAGCTGAGTAAAAGGAGCAGAACCAGGAGAACTTTGTACACAGCAACAACCACAGTGTGCGAGGAATTTTTCTGGTAGACTTAGTTCTTCATAGAAAAGCAAGGACCTAAAAAATTCCCAAAGGATTTTTGAGGCAAAATGCCTTCCACATCCAGAGAAAGAACTATGGAATTGGATCACAGAATGAAGCAGACCATTTTCTTTTGTATTATGTTTTGTTTTGTTTTATGGTTTCTCCCATTCATTTTAACTCTTCTATTCAACATGACTATGGTGAAAATGTATTTAATAGGAATGTATGTGTAGAACCTATATAAGATGGCATGCCGTCTTGGGGAGGGAGTGGGGAAGGAGGGGGAAAAATCTAAGATATATGTGATTGCAGAATACTGAAAACAAAATACTTTTTTTAAAAAGTTGAATTTCAAATTTGCTTTCTCCCTCCTTCACCTTCCCACTCCCTGAGACAGTAAACAATTTGATATAGGTTATACCTGTGCAATCTTGCAAAATATGTTAGTCATGTTATGAAAGAAGACACAAACCCAAAGGGGAAAAAACCATGCACACACACACACACACACACACACACACAGTGAAAAATGTAGTATACTTTGATCTACACTCAAACTCCATCAGTCCTTTCTTTGAAGGTGAGTAGCATTTTTCATCATGAATCTTTTGGAATTTTCTTGGATCATTAATTTGCAGAGGATAGCTAAGTCATTCACAGTTGCAAATCAACAGTCTTAAAACATGGATCTGATGATATCCCACTACCATCTCAAAAATTCTCCCTGTCTCCTTATTAAATCTAGAATACAGTGCCCACCCTCCACAATTCAACTCCCACCTACATTTTTATTCTTATTTCTAGTTTCTCTGCCTTTGGTGCTCTCCATTCTATTCCACGGGGCCACTAGCTATACGTGTCTACATATACTACATTTCTTTTCCCATCTCCATGCTTTTGTAAAAGTCCCTCCTCCCATGCCTAGATTGGACTCCTACCTCATTTTCCACTTGTGGAAGGCCTAGTTTCCTTCACACAAGGCCTTTTATGATCCTCCTGGTTAATAGCATTCTTTCTCTACTGAAATTACTTTTTAAACTAGGGATATGCTTTGGGTTATCTAGTTAGTTGTGTAAATATTCAGGAAAGAAGGGATGACTAGTTTTTTTCTTCCTAGTTCTGAGCATGGTGCCCAGCACACAGTAAAAACATAAGTGTTTATTTGAATTGCGGGAGCTCTGACCCTGAATTTTTTGTGATTCTTTAGGGACCCAAAATTTACATTCCACTGAATCTTATGAAGTTTTCCTAGACTATATACCAAAGATCCTCTCTCTTCTCTCTCTCTCTCTCTCTCTCTCTCTCTCTCTCTCTCTCTCTCTCTCTCTCTAACACACACACACACGCGCACACACACACACACACACACACACACACACACACACACACACACACACTAGCAGTACCAGCAACAACTGGTACACTCAGTAGTCAGTCAAGGGTGAATGACTCAAGTGCTGATAAATTCAGGGTCTTCTCAAACTGTGTTTCTGGAGAAACTTGTCCTCAGAGACATTGCCTGTGTACTGGATCACTAGAGGGCACTCTGGAACATCATTTCCGCTGTGTTTACATCAATTCTCCAGCAGCTGCCAAGTTCCCAGGGTGAATTCCACCATATATTTTATGGCTGTGGAAGCTAAGTAGGCATGAAACTCCAGTTACCTTTCAGGAACTTGGTGAATTTGCCACATCGTCAGGTCTTGATTGACATGCTTTCTTCTGTGTATGCTACATAACTGCAGTCAATTCAATTTTACTTAAGGATTTACTGAATGCCTAATACTGGGCACCCACCACTGAGCTAAGTGCCTGGGGAGACACAAAGGAAGTCAAAAATAGTCTCTCTGCTCTCAAGAAAATTGTTAGGATATAAAGCTTACATGCATGAATAGATAATATGTAATAAAATCTTAAATGTCAGTCAGGCAGTAAATACCTATTCACTGCCTACTATGTGCCAGGCACTGTGCTAAGCAGAGGGAGTACAAAGCAGGAAAAAACATAGTCCCTCCTCTTGAGGATCTTACAGTCTAATGGGGAAGACAACCTGCAAATAACTGTGGGTGTTGCAATCCATTAGCAGCGCAAGTGACTGAGTTTGGGGGTGGAAAACCTCACCTTGGTTCAAATTTTAACTCTGAAACCTACTAGCTGTCCAATCCTCTGCAAATCATTTAACCTCACTGAGCCTCAAGATACTTTAAAAGCAACTTCCAGGGAGCTCCCAAGACTAACACAGATCCAGGAGCAGGTATACTCAAGTGCACTGGTGAAGAGGACAATTTAATGGTTTGGAGGCAGGTTGACCCAAGTTTAATATCTAGGTCAAGGTATTTCTCTCTTTGGGCTTCAGTTTCCTTATCTAAAAAATGAGAGGTTTAGACTAGATAATCTCAAAAAAATCCCTTTTAATTCCAATGCCTCAGATCCTAAGCACTATGATGAATATGATGATAACTGATATATATTGCAGAAGTTTTGTTAATTACTTTATTAAAAAAAAATCTTGTGAATAGGATAGTACAGTTGTTATTAACCCATTGAACTCATTGCCCAACACCTGCTAAATTTTAGAATCTGAATTTGAACCCAAGGCATCTAATTCCAGATATATTTTGCATTCCACTATACCACAGCTACCTCACAATATCCAGTAACAGGTAAACAAGAATGAGAAATATCAGCATTGGTTGGAGTGACTAGTGGAAAGGAGTTGGTCTTTCACTGACCTAATCATGGATAACACCCAGATATGGAGGTGTTATCACATGGCCAACCAAGTGATCCCTTTGTGAGACATTCATTGGCTTGCCTAAGTCAACCAAGTAAGGGATAAAGAGTAGCAGGATTCTGGTGACCTTTATTTTGTTAAATAATATTTTATTTTTTTCCCTAATTACATGTTAAAATTTTTTAACACTTTATTAAGTTTTGAGTTCTAAAATCTATCCCTCCCTCCCATCCCCCATTACACATGCAATCATGTAAAACATTTCTATGTTAGTTTTATTGGAGGAGAAGAAGGAAAAGAAGAGGGGGGGTGAGAGCGCAAGAGAGAAATAGTATGTTCCAGTCTATATTCTCTGGACACAGATAGCATGTTTCATTATGAGTCCTTTGTAATTGTCCTAAATTGTTGTGCTGCTGAGAAGAGCAAGTCATTCATAGTTGATCATCACACAATATTGCTGATACTTTGTAAAATGTATCCCTGGTTCTGCTCACTTCACTTTGCATCAGTTCATGTAAGTCCAGGTTTTTATAAAATCATTCTGCTTGTCATTCCTTATAGCACAATAATATTCCATGACAATTATATACCACAACTTGTTCAGTCATTTTGCAATTGATGGGCATTTCAATTTCTAATTTTTAGCCACCACAAAAAGAGGTGCTATAAATATTTTTGTACAAGTAACTCTTTTTCCCTTTGTTTTTAAACCTCTTTGGGATATAGATCTAGCAGTGGTATTGTTAGGTCAAAGAGTATGCACCATTTTATGGCCCTTTGGGCATAGCTCCAAATTGCTCTCCAGAACATTTGGATCAGTTCACAATTCTACCGACAGTGCATTAGGGTCCCAGTTTTCCCATCTCCCCACCAACATTTATCATTTTCATTTTTTTTTGTCCTATTAGCCAATCTCATAGGTGGGAGGTGATTCTTCTGAGTTGTTTGAATTTGCAATTCTCTAATCCATACTGATTTAGAGCATTTTTTTATATTGTGAGAAATATGTCCACTTTAAACAAAGAAAAATGAGTCAGTAATAGGGCCAATAAGACCATTCTATTAATGCTGCTAAACTGGACACACTAGTTTGTTGTTCAATCATTTCAGTAGTCGTGTACAACTCTTAATGACCCCGTTTGGAATTTTATTGGCAAAGATACTGAAATGGTTTGATATTTCCTTCTCTAGCTCATTTACAGATGAAGAAACTGAGGCAAATAGGGTTAAATGACTTATCCGGTCACACAGCTAGTAAGCCTGTCTCAGACCAGAATTGAACTCAGAAAGATGAGTCTTTCTGACTTCAAATCTGGCACTTATCTATTACATTACCTAGCTGTTCAGTAATCCTACTACAAATAATTATAATAACAATAATAGCTGACATTTGTATGGCTTTTTAAAGTTTGCAGAATTCATATATACTTTGTTCTTCACAACAGCCCTGTCAAATAAATACCTTCAAATATTATCATCATTATTACAAATGGAAAATCTGAGACTTATAGAGGTTCACTTACCCAGTCCCACAGCTAATAAGTATCAGAGATTAGATTTCATCTCTGGTCTTTCTGACTCCAAGTCTAGAGTTCCTTCCACTAGCACATATTAGCACTCAAGGTTTTGTGGAGGGGATCCGTTTTTCACATGAGCCTTAAATAATTGGGAGTATTTGGAGAAGAAGGAAAGATAAGCATGGGTGTTATTCACCCCTGACCTCAGTGACCATATTTCCAGTTCACAGTCCACAAACCTTCTTCAGCAGCCATTTTTGCTGTATTTGGACAAGACAAGTAGGTGACCTGACCTCCCTTCTGTTCCCTTTTAGAATGCTGAGAGTCAATGTTCCATGGCTCTTTTTAGCCTAGTGACTTAAGTAGAACGTGAAGTCTTTGTAACATGAATCAATAAGTCCACTGGATTCAATATCTCCTCTCTCCTTCTCCCACCTCAAAAATCAAATCACCAGCTTCCAGGAAGAGATCTTTTAAAGCACAGATTCCTTTGCTCAAGTCTGTTTCATGTAAATGACAATATGAGGGGACGGGGCTGGGGATGGAGGAGGGGAGCCTATTGATCAGTGCCTGATTTAGAATCACTGAATGTTAGAGCTGGAAGCAATGTGAGATGTCATTTAGTTCAGACTCCTCATTTTAAGGGAACAAAGTCCCAAGAAGGGAAGGGACTAACAAAAGGTCACGTAACTGGTTAGTTTACATTGCCAGGAAGCAGGTTCATCCTGAAGGTGGAGCAGCCAAAGATGCTAAACGCCATCACTGCACACTCCAGGGTCTTTTGATCTGCACATCTCTGTGAGGATAGAAATACAGGGAGGTTGAAAGAAAGAGAAAGGATAGGGAAAATATTTATAAGATTCTCCCTTTTGGCACAAACTTAGAACCCTTTGCAGAAAATTGGAAGGAAAAAAATTTTGTCTGGAAGAATCAGGATAGCAAGGGGCTCTCAGAGCAAGGGACCCGATTATTTCTGGCTTCTTTTTCATCCCCTAATAAGTTCATAGTGTTAGATCGGAAAGGGATCTGAGAGGTCATCTAGTCCAACATTCATTTTACAGATATGTAAACCAAGACCTAGGAGAGGGTCAGTGAATTTCCCAAGGTCACACAGTGAACTTAAGGACAAAAGTTTTGTGATTCTGTCACAGTAATTTTTCTTGAAGACCTCTGTTCAGCATCTCTAGCTCCTAATAGACTGACACTTCAGACTAGGACGCGTAATGACTCATCCCAGAGTCTTAAGAGGGCAAGGAAAAGGACAAACATTTTGCGCTTGGGAGCAAAAGTTATCTTATTTTACCCTTATAACAACCCTGGAGCTAAGTGCTATTGTTATCCACATTCTATAAATGAGGAAACTGAAGTAAAGTGGCTTACCCAAGGTCATACAGCTAATAAGTGCCCGAGGCTAGATTTGAATTCAGGGTCTTCCTGACTCCAGATCCAAAACTATACCTTCTATACCCCCTAGCTGACTTAGTTCTAAGGGGAAGACTGTAGCAATTTACCTCATTGGGTCAGTCCTGGAGTTACTCCTACTTTTCTAGCAGAATGGCTACACTAAATTTGAAAAATAATTTTCTTGGTGCTGCATTTGTTTTCTTTGATCCGACTAGTACCCTCAACCTTCTAAGACCTCCAGGAATGGGTTTTCATAGACAATCTGTGCCTCTCTGAACCTCAGTTCCTTTTCTGAAAATGTTGCTATTGAAATAGTACTGCAAGCAGAATCAGAAAACTTGGATTTGAAACCCAGTCACTTCCTACCTAAGGCAAACCACTTAATCTCTTTTGATCGCTATTTCTTCATCTGTAAAATGGATATGTTGCCCTAGATGACCTCTAATATCCTTTCCAGCTCTAAATCAATTGTTCTATGATCTTATGAAAAGGAAGGTATTAAACCAGATGATCTCAGAGGTCCTGTCCAGTTCTGATGTCCCATTAACTCGACATTCAGAGAGCCTTCTGTAGCTGAACCTTTAAAGGAAGCTGGTTTAGAAATGAAATAACCAGGAAACGGTCCTTCAAATGATGTGTACCTAAAAGTAACATTTTGCCTTTAAGAATGCGTTGGCATGTTAACTACTCTGTGGCACATAGAAGTTAATCAGAAAAACTTCACCTAAGAAAAAGTAGCAAACCTGGGAAATTGTTGCTGTTTGAGCATGTAGACATGTTACTTTCACTTGGTATAACTACTGACCTTCCAGATAACACTGAACCTCACAAGCCCAGAGATGTAAGATGTCAGTGCAGTTTTAAAAATATTCTCCATTTAAGTGTACTGAAATTCTTACTTGCCCTTAGGCTGATTCCTAAATGTATCATTGCTTAATTTATTTTAGGATTCAACCTGGGGGTCTGTGCTCATCTATAGAGTTGATATACTGCCCTTTAGACTAGGAGTCTCTGTGTAAACAAATCTAATTTCACAAGGAGGGGGCCTCATGGAGAGGGTTTCAGAAGACAAATAGTTCATACCATTTTGTATATAGTATTTGCTAATGCTATTCCCCAATAGCTAGCACAGTGCCTTACATCTAGTAGGTGCTTAATAAATGCTTACAAAATTGAATTGAATTACATTTCAAGAAAGCAGCACACCCTGCGTTTCCTTTCTGACAGAGTTAGAGTCTGTCTTCAGGGGCCTGGTGCCTGTTGGTACGAAAATAGAACATTTCAACCCTTGGATTTCCTTTCCCGCCAAAGTGAACTTACTCAGGAAGAAACAGACTCTGACAAGTATCCTTTTTCTCCATTTCTTTTCCCTTCAGGAAAAAAAAAACACATTAAAAAGCAACGTGTTATTGAAAAGAATACTGAAGTCCAATGTCCTCTTTAATCCCAGGAGGGCTACTAGTGGGGTAAGAGGAATGTACAGGTATTGTTCTCCCTGCCCTCCCCCAGCTTCATTTTACTCTCCCCCCTACCCCCCTGCCAGCATGTTTCCATCATCTTTTGGATGACTCCCCACCAGGACCTCAAAGCTGCTCCGCCTATTTGATTGTTGGGTTCATAACTGACAGTTCCCACTAAAGGAGGGACAGAGATGTATAATTCAAGGATCCCCACTCCCAGGAATTTTGAACCCAATCCCAGAAATATAGGGACCATTTTGTTACCATTGGACCTTTTTGGGTCCCTTCCCCACCAGCACCCAAATGCTCAACACTAAACACTACTTAAAGCTTTTTGCCTTTCAGATCCAGTCTCAAATTTGAGTTTGTAATTAGGATGGTATGAGGGGAAGTTAGCCACCTCAAGTTAGGTGGTTATATATAAAGCACAAGCCAGTTAAATGAAGAAAAATGTACTTAATTGACCTCTGAGACTCCCTAGAGAACTGAGGATGTGTGTTTGTTTGTGTGTGTGTGCGTGTGCGCGTGTGTTTGTGTGTCTCACAGAGATCAGAACAGCCTGTATGTTCCTCTCCTCCTGTTGTGTGCCTGGCTAGCTTCCTCAATGAGATATCTCCTGTGAAAGCTTTTCCTGTGAGGGGTGGAGAACTGTTGTTCCAAGGCAGTGTGCCGCAGCTAATTAGAGCATTGTCCTGCAAGGGAGGGTGAATGGGTTATCATGAGCCAGTTGTTTGCCCAAAGACTGAGCACAGCAGCTGCTCATCACTGCTGTTGAGGCTCCTGATTCCCTTGCCCTGCCCAGTTAACTTTTAAATTGTGTAAGCTAAAACAGTTGAGGCAATATGGTGGAGTGGTCAGAGAGCTGACCCCTTAATCAGGAAGACCTAGATTCAAGTCCAAAGTTTTGATACCTACTGGTTTAATTGCACTGGGTAAGTTTAAGTGCCTAAAAGGCCAGGGGTGTCAAAGTCAACTAGAAATGGGGGCCACTGAACTGTACATAAGGATCCACATAGCAGCACACTGGCTTAGAAAATCATACGTTATCTGTTTTATTGTATTTTTTTGAAATTTTAAAAAATCATTTTGAACATATGTTCAAAATATTGAGCATATTTTTTTGAAATAGTTCCTAATTATATTTTTATCTGGTTCTTGGGGACTCAGGGCATGTTACCCTGTGCTTGACACCTCTGCTTTAGGCAATTCTTAAACCTATCAGGAGCAGAAAATGGAATCTCTTAATCTGGGATTTCTTGGTACTGGTGAAATCACAGGTCAAGTTCCTATCCACTGGGATATAGCGACAAAAAGTGTCAGGAGTGAGGCAGGCATTATGTAACAATCCTTTAATTAAAAAATCCTCTCCGTAATAAACTGGAGAGTTTAATTGCTAACTAATTGTTAGGAGAACCAACCAAAAGTGCTGACTTATGGACAGTGCTGACCATGTCAAAAATTAGAGGACAAAAACTAACTGCTTACCCACTTGGAACACAAAGGATTATCACTAAAGAATACTTTTTTGGATGTGTTTTGACTCATCAGTGATCATTTTATAACTAAATCTATAATTCTTTGCTAATAAATTTAGAAACATAAGTAGCCAGTTATTTTCTGTTTACTAAAATATAGTCAAGCTTATTTAGTGGTAATGTTGATTCTTGCTACAGCCAACACTTTCTATCTCTCTTCTAAAGCAAAAAAAAAAGGAGGTGTATGGGTATCAAGAAAGCCTAATACCTCTGATGTGAGAGCTGCTAAGTTCTTTTCAGGGTTGCTAATCCATCTTGGTCTTTACCTGCCACCCAGATCTCACCTGTGACTCCAAGAAGCTGTAGTATGAGCAGTGACCACACCTAGGTAAACTGTTTTGGCAGACAGGCTAAACTAGGTAGAGAGTAACCAGCAGACCTCAAAACCTTCAGTGATTTGGGGGGGGGGGTCCTACCCAAACATGTGAAGGCTTCCCTAGCAGAATGGATGAATGTGAACAATTTGTTCCAACAGGCCACGAAGGTGGTATAAGTAGGCACTGTAGAATGCTTAGAGCTCGGTTAGACATTGAAGGTACCAAGGTTATCCATTGCATCCTAAGCCATTGCCAGTCATCTTGACTTTGGTCTTGCTACAAGACTCCAATGACTCAGGAAGACAGAGTAAGAGTGAGGACTTCTCACAACTCTGCCTCACTTAAATCCAATTTATGTTTGAGTCAAAAGACATCACCCATACCATTTTACTATTCATGAGGTACAGGCTTAAAACTTCTAAACAGTATAAAAATATCCACCCTCTTTCATTTCCTGATCCTAAACCATGTTTCCCTACATCATTTTCATCATTGTCTCCTTTGCTTCTCTTTGAATTGAGGGCGCTGAGTGTAAAGATATAGGTTGAATTAGTTTAGAGAATCTTGAGAACTTCTTCATTTTCTAGAATAAGGTGTGACACTTTCGATGCACTTTTCTTCATGAGAGTCTATTTACTTATTAGGCTTATTATTAGTACTTTAAGCATCCTCCTCCAACTCCTTTATTTGCCACTTGAAAGAGAATCTGTCAACAGTCCTTCCA
This sequence comes from Notamacropus eugenii, assembly GCF_028372415.1. NCBI lineage: Eukaryota > Metazoa > Chordata > Mammalia > Diprotodontia > Macropodidae > Notamacropus > Notamacropus eugenii. The sequence goes on along the minus strand of NC_092873.1, from coordinate 467,626,879 downwards.
CTTATCTATAATTTCTTGTTTCATTTATAGCAAGAATATTCATTCAGATGTGGTTCAGTTCCTCCAATTATCCTGGAAACATCAGTTACCAATTATTGGATAAAGATCATGCGCTGAAAGAACTAACAAATAAATTGTTGTAGGTAGTCTAAGAACGGTGTGATTGTCTTCTGTCATTTCACTAATGTCGGGGCTGAAAAAGAAGGCGACTGCACAATACTAAAGGCCGTTTGCTACTTTCATATTTCATGGGTCACTAGAGGAGAACATAGCTGAGCGCAAAGAGAGCTGACCTGAGAGCTAAGAGTACTTTTGTTCAAGTCCAGTGCCTGACACACACTGACTGAATAGTTCATGGAAAGTCATTTAATCTCGATGTCATGGGCACCTCTTTAAGATTATAAGGTGCGAAGAAAGTATTGACCTTTCCTCATCTTGGAGCTCTCTATATCAACTAAATCATGGGTCCAGCCCTATCTCTAGGGGTGACCATAGCTTTAAAAAAAGTCATCATCTTGCAATATTAAGCAACTTTATTGTAACACTAATTCATTGTTGGTAGAGCTGTGAGCTGATCCAACCATTCTGGAGAGCAATTTGGAACTATGCCCAAAGGGCTATAAAAATGTGCATACCCTTTGATCCAGCCATACCACTTCTAGGGTTGTATCCTAGACAGATCTTAAAAATGGGAAAAGGACCCACAGGTACAAAAATATTTATAGCACTCTTTTTGCAGTGGCCAAGAACTGGAAATTGAGCAGATGTTCATCGACTGGGGAATGGTTGAACAAGTTGTGGTATATGAGCGTAATGGAATATTATTATGCTATAAGAATGATGAGCAGTCAGACTTCAGAAACACCTGGAAAGACTTACATGAACTGATGCTGAGTGAAGTGAGCAAAACCAAGAGAACATTGTACACAGTAAGTAACAGCCACAGTGTTTGAGGACTGATTTTGATAGACAGCCCTTTTCAGCAATGCAAGGACCTAAAACTTTTCTAAGGACTCATGATGGAAAATGTCATCCACATCCAGAGAAAGAACTATGGAGTTGAACTATGGAGTGAAGAAGACTCTTCTCTTTTGTTTTTTCTTTTCTTTTTCATGGTTTCTCCCATTCGCTATAATTCTTCTACCCAACATGACTAATGTGAAATGTGTCTAGTAGAAATGTATGTGTAGAGCCCATATCAGATTGCATGCCATCTTGGGGAGCGAGGAGGGAGAGAAGAGGAGAAAATTTAAAACTTATGGAAGTGAATTTTGAAAACTAAAAATAAATTAACTGTAAAAAAAATAGTAAACAACTTTTCCATATCAAGCATTGAACAGCCCATGTAGATGCTTTGCTTTATTTTACTGGGAAGTTACACCCAACCAGCAGAGAAGCTTTGAGAAGCCAGGGTCACCTTCATGACACCCTGAGAGACTGGAGTCAGATCATTAGAACAAAATAACAGAGTGGAGATAATTGAACTTGGAGTCAAGAAGACCTAGGTTCCAATCCCACCTAACTACGTGAGCCTAGACAAGTCACTTAATCTCTCTAAGTTTCAGTTTCCTAACCTATAAAATGGCAATGATACCTAACCCATAGGTTATTGTGAAAATCAAATGAGAAAGTGTATAGAATGCTCTTTGAAAACCTTAAAATGCTATAGACATGTCAGCTTAGAAAGAAAGATGCTGCACATGGTTATAGCTGCTAAACTTGATCTTTTTCAACAAGTTATTCAATCAATTGAGAAATAGGCAAAAAAAAAAAGCATTGAGTATGATTATCACCATTTCTAGGAGAACAGCCAAGCAAATGTTATCACAATGAGGAGGCCCAAGTACAAGAAAACTGCCTCAAGCCGGTAAATACTCCATTTTTTATTTAGCATCATTACTTTAGAGTGTAAGATCATTTGCCAAATATCATGCAGAAGTATGGTGAAATATCATAAGCAAGTAAAATTTCACAAAACATTGTCAGGCAATTGAGTCAAGATCAAGCCTACAGAGAGTTTGGCATGTGGAACTGGCAAGAGGGATCAAGGTGAGAGCATTTGTAGATGAAACCGAAAAGATGACAAAAATAAACATGGACTGAAACAGATCTTCTGGTATCTCCATAATAATGGATGATGATAATGATAACAGTTGAGCTATCCTGTGTGGTCACTATCCACCTAGTATTCATCATCAGAATATTACTGAGATTGTGGGGGGGGGGGAATGGAATAAGCATTTATATAATGCATACTATGTGCCAGGCATTATGCTAAGTACTTTAGAAATATTATGTCAACTCTGTAAAAGAGGTGCTATCATTATCCCCATTTTACAGGTGAGAAAACTGAGACAAACAGGTTAAGTGACATGACCCAGGTCACAAAGCTAGTAAATGTCTGCTGCCAGATTTGACATATAATTGAACTAGCAACTTGTTGATTAGACCATCACTATAGACATCTGTCAGGTACTGCAGATGGACTCAAATGGGCCCAAAATTGAAGAAAGAGATTGCATTTGAAAAACTATGCAGCATTTTTGGTGATGCCAAGGCATCACAAAGATGCATATTTTTAACATCTGCATTCTCCTAGTGATATTATATGACTGAGAATCATGTAACATCATAATTTCGGAAGAATTGTTTTTTTAAAAAAGCAATGAAAAGACACATAGTGGGTGTAAGTAGGCGGTAGCATATTATCAGCAATTGTTTAGGCCCAAAAAGTAATGGAAAAGACATCAAAGTTTATGATAGAAAAAGGAGGTGGGTGGCCCATCTATCTAGTGAGGGATGCCAGATGGACAGTCCAAGTGTTGCAGTGGTATCCATGAACTATGAAAAGACCCAGAGAGAGCCTCTAAAATGAGAAAGGATAAGACTCACTCAGCATAAGGTAGTCAGGGGTTGTAACCTGCAGTGGTGGAGGGAGTATATACGCCATGCAAGACTTGGTATTTCATCAGTCTACAATTTAGAAATAGTGACATTATTTAGCAAATTTTGAAATAGTAACAAAATAGAACGAGTTTTAAAATAGTTGAACAATACTTTGAGCAGTCCTTGTATGCTCCAGTATTAGCAACCATCCTAAAGCAGATTAATCAGTACTTCTGAGTGTCAGTCTTCGCTCATCTGACCAGAAAACGGTCAAGGAAGAAAGGAATAAAGGAAAAAAACAAGAAGGGACAAAGAGGAAGGTAGTAAAAATAGAATCACAGCATCATCGATTCATAAGATCTCAGAATCGGAAGATGCATGAGACACAACTAGTCCAGTTCCTGTCTGATGTAGTCCCTCAAATGAATGAAGAAAAAAATAGTTTATTAAGTACTCTAAGCACTGTGCTAAAAACTAGAAACATTAAAAAAAAAATAGAGTCCCTTCTTAAAGAGCCTGCATTCCAAAAGGAGACACAACACATAAAGGGGAGTAATAGCCAATGGATGGAGTTTTGGTTTGAAAAGTCTCTGGGATGATGGGTAGAACAATTCCATTGACTCGCTTATTGAGTGTGTTTAATTGATTATGATTCTAAGAGCAGAAGGTGGAAGGTGACCTAGGGCAGGGTCAACTGACCTAAAGAAACATAATTCCAAGAAGTTCAGAACTGGGTGGTTTAGTTCCTCCAAGGCAAGGTCTCAGGAAGTCCAGTTTGGAGATTAGGATAGATGTCCTGAGAGGGTATAAATGGCCTAGGGTGAAGAGGTATCCCTGACAAGTGAGTGACTCAGCTCACCTTAAAGACTTTCAGTGACAGGGAACTCACTGTCTCATAACTTAGTCCATTCAATTGTTACACAACTCCAATTATTAATATTTGTTTTGCCTTATTTTGAGCTAAAATCTCCCCAGCTTACTGTAACTTCTATCCATTTGGTCCTAGTTCCTTCCTTGCCCCCACTTCCACCCTCTTCTCCTAGGGGAGAAGTCTAATTCCCACTTCCTTCAGTCATTACTTATGTCATAATAGTTTCCAGATTCCTCACCACTGGTGTCCCTTTTGTTTATGTGCCAATTAGCCATTCTGCGATTCTAGAATCACTGATCTAGAGCGTGAGGGGACCTCACAAACCAGATAGCCCAACCCTTTTGTTTTATAGTTGAGGAAAGTGAGTCTCAAGAAAGTTAAATGACATCCAAGGTCATACAGGTTATGTGTTTTGAGATGCCAAAAAGTAAACTCAACGACTATATGCCTGATGATAGAAGTCATAATTCCTGATTTCCAGACTTATTAATAGCAGTGATTATGATCATAATCATGATGGCTAACTAGCATTTATATAGTGTTTTAAGGTTTGCACAGAGTTTTGCAAATGTTATTTTATTTGATCCGGACATTGATGCTACAAGGTAGATTCTATTATTTTCCCGTTACACAGATGAGAAAACTGAAGACAGCAAAGGTTAAAGGATTTACCCAGGGTTACCCATCTAGTAGAAACTGAGTCCAAAAGAAGCTAAATACACTTGTTCACACTAACCTGCCAAGTCAACAGTGGAAGGGGACATCAAAGAAATGGAATCAAAGCCCAATCTAGCTGGGTCCCAAAGCCATCAGAACTTTCTGTTAATGAAATGGCTCAGTATTTTCTTGACTTAGTGTGCCTGACATCACCTACTTACCAGAGTTCACTGACTTCCTTAAGTTCCTCCTCCCCTGAAACCTGATTGGCCCCAGCTTCTTTGATGTAACTTCCTGGCTTGAGGTCTTAAAAGGTTCCAGTCACCTGAAGTCCATGCCTCTCAGATATAGTGGTTGCCTATGACCCCTTGGGTCAACTTACCCTAGTAACATGAATCAGAAGCATTTCCAGATGGAGTCAAGGGGGATCCAACTCCAAAGAAGTTAAGTGTCACAGTAACATTGTTGTATGTTCTTGCAGTGTCTGAACAAAGTAAACTTCCTTTGTTCAATGGGGGAAACACCGCCCCCCCCCAAACACAATGAAATGGTTCTACCAGTAGCTAAAATCATTCAGTGAAAGAAGTCTAATAATGAAACAGTATTTAAAGAGAATTTAAAAAAAAATTCTGCCTGACTCCTGGCTGGATCATTCTTTTATCCTGTATCATTTTCTCAGCCTATTTATTCCTGTGCGGTGGTGGTTGAAGAAATTGACTATAAAATGGCACCCTCTTACTCAATTTTGCTGTTCCCTGTGTGCCTGACTCACACCTACTGACTCTTCTGACAGGAATGAGCCTTTACTTCCGAACTCCCTGCAGAGTTTGGAGGTGGATGCTGACTTGCCCCTGCCCTCCTCATAATTCTGAAGACTGACAGCTTGATTCTGATAGGGAGAAAAAAAAATCCCTGTATTACTCAGCAGGTCACAAGAAACAAAGAAAGTACAGCTCCCTTCTCAAGTACCATGCAGTGTGTGTGAGTGGTGCTGGGAATAGGAAAAGCCTTCCTTTGACTTGTAAAACAGCAAACTCAATTGGCCACTGGATGCCATTGTGCAGGAATGAACAGAGACCACCCCCTTTCACCCCTATTTAGTGCTTAGTCTTTATTCTGAAAATATATGCACATTTTGTTAGGTGGAATACCCAACTCTGGGCATTCATTTCAGGGATATTGCTAGTGCTGCTCCTTTCAAAACAGCATTTGTTGGATCTGAAAATAAAGCCAGCAGACTCTTATTAGAGTACAGAACACAGAAATGTCATGTGCTGTCCTCATTGTCAGTAGGGTACATGCTTTGAATTTCTTCTTCAGGCGTGGTGCTGAATTGGCACCAATTCTTCCATTTTTCTCACCCTGGTCCCCTTTGAGACAGATGCCACTCCCCTGCAAGACAGGTGGTCTCCGTTTGGGGGATGGGAGAGAGGGGTGTTCTGTGACCACAGAATAGCAGCAAAGACAACCACTAGTCTTAGCTTCATTAGGATTTTGTTCTGACCAACCTAGAGATCAGCCAGCATAAATGTGTTGTCTCTGGCATATATAGAATGTGGATCCAGGAGTTCCACCTTTCTTTGGAGAGACTAATTAGTTTGGGGATAGGGATTCCTGGGTTACTTTTTATTTTTGACTCAGTCCCTGTGAGTTACTAAAATTAGTCTGATGTGTCTTGTGTGGGTATAATAGCATGGGCTGTCTTTTATCCACTGGAGAAAATGTTTGTTTTGTCTTACACTTATTTAAAAAGTTACTTTGAGATATTGGGATAAGGACCACTGTTGAAATGCAAGGCACTAAACACTGATTAAAATTGAATTGTAGTTTGAGCTATCAGGGTCATTCCCATGGTGCATTGCCACTTCTTTTGGAGATAAAAATTCTGTGTCACTGGCTATCCCTGGCATAGGCTGACAGCTGACATGAGACAAAGGGATATACGGATTAAGTATCAAGTGCCCTCTTTTTTTTTTTTTTTGAAGTTTTATGTTTTCACTGTGTCTGGTACAACTTTTTCTCTTTCCCTTAGGGTGTTCTAAAACCTCTTTGAGTCAATTTGATCTCTTTTTGGATTGCTGCTTTTGGACTGAATCTAGCAGTGAATTAGTGGTATTCTATCAGTCCAATTTTGCCTTTACCCCCCTCCAATGTTTCTTCTTTTTAAACCAGTCTGGGGGCCCTGTACTCACTACTGAAATCTCACCATTGAATCTAGTCATTCTGGCCTTAACTAGATCCTAGTTTCCTCTGGAAAACAAATCAAGAAAAGGACAGAGAGCATGTAACATATCTCAAGTTCACACTTTATACTGTGTGCTAAGGTTAAGAGACAGTATGTTAAAAAGGATAAAGAGCAAGCCTTGGAATTGGGAGATGACCTGCTTCTGATTTGTTGTTGTTCAGTTATGTCCAACTCTTCATGACCCCCCATTCGGGGTTTTTTTGGCAAAGATGCCAGAGTGGTTTGCCATTTCCTTCTCCAGCTCATTTTACAGATAAAGAAACTGAGGCAAACAGGATTAAGTGACCTGCCCAGGGTCACAAAGCTAGTAAGTGTCTGAGGCCTGATTTGAATTCCAGAAGAAAATGAGTCTTCCTGATTCCAGGACCAGCACTCTATCCGCTGTGCTGCCCAGCCTTACTTCTGATATGGATAGATCTATTTATCTGTATAGATATAGATATCTCTATACATATATCTGTGTGTGTACACACACACACACGCACACACACACACACGAGCTATGTGACTACAAGTGCTGACCCTTTCAGTGCCCCCTTCCCCCAACCCACCACCCCAACTCTCTCAGACTATAAATTACAAGCAAGTTGCTTATCTATATCCCTGGGGAGTTTTTAGACAAGGTCATGCTCAGTTCTCATCCATTTGAATATTCCCTCTAATCCTGTGAAATGCTTGTAATATCCCTCTCTGAGTCTGCCATGGGGGGTCCTTCTTTGCTTTCTGCTGACATCGTAAGCATACTGCCGGATCACATGGACCAACTATCCACCTGTCAAATCTCACCCTCTTCTCTTCTTGCCATTCTTTCTCCTGATCTCTTTTATTTTTGTTCTTCAAATACTTTGCAGACAGTTAATATTGATTATGGCTACTCTCCAGCACACCCCGTGAGAAGGCAGCTGGGTGATACAGAGAATAGACTGCTGGCCTGGAAGTCAAGAAGATCCAAACTTAGGCATTTACTAACTGTATGACCCTGAACAGATTTCACTCTGTCTACCTCTGTCTGTAAAATAGGGATAATAATAGCATCTGCCTCCAAGGGTTTTCATGAGGAAAATGTGAGTTAATGCTTGTACAGTATTTTACAGACCTTAAGGCATTGTATAAATGCTAGCTATTATTAGATATTCATTTTTAATTCTTCTGTCCATTGTCCCCTACGCGATGTTCATTTTCAGTTTATCAGAAGATGTCATATTTCATGACTTATAGACATAAAACAATGGTAGAATGTTAGTATTAAAAAAGATAATCCTTTGTTTCCTCAGGAAGTTTGAGGTCATTAAAGGAACCTTGCAATTTCCTGTAGGCAGTGTAGTCTACTGTTTAATTCTTGGCCCAACTCATTTTCCATTTGTACTATTTGTCCAGATATCCCTACTGGTGGATAAGCCCATCCATCTACACATCATATTTGAAATGGACAGACCGAGACAAGCACAGGCAAGAGTTAATTGAGAATTTGGGAGCGTCTTTATTAGCTGGCAGCTGTCCTCAAAAGAGGCAACCCTGAACAAAGGTGTGTGTGCCTTTTAAGCATCTTAGCACTTCCCAGTACAGCCTTGTGGTTCCAGTAGCACACATTTTTCACAGAACAGTTTTGACAAGGGTTCCTAGATGCTGCTAGGCAAGGGGGCACAACAGAGAGGGGGGCCCAAGCAGCTGCCAGGCAAAGGGGTGCAACAGAGAGTGGCTACTAGGCCTAACCCTGCCTAGAAACTCAACAGACATTTCTCAACCCAGGGGTTCTGGGAGGGGTAAGGAATAATGTCCACTTCACTCCCCCCTTTTCATGTAACTAATTTAAATGAGGGACTCATCAAAGTCCAAAGGGGTATAACTGGCTTGATGTGTGAACGATGTATCCATGCCTTGCGTCCTGTGACCTTAACTGCTGATGAATTTGACAGGATCACTTGAAAAGGCCTGGTCCACCGAGGTTCAAGCGAGGATCCCCGGGGTAGTTGTTGCTTGATATAAAGATCTGAGAACACTCTGGACCTTGCGCAGAGCCTGTAAGGACTTAAGGAGGGCAACATTAGAAAAGTCAGGAAGCCAACACCCAGAATTAGCAACTCAAGGAACAACCGAGGGGCTACTCCAAACATGATTTCGAAGGGGGACAGAGAGAGAGCCATGGGATTGGGGGCACACCTATCCCAAAGCAGGGCAAAAGGAAGGAGACTCACCCAGGTCTCGCCAGTTTCAACCTTAAGCTTAGCAATATGCTCCTTACAGGGTCCTATTCATCCTTTCTACCTGGCCTGAACTCTGAGGCCCAAGTACATGCACTCAAGCACCCCACCTTGTCCCCCTTTAAGCAGATGGGACCCAACATATTTTGGGATAAGGGATGAAGGTCTCAGCTTCTGAAACTGCTTCCTGCTGAGACTGGACGTAGAGCTGACCCTGACTCACAGGGTCCCAACACTGGAGGGGTTAGGTCTTTAACCAGTATGAGGAACTTGACCATTCAGAGGGTGATAGGTGATATTACAATTCTCAAGAAAGGGACGTCCCTCCATCAGGTCAGGGAACCTGGTGGAGGGAGGCAACTTACAGACCCTAACACAGAGAATCCCACTTAATTGCTCATGTGGCTTTAGAAAAGAGGGGAGGGGGAGAAGCAAGACAACAGTACAACAAACAATGGGGAGATTTGAGTGACTTCCAGGTTTCAGCTACAGCCCACAGCGCTTTCACAAAGAAAGTTGGTAGCTGGTAAGGGGGGGAAATCAACTGACCGTCCACAAGCCCTGGATACCTGAAACTCAGGTATCCAAGGAGAAAGGCCTTATGGAAAATTAAATACAATCCTCACATTCTTTCCCCAATACATTCTTCCCTTCAACTATCCCCTTTATTTACAAGGGGACTATCCCATGTTATAAGTACAGATACAGAGATTTAAGATACAAAGGTAGATCAGTGAATTATCCATTCAGAGGTTCCATCTCATCTGGGAAGGGACATCATCTGATGCAGTTTTCTGATCTAGATGCTCCTTCAGTCCATCTTCAGCACAGCATCTCTGCACATTCTTTATCTTCTTGTAGAAATTCGGATGTCCATTCTCCTAAAATACTGACCTTAATACCATTTCAGATGACCATTCTTAAGCTTTATACCTTTATCACTCTACAAAATCAAAATTGGGACTTTGGCCAATTGTCATATTTAAGAAATCTACATTAGAACCCATTATTTACATCTTACACTCAGATCTAAAGTCCTAAACCTGACAGCTTAATTTTAGACTTAACCTCAGATGTTCCCCTACCAACAATCTGTTATTTCATAAATCTGATATTAAACTTATAAGACTTTTGACTATGGGAAATTGCCACTAAGAGTAGGGACATTGTAGGGAAACAATATCTCCCCAACTTCATGTCATTTCCAGGCAGGAGCAGATTGTCAGCTGGCATTCAGTCAGGCTTAAAATCCACCACGTGTCAGTGGGGAAATTGAGTCAGGAGAATCCTACCTCAGCCCAGGCTGAACAGCTGTTCTCCCAACTTTACCATCACAGGCTTACTGACATCATGGATCAGAGGCTCAGATCACCTTTCTTGCTATCCACACCTGGAGTTAGACTCAGAAGAACAGTCAGTTAATAGTCCCATGACATCTTAGGATAGCAAGTTCCAATAATCAGGTTTCAGATATGATTATAATTTCACATTGGCTAAGGAACATCCTTGACTCTGTTTGAATTCAGGTAGGGGTGAAATTTTCCAATCATGCAGTATCTGTATTATAGCCAGACTCAGGAACAGTCAGGTGGGAAACATTCCTTTATAAAAGGACAAAGTGGGGAAACTGACCAGGAGGATCCCATCCTAGATTGAGTCTAGAATTGTCCCCTCAGTGTTTCCTCTCCAGATACAAATTTCACCTGATAATAGTACAGGATGCAGGATCACAGTCCCTCTGAGTAACTTGTGGCATATTCTTTCAGATACTGATTTAATGCAGACAACTATACCCAAATTCAAACTTAAACAAAAATATTTATGGTTCCAAATGCTTTTACCTTAAACAGAAAATTTCACTAATCCCAACTTAAAGCCAAATACAGTTATTTGTATTCCCATGAAGTTGAAATAAGCAATGAAGATTAACAGGACTCACATACAAAGAGATTTCATTTCAGATCCTTCTTTCTCAAATTTAAAACTTGTCCTGATATAAAAGCCAATTGTTACAACTTTTGAGCAAGTCACATTCATTGTTAATGAATTATATAAGCCAAACAATTTTCTTAGGACTGATGACCATGTCCACATGAAAGGGGCCTTGGCAGTTTTACAAAACAAAAGGAATTGGCATGGATCCCATGCCTGCCAACCCCAAACATACAGGAGGACTGTTCTAAATGGGCAGAACCAGTCTAAATAAATTATTACTCCATTCATTTCTTTCCACACATAGTAATCAATTAACAATTTTAGGTTTAGCATTAAAACAGCAGCTTCTTAGCTGTAACTTTTTTAACAGGCAAAGGTGAAAATATCTGGTTTTCTAAATAACATAACTGACTTTACACAACTTTTCCAACATCTTTTAGTTTCAACAAAATTCAGATTACAAATTGTTTTCTATAATACCATTTCTGGATTATAGAGTAAAATAAAAATCTTGATGGTTTTAACTTTTACTTAAGAAAATTTCGCATCTGTGTCCACTCCTTAAAAATGTTTTTGAAAGAAAAAGTTGTGAAACTGCAAGTGGAAGTGAGGGAGACTCTGGAACAAAGTCCAGTGGCACCTAGTCTCCTCCTTTTCACTTGGGAGTTTCAAAGCTTTATCTCTGAGGTGTCTTTTCTTTTCCCTTTTTTTTTTTTTTGCATTTTTTTTTGTCTTCTTCCCTGTGTGTGGGGAGGCTTTAGAGAGAACTTAGGGTTAGGGTGGGGAATCAAATCTATCCAGATGCTGATATATGGGATCTGATCTGGATGGCCCAGATCCCCATTCCCTATTCTCTGCACCCATCCTGCAATGGATTTATCAAAAGTCTCCTCAGGTGGCCAATCCACCCTGAAGGTAGGCCATGCTTGTTGACAGAATAAAGTTAATTTCTCCTTGGAGACCGTGTACCCATAACCAGCTGCAGCTTGTTGGAATTGTTTAAAACACTTTATCATGAACTGCAACGGGGTCTCAAGACCTGAAAGTCTTTGTCCCATGATCCCAGGAAAGGAGAGTAAGATACAGAGTCCGATTAAACTGGGGGTCAAACAAAAACACAAAACAAGAGACTGACAAAATGCACGGACAGACACAGTTAGACAGTCTGGACTCAAACAAAAACACGAAACAGAATGCAGACTCAGTCAAGCAGTCCAGGCTCTCAGAAACCCAAAATACAGGAGAGCCAGACAAGATACAGAGTGCAGAGTCAGTCAAGCAGTCCAGACTCTCGGAAACCCAAAAATACAGGAGAGCTAGACAGATACAGAATGCAGAGTCAGTCAAGCGGTCCAGAACTCTTAGAAACCCAAAATACAGGAGAGTCAGATCAGGACCTCACACGGTGTCCTGTGGAGGCCAGTAAGGGCATCTTCCGCTGCATCCAGCCTTGCCACTTACTCCGCAAGAGTACTCACCTACACAGACAGGGTGCTCAAAATGGCCAGATCAGAGGAATTTTGCTACTGGGAGCCTGGTTCACATGGCTGTGTTTTGAGATCTGGGCCGGGGAACATCAATCCCGGTGGCCACCCTCTGAAGTCAAAGCACAGTCTGGCCATCCAGGGCAGACAGTTTGCCTGTGCACACAGAGCCAAAGGCTGTCTCAGTTGAAGAAAAAGCACAGGCAGGTGCCTGTGCACAAAGAGCCAAAGGCCATCTCAGTGGGACCTCCAAGTGAAATGGATGGACCGAGACAAGCACAAGCAAGAGTTAATTGAGAATTTGGGAGAGCCTTTATTAGCTGGCAGCTGTCCTCAAAAGGGGCAGCCCTGAACAAAGGTGTGTGTGCCTTTTAAGCATCTTAGCCCTTCCCAGTACAGCCTTGTGGTTCCAGTAGCACACATTTTTTACAGAACAGTTTTGACAAGGGTTCCTAGGTGCTGCTAGGCAAGGGGGCACAACAGAGAGAGGAGCCCAAACAGCTGCCAGGCAAAGGGGTACAACAGAGAGTGGCTACTAGGCCCAACCCTGCCTAGAAACTCAACAGACATTTCTCAATCCAGGGGCTCTGGCGGGGGGGGGGGAGGGGAGAGAATAATGTCCACTTCAATATTTTAAGTGATATTCTTCATCTACTTGGCCTTTCTTGGGTAAACAGTCAAGTCAATCTCAAGTTATTACAGATATCTTCAAAGAAACTCTGCAACATTCCAGGCTTGGCAACACCAGTATAACCATAAACAGCTTTAGAGTTGGGGGAAAGAATGACAAGAGCATTTGGAGGACCTTCCCATTATTCAATGTCAGTCAATAAACATTATTAAGCGCCTACTAGGGGCAACTAGGTAGTACTACGAATAGCACAGGTCCTAGAGTCAAAAAGACTGAGTTCAATGCCCAAAGGACTACAAAACTGTGTATACCCTTTGACCCAGCAATACCTCTTCTAGGGCTGTATCCCAAAGAGGTGATATAAATGGGAAAAGAACCCACATGTACCCGTATTTATAGCAGTTCTTTTTGTGGTGGCCAAGAATTGGAAATCAAGGGGATGCCCATCAATTGGGGAATGACTGAATAAGTTGTTGTATATGAATGTAATGCAATACTATTGTGCTATAAGAAATGATGAACTTCAGAAAAACCTGGAAAGACTTATACGAACTGATGCTGAGTGAAGTGAGCAGGACCAGGAAAATATTATACACAGTAACAGCCACATTGTACAATGACTCACTTTGATAGATTTGGCTCTTCTCAGCATTGCAAGGATTTAAGACAACACCAAAAGACTCACAATCCTATCCACATCCAGAGAAAACTATGGAATCTGGCAGACTGAAGCACACTATTTGCTCTCTTTTTTGTTGTTGTTATTATTTAGTTTTGTTTTGTTTCTTCTTTCTTGTGCTTTCTCTCATTGGTCCTAATTCTGCTTTACAACATGACTAATGTGAAAATATGTATAATATAAATGTATATGTAAAGCCGAGATCAGATTGCATGCTGTCTTGGGAAGGGGGAGAAAATTTAAAACTCAAAAGTTTATAAAAATGAATATTGAAAACTAAAAATAAATTAATTAATTTTTAAGAAAAGAAGACTGAGTTCCAATCTAGCCTTAGATACTTACTACCTGTGTGTCCCTGGGCAGGTCACTTAACCCTGTTTGTCTCAGTTTCCTCATTTGCAAAGTGAGCTGGAACAGGAAGTGGCAAACCACTCCAGTATCTCTGCCAAGAAAACCCCAAATGAGGGTGTGAAGAGTCAAGACAACACCAAACCTACTATGTGCCAGACACTGTGCTAAAGCACTGGGGATACAAAATATCATCCCTGCCCACAAAGAGTTTAAAATCTAATGGAGGAAGACAACACAAAAAGAGAAGCTGAAAAGGGGAAAGGGAGGGTACATGATGAAGTCCTATAGTCAGATAGGAAATGATGAACTGGTTTTAGCCTTTCCCATCAGAGGGAGGGAAAGGCCCCAGAGGCAAGGGGTTCTGAGGATATATAAGCTTCAAGGTCAATGTGGTCTTGAAGAAGGGTGTTTCTAGAGACTATGATGAAATCTAGGAAAGCAACCAGGTAATGAGATGAATGCTTTAGGTTCCCTCCTTAAATAGAGGATCTGGTAAAGCTCTCCAGTATCCACCCTTACACCTCTCCAATCAGAGAGAGAGGGACCCCAGGAGCAGGGGACACACTATCCACTCAGACCAATTTGGAAAGTTTTGGTGGTAGAAGCCAGATTGCAAAGGTTGTAAAGAAGTGAAGGCAGCAGGTATGGAACTTTTTTATGAAAATGTGTTTTTTGGTAACTTTTGTTTTTATATCATTTACACTTCCAAATATATCCCTTCTCCCAAAGAACAATCCCTTACAACAAAGAACAGATGAAGAAAAGGAGAAAACAATTCAGCAAAATTCGTCAACACATCCAAAGCCAGATTATATCTATAGTGTCCCAAACCCATCCTCCACCCTCATAGCTCTTCTTTGGGGCCAGGCTATATATCATTATGTTTTGCAGAAATTAGTTTAAATTGTTTTGTTCTTACTCTTTTCATTTACATTTTCATAGTCAGGGCTTGACCTCTTGTTCTAGAAGTTTGGCAGTCTAAAGAGAAATAGGATACTAGCTGGTGGGGGCAAGCAGGGTTAAGTGACATCTTTTTCAAAATAGTAGAGATCTGTTCATGTTTGAAGGTGGAAGAAAATGATCCATTGAAGAGTGATAAATAAAAGATGCTGGAGACAGGGTATAATGACAAGAGGGTATAAGATTGAGAGCACAGGTGGAGGGATTAGCTTTGGAAAAGAAAAGAAATACCTTTTCCTCTGTGATAGATGAAAAAAAAGAAAGGAGATGTGTGATGACAGAGATACTTTGAGATGAAACGGAGGAGGCTAAAGGTGAAGGAGTATCTCTTCTAATGGGTCCAATTTCAGTAAAGTAGGCAATGAGGAGATAGAGTGGGGGTAAAGGGAAGGTGGGGTTTGGAAAGATTGTAATAACCCTTTTGGGCAGTATGCTAGGGGAAGGACCCAAGAATTGATGGACTGCTGAATAGTGAGGACTCAAAATCATTAAAAAGCTGTAAATTTTTATTCTGGAAGAGATATTGCTTCTTGAGAAAAAAATGTTTGTATCTCCTACTTAAAACCTGATTGACAGAGTCAAAAACAACTAGTTGATTCAGCAGATATAGTTAATCAATCAATAAACATTTATTAACTTCCTACTATGTACTAGACACTGTTTTAAACTCTGAAGATAAAGATAGTCCTGCTAGGAGCCCTCCAGGAATTTACAAATTTAACCAGGAGTTTATAATCTAATCCAGTTAAATTCATCCAATCTGGTTAATGTGGTTAACCAGCCAATTTAGTTAACTTCACTGGAACTTGTTGCTTCATCTAAACACCCAAGACAATGGAATTCACTTACGAATTGCGATTGGTTCTCTACTGTCTATAGGGTAAAATGCACAATTCTCTATTTGGTTGTTCACAGACAGGAACTAAATTTTGTCTGTATCCCTAGTGCTTAGCACAGTGTTTGGTACATAGTAGGTATTTAATAAATGTTAATTGACTGACTGATAGACTGATGGAGAGGTCCTTCAAACGCTCTTGACATTTTTCTCAACTCCAAGATTGGAGTTGTGCTGGATGTACCGAGCCCTGGAATATTCCAGATTTTCTTTGGAGATATCTATAACAACTTGAGTTTGACTTTACTATCTACCCAAAGTTCCTTCCAATATGTCATGGGCAGCTAAATGGTACAATGGACATTATACCACGTCTGGAGTCAAGAAGACTCATCTTCCTGAATTGAAATCTGGCCTCAAATGCTTAACAGCTGTGTGACCCTGGGAAAGTTAATCTATTTGCCTTCATCAGTAAAATGAACTGGAGAAGGCAATGACAGGATCTTTGCCAAGAAAACCTCAAATAGGATTATGAAGAGATGGACACAACTGAAAAACAACTGAAGAGCAAAAAAAATTGCATTAGGGATACCAAAAACGATAAACAGCTCTGGCTTTCAAGGATCTTACTTCCTACCTGAGGGAAATAAGAAAAGAAAATATATATATAAAATAATTTTGGGGGTGGAGAGGCAGAATACCAACAGGCAGGGGAGGGGCATCAGCAAAAGACTTTTGTAGATGGAGCAAACTAGGGATTCCAAGAGGCCAGGAGGAAGATCCCATCATGTACAAAGAACATCTTGTTCTCTATGCTAAAGGTCACAGAGGTGGGAGATATCATGTGTAGGGAATAGAAAACTGACCAGTTTGGCTGGAAAGTTGAGGGCATAATGGGAGAATTATGAAAACATTCTGGAAGGTTAGTTTGGTTCAAGATTGTGAATGGTCAAGTAGAGAAGTCTGCATTTTATACTATAGACAGTAGGGAAGCAATCACAGTTGATAAGCAGGGAAGTGACACAACTAACCAATAAGCATTTATTATGCCCCTACTGTGTGCCAAGTAGTATACAGGTATTAGAGATATAAATACAAAAAATAAAACCATCTCTACTTTCATAGAGCTTCCATTCTAATGGGACAAAGACAGCTGTAGGTGTAAGGGGGGGAGAGTGAGATTCTCTCTCCCACCTCCAACTTTGCTGATATAGCCCTAGGATTTAGTCATAGAGGATAAGGTTGTAATGTGGTAACAAAGAGTCTTTATGAGGTAAGAACAAGTCTCTTAGATGAATCAGAAGGGAATAATGAGAACTGCTGGGAGAACAAATTAGTCACATCCCTGGGGGATTTAAATCACTAAGTCCTGGAGAGCTCCAGCCACTTCTGGAAGTGTTTCCGGAAGAGATCTTTGTGGGAGAGGAGATGAGGATTTCAACCTCCTCCCCTGCTGTTGGGCATGGGGTCTAGCAGTGACTTGCCCAGAGGGAGACACCACATCTATCAATGTGAAAGTCTGTCAGTTTGGGAGAGTTCAAGGAACAATTAAGGGAACAGAAACACAGATACAGACAGAGAGAAACAAATGTTTAAGGAAGCAACTTTGAAGAATGAATCCTTTGGCAACTGAGAAGAATGAAGAGGAGCTAATTCTGGGAACCCAGTTAAGTGACTCACTCAGCAGAGAGTGTTTATACCCAAGGGAAGCTGCAGAAGCACTCTTTAAGAAGAGGAGGGACACTTTAGGCCTTGCAGTAACAGAAATTGTGAGTTGTCTTTTCCATATATTCCCTAAAAGTATGCCTATTACCATCATACTCAAGTTTGAGCTCACTCTTCCCTTGGACAATTCTGTGTTTGCTAAAGAATATGCTCCAGATTTACAGGGGTAATGTTTTATAGCTACTGTTTGAAGAGCTCATTGACAAAGTCATATTATAAAAAAAGATGGGGGAGTCAACACTTTCTTCAATGCTCCTAACTTCTCAATATTGCCCTCCCATCCTGTTCTTGGCCCTTGAAACTCCAAACAATGCTGTGTCATCTTAGAACTTCTGGGGTTTCCTCACCCTGGCACATCCAACTACCTTGCAGCCTTTTCAGACTGGAACATCCTCTTGTAATCACCATGCCACCCTCCTTCCAGTGCCATGGAATGCCAAAGGCAGAAGTTTTCTCTGGTTAGACCTGCAAGATGGCAGTACTCTGTCCTACGGCAATGTTCAGAGAGAAAACTGAGGAATGGAGGGAAACTGGAGCAATGCATGTATGTATATATGGCACTATAATAGTCCTGAGAAAAAGGAGGCTAGAGTCTAGCTGTAGGTGGTTTTCTCACCATAAAAGTCACTGGGGTAAAGACAGAGACCAACAGAACATGAATTACCCAGCCCTAGGAGACAGATGAGATGATCCAGGAGAAACTGATATCAAAGTTATAAGGGAATCTGAAATTAAGTGATAGGAATATAAAGGGGAAAAGGCTGAAATTACTAAAGATCTCAGGAGGAGGAAAACTCAGTGAAGGTTTAATGAAAGACATTAAGCAGAAGCAGAAAAAAACAATAGAAATGATAGTAACAGAAGGGAATATGGTCTCTAAATCAGTCAAATGAATTCAAATATCTATGAATAAATATTGAAGGCAAAAGAAAATGAATCAACACTCGCTGAGTGATAGGATCCTGAGAATTCCCAAGAGAGCAAAAACCACAGCAGAATATTCCTGAATAATTTAAATGAGGGGAAAAAAAGGAGTTGTAAAAGAAGAATTCATGGCCTATGCAGCAGAAATAATGGACAGAATAGGTAAACTTAAACACACCAAAGAAACAAAAGAGGGAACAACTGATTGGGAGTGCAAAGGACAACCTATAAGAGAATTAAAAAAAGAAATAATACTGAGAGAAAAAGAAACATGATCATCATGCCAAAACATATTGATCTTGAAGATAAAATATGTAGAGTCAACTTAAGGATTGTAGGTCTCCCAGAAGAAAATTTGAGTGAAAAGAAAACCTTCAATACCATAATGCAAGAAGAAAACTGCTTAGAGCTTCTGAACAAGGAGAATAAAGCATCAATCAAAAAAATCTGCAGATTACCTGCAGGAAAAAACAACAAACATACTGCAAATTTCGCAGTGGATAGAGCACTGAATCTGGAGCCCAAAGGACCTGGGTTTGAGATACTTGCTAGCTGTGTGAACTTGGGCAAGTCATTTAACCCTGATTGCCTCCACCACAAACATGTACTGCAAATTTCAAGACACAGTCGTAAAATTTAATAATTCCACTGACAACAAATTCTGCAAGCAACCAGGGGAAATATCTTTAAATATAAAGAAAAGGAAATTCAAATAGTACTATGCTGCACCTACCAGAAATTGAATGATGGAATGGAAAAATGTGTTCCAAACAACAAAGGAACTTAAGATGCAATCCATCATGATTTACCCTGCATATTTGTGCCTAACCATTAATGAAAAAAAATGGATGTTCAATAAAAAGAGGCATTTAAAGTATTCTTATGAAGAAAACCAGAGCTGAACAAATTATTTCCTATTTACTCAAACATCTCAGACAATATAAATACAAGAAAGGTAAGCAAATACAGCAACCAAGGAGGGATAGAGAATAAAATAAACTATTCTAGAAAAAGTAAAGAAAAAAACTAAAAAAGAAAAAGACAGCTTTAGGATTAAGTACAACAACAATGTAACCATTGAGAGATTTCTTCCTAAATGTACACAAGGAGACAAAGGCAAAAGTGAAAGTCAAAAAGAAAATGTGGTAGTAAAAAAAAAAGTTTGAAGCATCATGGGCTAAACCTCACAGCACCTGGTCTATAGGTAAGTCAGTGTTTTTTGTTGTTGTTAATTTATTTTGTGGGACCAAATTAAAGAAAGGGAGAGAGGATAAAAGGAGAATGAAGAGGAGGATATGATGTGTCCTGATCTAGTCAAAGATTAACAACGAAGGGAAAGTAATTCCTGTAATCTCTCAGAGAGACAAGATCCTACAATAGAAAGATGTGAATGCAAAGGAAGGTATTAAAATAGAAGAGAGAAATCTCATTTCAACTATGGGAGGGTGATCCCATTGAAGAACACTCCTTTCGAAGAAGAGAAATATTCTATGAGAGATGGAAATAATTTTATAATAGGTGTAATCTGTATGGATCTGATTCTTAGAAAGACTATTCATCCTGCCCCAGGAGAAAGGAAATAGAGATTTAAAAATGGGACTGCTTAAGAATCTATATGTTTCTTAGCACTACATGAAACTTTTACAAAAATTGGCTGTTTCAGGGCACAGAGATTTAAAAAACAGAAAACATCCTTTAAAGAATATGACAATAAAAATTGCAATCAGCTGAAGAAATATAATCCAAAGTTACAGACCCAAGTGGAGACTTAGCAATGAAATCCTAAATAATGAGTAGATCAAAGAACAAATGGCAGCTAGGTCCAGTAGTCTGGATACCGAAGTACCTGAGTTAGAGACACTAGCCAGTTGTGTGACCCTGGGAAAGTCACTTAACCCTGATCGCCTCCACAAATAAATAAAGTACGTGTTGATGTCTGGGCAGCATTTTAAATGAAGTGAGGGATCCTAGAAGGAGAAGATAAGAAGAGAGTGCATTTCAGGCATGGGTTGCCAGTGTAAAACTTTGTAAGATTGAATGCCATGTATGAGAAACAGAAAGGCCAGTTGAGCTGGATTGCAGAATATGGAAAGGGGACTAACATACAAAGAGGAACAGAAAATTGGCAGTTGCATAAGTTATTGAAGAGGGAAGACGCTGGAGTCCAGATGACCAATAAGCAAGTGATTACAACCAAAGAGCATGTGTAAAACACACCCCTTTTGTCTAAATGCCCTAAGTCATGAATCATACCATACTGTTCATTCCTCACCCTTTTCCTTTTGTTGTGAGTTGTTTCCAGGGAAACAAGTAAGAAATATACCTCCATGTTCTGTTTGCTTCTGGTGTGGCTGAAGCACTATAATGTAGTAGAAGCTTGAGAAAAGAGAAATAAAGAGTTTGAGAGACAGAAAGGTAGAAAGAAACACCAAGACCAAAGAAAGGGGAAAAGAAATCCAGAGGAGGAAAAAAATAGAACAAGTCAATGTAGTATAACAGAAAGATCATTGGTTCTGGAGTCAAAGGATCTAGTTTCAAATCCTGACTGCCACTATTTACCTGGGCAAGGTTGGATGAGTCATTGTGCTTTATTTCTAAAATGAAGTGGTTGGACTAAATGACCCTTTTAGCCATCTCGAAGTCAGTGATCCTATGTTTGTTCACAGCCTTGAAGAGACTTCAAGGACTTGTTGCTGAAGATAACTCAGTTTGCAACAATGGTACTGGGAAATGAACATATCAGATAATAATGTCTGAAATGAGTTTGGTGGTATTGGAGGAGGTGGGGTGAGAGCTGAGCTTTTCCTCTTGTTTAAGATGTAGCTTAAGAACCATTTTCTACATGAGCCTTTCCTTTGTCCCAGTTCTACCAGGGCCCTCTTTGCCAAAATGACCTTGTATCCTTGTATCTATTTTTTATACATATAAAATGTATGCATGTATATACACTTATATACATATTAATATATGTGTATATGTATATACGCATATTAATATATGTATATACACATATGTAACTACATATATATGCATATACATACACATATATATGTATATGTTGAATTAGATGACCAACTTGGAAATTCTGTGATTTTGTGAAGACAGAATTGGCATAATTGACACAATCATCCTTGAAAACAAACCAAATGTGTCAGGCTTCTTTAATGTGACTCTGCGCCATCCAAACTAACTGAAATTCAGGAATAAGTTAATCATGTATGGTGGATCCTAGTACCTTGGCTTCCTCTCCTCCTCTCTGCTGCCTAACATTTGGTCTCCAGTGTGTTTGTTCCTTCACCAAAGTGTAGGCAGGAAACAAAGTGAGTTAATCTGAATTTCAGCAAATGTATTAAATGCACTGTGTGTAAAAATCACTATCTTTGGTTCTGGTAAAGATGCAGGAATCAATAAGACACAGTCTCTGTTCTTATGGATTATAACTTAATATGAGAGAATCAGTATGATACAATTTATACTTATTTTTGTGTAATATAGTTATCTCTTCCACATCACTAGGATTAGGGGTATGATGTTCCCCCACCCCCACTCCTCGATCTGGAAAATCTGAGTAAAATTTTTTGGCTCTCCCTTTGTACCAGAGAAGAAATCTGAATTACTATGGTCTTAAAAGATAAAATATGTTGATATTATACAATGCATATGTTTTATGCATTTCAGAGTTTCTAAACTTTTTCCCTGTCATCTGCTGGCCATGGCATGTCATCTACAGCTTCTGCAAAACTCCCCCAAAGTTCCCATTTAATTTCTTATGCAGACCCTTGATGGGGAAGGAATAACTGTATAATGTAAAATAAAATGACATGTGCTAGAAAAGAGATAAACAATAAAGCTATTACCTAATTAAGATCTAGTTTAAAAACAAAGGGATGAAAGATAAGGTTGAAAATACTTCAGTGCTTTGATAATCCATGGTTTCTTTGAAATGAGTGTTCTGCATTAACACTAGTAACAACCTCTTTACATCTTAGAGTAGCACAGGGGTCCTCAACCATTTTTGCATTGTGAATTCTGTCTCAGAATAATGTTTTGAGGTAATTGAATAAAATGCCAACTTTTAGTTAGAGGACAGTGAAACTAAAGATGTAATTTTATCCTTATCCAACTTCATAGACCTCCTGAAATTTATCCATAGAGCCCAGGTTGAGAACCCCTAGTATCAGTCAATCAACTAGCATTGATTAAGTGCCTACTCTATGTGACGTACTTTTTTTAAGTGCTGGGGATATAAAGAAAGGTAAAAGTCCCTGATCTTAGGGAACTTGCCATCTAATGAGGGAGATAGTATGTGAACAACTATGTACAAAGAACAAGATAGATACAGAATAAATTGGGCATAGTCTTAGAAGGCACTAAAATTAAGGAGGACTGGGAAAGCTTCTTGCAGAACTTTAGTTGAGTCTTTAAGGAAGCCCAGAAATTGGAGATAAGGAGGGAGAATTTTCTATTTTTGTGAGTTTAGTGTTTAAAAAGATTCAATACTTTTGAATGTGTTGAACCTACTGATCCACATTCTCGGAGGGGGTATGGTAGAGAGGGTGCTGGATTTAGAGTCCAAGGACCTGGATCAATAGGATGCTGCCTTTGCTACTGGCTATGGATGTCACTTAGGTAAGTCACTTCTCCACCTTGGCAAGTCACTTTTGTCATCTGTAAAATGAGCAGGTGAGTCTAAATAACCTTCAAGGTTCCTTTCAGCTCTAAAATGATGATTATATTAACAGACATCCAGTTTGTTGCTAGACTTATGCTTAACCAAATCCAATTTGGTTGGATTTGCCAAAACTTATGATTTGCCAACATACCTTCTAGAATTCAGGATTTGTTATTTTTCAGTTGTTTTCAGTCACGTGTGACTCTTTGAAACCCCATTTGGGGTTTTCCTGGCAAAGATACTGGAGTGATTTGCTCTTTCCAATCCAGAATTGCCACCATCTAAAAAAGATCCAATCAATTATTATTACAAACATCTCAGTGGTACTGATTGATTGGTATTCAAGAAAAATAGGTTTCATAGGGTTTACATTGAATGGAATCTCATAGGATTCAAGATTAAATATGAAAATATATGGCAGGAGAAAAATTCACACTTGCTTGAGAGGAAGCTACTTCAGATCAGGATTGTTTTTCTCATTTAAAAAAAGGACCCTTGGCAGAGCCAAGATGGTGGAGTAGAAAGACTGACCTACTGTAGCTCTCCCCCCAAAACCCATAAAATACCTGTTAAAAATGACTCTAAACAAATTCTAGAGCAGCAGAAGCCACAAAACCACAGAGTGAAAGAGATTTCCAGCTCAAGACAGCCTGGAAGGCTGACAGGAAGGGTCTATCACACCAGACCCAGAACAGAGCTAAACCCACAGAGTGCAGCCCAGCCTTGGTCCCGCTGCACCAGCAGGGGCAGGACTGGAGCAGGTTTTGGGCATGGAATCTGGGGCAGCAGCTGCAGTTCCCAGATTCCTCAACCCACAAACACCAAAGACAGCTTTAAAGGTAGTAAGAAAGCTCTTTTACCTGAGTGAGAAGGGAATGCAGTCTGGCTCCTACCTCAGGGCAGCAGAGGTGGTCACTGAGGCAGCAGCATCCATTTTAGGAGCCCTCAGCCTAAAACCCCTGGGGGGAATCAAGCAGCTTATCTGGATCTCAGTCCTGAGTGGTGGTTCTGGGGTGAGGAGGAGCACTGGATGGTGGAGCTAAAGGGAGGTGTGGACAGGAAATCCTACTCCCGGATCCTGGGCAGAAAAGCTTGTGGTTGCTCCCAGACCAGAGTGCAGGCCAGAAGAGGAGTAAACTCCTCTCCTTTGATTGTGCCATCTTGGAGGAACTGAGGACATACAGGTCCCTAGAGTATACTATACCCTCCACTTCGCAAAGGACTCAAAAGTCAAGTAACAGGCTAGGAAAATGCCCCCAAAAAAGAAAAAAAATAAGATAATAGAAGGTTACTTTCCTGGTGAACAGGTATTTTCCTCCATTCTTTCAGATGAGGAAGAGCAAAGGATACCATCAAAGTCAAGGCTTCTGCATCCAAAGCCTCCAAAATAAATATGCAATGGTCTCACGCCATGAAAGAGCTCAAAAAAGATCTTGAAAATCAAGTCAGAGAGGTAGAGAAAAAATTGGGAAGAGAAATGAGAGTGATGCAAGAAAATCATGAAAAGCGAGTCAACAGTTTGCTAAAAGAGATACCAAAAATACTGAAGAAAATAACACCTTTAAAAACAGACTAACCCAAATGGCAAAAGAGGTTCAAAAAAGCCATTGAGGAGAAGAATGCTTTAAAAAGCAGAACTAGCCAAATGGAAAAGGAGGTTCAAAAGCTCAATGAAGAAAATAGTTCTTTAAACATTAGAATGGAGCAGATAGCAGCTAAAGACTTTATGAGAAATCAAGAAATTACAAAACAAAACCAAAAGAATAAAAAAAATTGAAGACAATGTGAAATATCTCATTGGAAAAAGAACTGACCTGGAAAATAGATCCAGGAGAGACAATTTAAAAATTATGGGACTACCTAAAAGCCATGATCAAAAACAGAGCCCAAGACATCATCTTTCATTAAATCATCAAGGAAAACTGCCCTGATATTCTAGAACCAGAAGGTAAAATAAACATTGAAAGAATCCACCAATCACTTCCTAAAAGAGATCCCAAAAGAAAAACTACTAGGAACATTGCAGCAAAATTCCAGAGTTTCCAGGTCAAGGAGAAAATATTGCAAGCAGCCAGAAAGAAACAATTTGAGTATTGTGGGAATACAATGAGGATGACACAAGATCTAGCAGCTTCTACATTAAGGCTATGAATATGATATTCCAGAAGTCAAAGGAACTAAGATTAAAACCAAGAAGCACCTACCCAGCAAAACTGAGTATAATACTTCAGGAGAAAAAATAATCATTCAATGAAATAGAGGACTTTCAAACATTTTTGATGGAAAGACCAGAACTAAATAGAAAATTTGACTTTCAAACACAAGAATCAAGAGAAGCATGAAAAGGTAAACAGGAAAGAGAAATCATAAGGGACTCACTAAAGTTGAACTGTTTACATTCCTGCATGGAAAGATAATTGTTACTCTTGAGACTTTTCTCAGTATCTGGGTAGTTGGAGGGATTATGTACACATAGACAGAAGGCACACAGTGAGTTGAATAGGAAGGGATGATATCTAAAAAAAATGAAATTAAGAGGTGAGAGAGGAATTTGTTGGGAGGAGAAAGGGAGAAATAGAATGGGGCAAATTATCTCTCAAAAAAGAGGCAAGGAAAAGCTTTTCCAATGGAGGGGAAAAGGGGGAAAGTGAGAGAGGAAAAGTGAAGCTTACTCACATCACATTTGGCTTAAGGAGGGAATAACATTCACAGTCAATTTGGTTTGAAAATCTATCTTACACTTCAGGAAAACAGGGAATAAAGGGATAAGTGAGGTGTAGGGGAGATAACAGAAGGCAGGGCAAATGCAAGGAGGGAGTAATTAGAAGCAAACACTCTTGGGGAGGGACAAGGTCGAAAAAAGAGAATAGAATAAATGGGGGGTAGGTTAGGATGGAGAGAAATATAGTTAGTCTTTCACAACATGACTCTTAGGGAAGTCTTTTGCATAAATACACATATATAGCCTATATTGAATTGTTTGCCTTCTCAGTGGGGATGGATGGGGAGGGAGGAAGAGAGAGAAGTTGGAAGTCAAAGTTTTAGGAATGAATGTTTAGATTTGTTTTTTCATGCAACTAGTAAATAAGAAATACAAGATAATGGGGTATAGAAATCTATCTTGCCCTACATGAAAAGAGAGAAGTTGGGAATAAGGGAAAGGAGGGGTATGATAGAAGGCGGGGTAGAATGAGGGAAGGGGCAATCAGAATACACGGTGTCTGAGAGTGGGGGGAGAGGAGAGATGGAGAGAAAATTTGCAATTCAAAATCTTGTGAAAATGAATGTTGAAAACTAAAATTAAATAAACAAATTTTTTTTTAAAAAGGACCCTTATCTGAGCTTGATGTCCAAAAAGGCCAATTCCATGTTAACACTCTAGAAAATGATTTAATAGAAAACTCTCTTCTTTTTTTTATAGATAAACTCATTCTATTTACATTCAGGATTACATTAATTATATTTTTCCCTTCTATCATATCCTCATATAATTTTTTCCTTACCTCACCTCTGTCTGACTCTTTATAAAAATCAAGTGGGGAAAGAAAAGAATGGGATGAATGGACACTAGTCATCTCTAATCAAAGTAGTCTGATTCCATTCCTCTGTGCACACTTTCTAATTCAGCAGAACGGCAATGAATTAAATCTCCTAAATGAGACAGATCTTTTCAGACTTGTCCAGTGTATGAATTTATTTGCTTCACCATAATTTTGTGTTGTAATCGAGGGCTGGAAGTGGTGGTGGTGATTTTTTTTTAGAGTTAATCAAAAAGAAATGATAGCACTAGCTAGAAAAAAAGTGCAACAACTCTTGTTGGATATGTGTCAAGATTTTAGGTTGGAGATGATAAAATACAAAGACATACCAATAATCATCACCTAGGGTCAGCAGATTTCTACAGTAAAGTCACCATTAGCTCTCCATATAAGAGGAAAAAGTAATGTATCTCAGCTTTTTCTGAGTTAGTTTCATGTACTCTGATTGGAAATGTCACCTTCCTGACTAACACTGGAGCCTCAGTTTCCATTCATCTCTCTACATTCTTCCTATTTCATTACACCAAAAATGTTTTCAAATGTTCCTGGTAAAATGGAATGGATGGCAGCTACCCAAACAATTGAATGTCACTATCCTACTCCTGAAATAGGAGCTGAGAGAGTAGAAAAATGGATTCTTTCAAACATAGATCCATCCTCCCAGGGAGTAGAAACCTAATTTGAGGGAGGGATAGTATATTGGTTTCTACTTACATATCCCAGGGTGCAAGATGTTATCTTGATGAGGGACAGACAAGGTTGAAAAAGGGAACATACTGAGCAATGAGGAACAGCTGAGAGCTACAAAGAGAAGGCTGCACTTATGTATAAATAGAAATCTAGCTGCTACCCTGATGAAATCAGACCAGATGTTTCTCTGATGTCTCTATTTGGTCCTTTGGTCTAAAAAAAAAAAAAAAGTAAAATTTTGCTAAAATTAAGCTTTAGGACCAAGTATGCAACAGAAATACTTTAACCCTATTAATATGCAGAGAACTGAAGTGATTTTGTTGGAGAAATGTCTAACTAAGAAAATGTCTTCTGAAATAGCAGATATCATGGTCAGCTACAAGTATGCCAGCCTCTGGGCAATTTCTCATAGATGTGGGATATTGGGTTCCACTGTGAACATCTAAGATCTTTGCAGTACATATCATCAGCACCCAATCCTTACTTGGTATCCTTTTGTTTTCTCACTCCCAAACTGTGTGGGACCCAACTGTAGACCACACAAGATCCCCAGTGTAACACAGATGGCAAACTAGTCCCTGGCTGTCTATTTTCTAAAAGACACAGAAATAAGGGCCACACACAGAGAAAAGAACTAGGAAGACAATCGGGGAAATCCCAGACCACCACAGTTGAGCCACCAGAAACTTCTGCGAACCTTATTTTCAGTTCTTCTTTCCATTTTCTTACGATCTACAGGAAAACCTCACAAAGACCTAGTTGACCTCTCCACAGTATGGAGAGCTGGCTGAAATATTAATTGGGTCCATTAGAGCTTAGATGTACATTTCAGGAACACAGAGCCAGCTGGGCCCCTGTATCTCTTCTCTTTAGCAGCAGCTAAATCAGACACTTTTCTTGATTCTTACTTTAAAATTTTCCACTTCTCTTAAAATTACTCCCCAGCATCCACCCTTCTCACCTTTCTCCCTTTTCTCCTGGGGAAGGAGGTTGTTTTTCTTGGTGTTTCTGAGAATGAAAGCTTCTCCAAAAGGCATTTCCAAATGAAAGAAACTAACAAATGCTAAGACATGTAATCCTCCAACCAATTCCGTGTCAGGCCGTCAGAACCATACATAAGTAGTATAAGTGACCTTTTTGCTGCTTATAATCCAAGGATCTTCCTCATCTCGTATTGGCCACGTTCGCTATTATTCTGGTAATCCTGTAGAATGTACAGATTTGAGTTAGGGAAATATGAAATACCAGAAATTTCTAGGCCCTGTGTAGCCCTAATGTATGTGTTATGGGATATAAGTACTGGGTGATGCTAAATGACCCTAAGTAAAATGTATCAAAGACCAAGGAAGGCCAGGACATTGATATGTTATCTAACTGGTTCTGGTCATCTATATTCGGTAAGGGGCCTTCTATTCTCTATTTTTTAAAAAAATGCTTTCATTGATATTTTTTGTTTCTCACATCATCATATTATGCCATATATTCCTTCCCTCTCCCTCTCCCAGAGAGCCATCTCATATGACAAATAGTATTTTTAGAGAAGAAAAAAAAGTCAGCACAACTGGTTGATATATTGAAAAAGTCTGGAAACGTGCAATGTGTAACACTTATGGATCTCCCACCTTCACAAGGGGGTAGGTTGGGGTATCTCTTCGTACTTCTACTCTCTGTTAACCTGTCTTTAGCTGTATTTCTAGACCTGTATCAAGGTCTGGTGGGCGCTGCAAAATACTGATTCTGTGCAGAGAGAGCAGACAATTTTTTGTTCCTGGAATATCCCTGAAGTAGACCTAGTGGGTATAGCCATGAGTAACCTACAAGAGGGATTGTCCAAAAGTAGTATGTGTAAGATTATTGTGAACAGATTCCAGAATAGACAAGTAATGTGTACCCTGCGTCATCCTGCTGCAAATATATATTATAGCAGGGCAGGAAACTCTTTATTCCTTGATTGACCCTTATAACTGGTCACTGGTCAGGGGGTGGTACATGAGTGCTAAAAATAGCAATTGAATTCCTATTTTGTGGAGATCCCCCAGGAATTTCATTGTGAACTGCAGCCCCCTGAGACTATCTACACTGGAAGTCCATTCAAATTGACTATGTTTTTTTAGGAACTGTTAGGCTAATAATGATTCTGAAGTTTGCCAATATTTTATGAATATAAATATATCATTTTATTCTCACAACAACCCTGGAAGAGTGATACGATTGCTATCTAATTTTTATATATGGGTGAACTTAGGCATGTAGAGCATAAGTAACTTGCCCACAGTTACATAGTTAATAAATGTTTGAGGAAAACTATGACCTCAGGACTTCCTGATTCCTGGTCCAGCACTCTATCCCGTGTGTCACCTAGCACTCCCTCTTCACCTCTGTCTCTTACAATTACTACATATTCCGATATAGCCTATATATTGCTTGAAGCCAGGGTATATGGAGTGTTCAATTAGGACTTGCCCCTATGGTGTGAAGGCTTGTCAAGCCCTTTTCATAAATGTTTATCCACCTTCACCCAGCTTTCATCTGTGGCTCCAAGAAACTGTGGCATGCACAACAGCCACACCCCAATAAACCACCTTTGTAGGCTGAGGATAATTGACAAGCCTCAAACTAGTTGATGCATTGGGGGGGATATCTACCTTGTCAAGTCCCAAAATCAAAACCATGAGTTGAGGAATAAAGCATCTTTAATGGAGATATTAGGGCAGCAAACCTGCCACCCTGGGAGATGTCCAGTGGATTTTCCCAATCAAAGAAACCCACAAAAAGTTTTTTATAATTTTAGGAGGAGAGGGAGAGGAGTATGAGGAAGTAAGACCTGGTCATGAGACCCCAGTGGCTCTTGGCAATACGGGCAAGGAAAGGAACTTTACTCTAGCTGTTTTGTCATGCCATGAATCCTAGTGGAAAGGGGCAAGGACACTAAAAGCTGAGATCAGCTTAACCTGATCCCCACAAAGCAACATCCCTGGGTGGGAGGACCTAGGGTGTGGCAGAGTTCAACCAATCTCTTTCTCTTAAGGGTGGGGATATAAGGACATTAATGGAATTTTGACATTGTCATGATAACTAGGAGTCCACCTTACAATTGCTGTTAACAATTTTCTGTCATTATATTAACAATAACCAGTTGTGCCAATCCCAAGCATATGAAGACTTTCCCTGGCTAGATGAGAGCAATTTGTTCCAACAGTCATGAAGGCTGCTGAAACAGGAGCTACAGAGTACTTAGATCTTGGTTAGGCTTGGAAAGCACCAAGGTCATCCACTCTATCTCAGGCTATCGGCAATTGTCCTTCCTTTTGTCTTGCCAGAGGACTTAAATGACCCCTGAAGAGAGAGTGATACTCTGCCTTACTTAAATCCAATTCATGTGCAAATCAAGGCATCACCCCATGATGTCACCGGTCGTTTTTGAAGATGAAGAATGAACAGCATCACTATGGAGCTATAGCATTTATTTAGAGCACCCTCTGAATACATCCTTAAGGCCACATGCTTTGACATTTGACTTATGAGTGTAAAAAGCTGTGTAATTCAGGGATGGATGCCAGTCAGTCAAAAGAAGCATAGTACAGTGTGGAAAAAGCGCTGGTCCTGTGGTCAGAAGAGTTGTTTCAATTCTGCCTCTAACCTTGGTCGTCACTTACCCTCATTTAGCCTCAGTTTCCTCATGTGTAAAATGAGTGAGTTGAACTAGTCACTGAAAACTCTCCAGCTCTATGACCCCCAAATCTATTCTCAATTGAGTTCAATAAGCATTTATTAAGTACCTGTTATGTGTGTCAATGCACTAGGGATACAAAAAAAAACCCTAAATAGACTTTGCCCTCAGGGAACTTTTGTCCCTCTTCAGTGATCTCATCGCCCACCATGGAGTCAATTATCATCTCTATGTAGAGGACTCCCAGATCAATAACCTCTTAAGTTTCAGTCCCATATTACTAACTGCTTATTATAAATCTCAAACTGAAGCTCCCATAGACATCTCAAGTTTAACATGTCCAAAATATAACTTCTTATCTTTTCCCCAAAACTCACCCTTTTTCTGAACTTCCTTATTACTCTTAAGGACAATTCTCTCCTCCAGAGTTATCAGATGGATGGATGAAGAACAACAAAGATAATTCTGTCACTCAGATTCACTGCTTCAGTGTGGGTCTCTACCTCTCACTATCCATAAGCCAACATATCCAATCATTTGCCAAATCCTTCCCATTTTTACATCCACATCTCATCTGATCCCTTCTCTCTTCTCATATGGCCACACTCTTAACCAGGCACTCATTACTACCAGCCTAGACTATTACATTGGCCTCTAATTGGTCTCTAATTACTCCAATCCATTTTCCACACAGTTGCCAAAAGGAGTTTCCTCAAGGATGTATTTGATTATGCCATCCCCTTACTCCACCAACCCCAGTGACTTTCTCTCTCTCTCTATTGCCTGTAGGATGAAGTATAAACCCCTGTTTGTATCTTAAAGTCCTTCCCATCAAAGTCTCAACCTATATCCCCAGCCTCTTTACGCATATTTTCCCCTCTGTGGTCCAGCCAAACTAGTAGCCCTGCTGCTCCTCACACACAGCTCTCATTTCGGTCCCTTTGCCCTAGTTCGCGCTCCTATCTGGAAAAACAATAACAACTAATATTTACATACACTTACATACATTTAAAGTTTACAAAGCACTTTACCAATATCTCATTTGATCCTTAGAACAACCCTGGGTAGTCAAAAGGAAAGTACTTTTTATAGGGCCCTATAAATATGAATAGAATACTTTTGAAAAAGGATAACTAGACCAGAACTTCTTAATCCCCATGTGGGGATCCTGAAAAATTTGGCAACAGTAAAAGGTTTCTGAACCAAAAATTAATTCAAAATCAATTACTTAATGAATCTGAGGTGTTTCTGGCAACACTTTCCCATACTGCATAGTCCGACTTCACCTCAGCCTTGCTTCTGAACACAGCATTGATGGTTATAAAATCAAACTGTCGATCAACTCTGAAAAACTTTGAAGATGCTCTGCATGCTGTAGTCTCAAATATTCTGCCAAAATCTAATTCTTTACGTAAAAATAAACAAGCACATCCATCTAATTAGTATGCAAATTTGCTTTCATCTTTAATAAATAGTAAAATTATATGTATATCAAAGAATTGTTTTACAATAACTTTCTTTATGATATATATGCATATATGTATCATAAAGAAATTTATATACATATGTGTGTATATATATATGTATATATGTATGTGTGTGTGTGTGTATGTGTGTGTGTGTGTAGGTTGTTGTCTTGCATTCTCGAAGAGGACCAAAATGACATCACCATGATACAGTGAAATTTCAGCATGTCCAACTGTGGCTGATCAGACCAACACGGGCTCAGAATGCTCTACCACACAGGTTGGGCACAGATAGTCTGTGTGAACATTTGGGGTGGATACTCCAAATTTGCACATCCTATGTTTACTTTGTGCTGTCTCAATTCTGCTTTGCTCATAGAGCACAGCACTCTTTCTGATGCGGGCACGCCATGCTGAGCAGTTCTTTACTAGTATCTCCCATGTCACACAACATATACATACATACATACATATACATATATATGTGTATACATGGACAGAGAGAGACAGAGACAGAGAGAGACAAAGAGAGAGACAAAGAGAGAGAGAGAGAAAGAGAGAGAGAAAATGAACAACTCTGGGATACCTCCCACAGGTACTATTATTATCTGAATTTTACACAGGAGCAAACTGAGGTGAACAGAAGTTAAGTGACCTGCCCAGGATCACACTGCTAGTATGATTTGAGGCCAGATTCAAACTCATGTTTCTTGACTCCAGGGCCAGTGCTCTCTATCTCCTGCACCACCTAGCACTCCCTCCTCACCTCTACCTCTTAGAGTTCTTATATTCTTTCAAGACTCAGCTCAAGTGCCATCTAGAGACATTTTCTGTCTTGCCCTGGTTGCTAGTGCTTCCCTTCTCAGCCCTCACCAAAGTTATCTTCTATCTCTTGTGTATCTATTTGTAGATATATTTACACATATGTTTGTCTCCCGATGGAAGGCTTGCTTCTTGAAGATAAAGCTTTAGAGTTTGTCTTTGTTTCTCCAGCGGTGACTGCACTGGTGCCTGGCACATAACAGGTGCTTAATCAAGGCTTACTAATTGATTGACATTCCCACTCAGAACCAATGCCATGTGGAAGCAGGCAAGCGATTTAAGATTTGCAAAGAGATTTCTAAATATTATCTCACTTGCTACTCACAACATCCCTGGGACAGATAGATGCTATATTATCCCCATATGGATGACAAAGTTAGTTTCACACAGAGAGGTTAGGGGACTAACCCACGGTTACACAGCTAGTATCTGAGGCAGGATTTAAAGTCAAGTTTTGCTTACTCTAGCATTATGCCACCTATTTGTCTCTCTGTAAGTTAATGTAAGCAGATAAGTTCATTATGAGTAGGAATGGATTTATTCTTTGTACTTCTGTGTCTAGCACCAAGCGTAATACCTAGAACAGAGTAGGCACTAATTAAATACTTGTAAATTCCAAATCTTATTTTAAAAAATGAATGTTGAAAACTATCTTTATATGTAATTGGGAAAAATAAGATACTGTTGAGCACCCTCTCTTCCCTTTGCTTTATGGGTTCACAGCCAGCATCATGACCGAAAGGGCCTTCACCAATCCCTATCAAGATTATAGCAAATTCCAGACCTCAGGATACTTTGACACTTCAGGGAGGCTTACTCCTGAATTCTCACAACGTATAAATAAGATTCAAGAGCTTCTTCAGCAGATGGAAATGGACCTAAAATCAGCCGACCCTCGGGACTGCACCACTTATACTGGATGAGCAGGGATTGTTCTACTGTACTTACATCTCTGTGATGTGTATGGAGATCCAGTCTACCTACAGATGTCCCACGAGTATGTAAAAAAGAGCCTCAGCTCCCTGACCAAGTGTACGGGTGCTGGCCCTTTAGCTGTGGGAGCTGTGGTGTACCACAAGGTAGGGAATGAGAAACAATCAGAGAACTGTATCACTTGCCTTCGCCACTTGAAGAAGTTTGACCCTCGAGTTGCTGTATGGACAAATAGGCTACATTTATGCTTTGCTTTTTGTGAACAAGTACTTTGGAAAAGATACCTCAGCACCGTATTCAGCAGGTTTCTGATACGGTAATGTCATCAGGTGGAACCCTTGCCAGAAAGAGAAGCTCCATTTCAAAGATACCACTGATGTATGAACAGTATTATGTAGGGGCTGCCCATGAACTGGCCCATGAACTACTAACCTTCAGGTAAGCCAAGTGAAGTTACGCAATGTGGTCAAGCCCAGTGTAGACTACATATGCCAGCTGAAATTCCCTTTTGGCAACTACCCTCCATTTGTGAAAGATTCCAAAGATGACCTTGTCCACTGGTGCCATGGGGCCCCCGGGGTTACCTATATGCTCATCCAGGCTTATAAGGTATTCATTGAAGTAAATTAATGAGGCCTTGAAATGCGCTGATGTGATCTGGAAGCTTAGGTTACTCAGAAAAGGATATGGGCTGTGCCATGGTACTGCAGGCAATGCATATGTTTTCCTGGCATTATACAAACTCACCCATGACTTGAAATATCTGTACAGAGTTTGTAAGTTTGCTGAATGGTATCTAGATTATGGTGACCATGGATGCAGGATTCCTGACACCCCTTTCTCCCTCTTTGAAGGAATGGCTGGAATAATTAATTTCCTGTCTGACCTGCTTGTTCCAACAAAAGCCAGATTCCCAGCTTTTGGAATGTAAAACTGCAAACACATCCCTACAGCTCACTGCATGTCCACCACTACCCATGCAAACACTGGGGTAAATGAGTCCATTACTTTTCACCCATCTTTCTTAACTAAAGAGAACAAATTCTATGTAAAAAAAAATAAGATACTATTTACCAAAAAACTTAAATATTTCTACATTGAACAGTTGCTAGTAGTGAAGGCATGGTTATTGTGTCATTTGGTTTTTACTTGTATTTCCTGCCAGGAAGGGATAACTGGGAAACTATATGACCTCCCTTTGACATTATTTGGTTACTACCACCCATCTTTCCAATAGATCAGACCCCTGGGCCAAAGATTAGGTCTGTCATTTTTATTTAGTAGTTCTTCTAACCCATGTTCTAGGACAAAAGTATCCACTGTATATGCACAATAAGGCATATTTCTATATGTTGGAATATGTTAGAACAGTCACTAAGTAATAAGTCTCCTTTTAGTGATGTGCTAACATGTCTAGCACTATTGAAATCTCTAACAAATCATTTTTCTTAGTGGGGATTAATTAGATCATACAAATTAGGCAATTAGGCAAGGAGGCAGTTGTGTCTAATTTTTAGACTGTCCTGTCCTGGGAAAT
The DNA here is from genome assembly GCF_028372415.1 of Notamacropus eugenii. Taxonomy (NCBI): domain Eukaryota; kingdom Metazoa; phylum Chordata; class Mammalia; order Diprotodontia; family Macropodidae; genus Notamacropus; species Notamacropus eugenii. The sequence goes on along the minus strand of NC_092873.1, from coordinate 467,591,166 downwards.
CTTTGAGTAAATTCTGTGATGCACCAAAAGCCAATTTTGATACAGCCATCTCTGCAAAACTTCTATGCTTGTGACCAGGGATACCTTGTTAAAAAAAAAGGCATGGTTAAGTGCCTTTTCAAGGCAAGGAAGATCTCTCTTTTTTGTAGTTCCCAGAAGAATCTAGACTCTTTACATAAGAGTTATTCGAAAGGCAAGTACAAGATTTCCCAAATAAAATATCAGTATAAATTCCTGAGAGAAATTGAAAGTTTTTAGAAAGAAATGAAAGATTTTATACCCCAGATTGCTCCCAGACCATAGAATTATGGGTATGCACTGAGAGTACTAGTATTTAAGTCCCACCACAACTGACTTTTCCATTGAAAAGGCCTTGATTCCTTGTCACCATTTTCCTATTCTTATTCTCTGTGTTCTTTGATTTATAAGATATGATAACTTGGCCCCCTGCTCATCCTCCACCAGATGAATATTTAGTTATATGACAAAACTCCTATAAAGACTTTTTTTTCTGTCTCTCTGTCTCTTTCTGTCTCTGTCTCTGTCTTTCTCTGTCTCTCCCCCCCTCCCTCTTTGTCAATCTGCCTTTCCAGTCATCCTAGGTACCTGGATTTGAGATGAGAAATAGTGTGTCTGTAAAGTCACCAGTCTCCATCAGTATGATTCAGTGGCTTCTCTTTTCTCCCAGTCCTATGAAGTCAACTCTTGGTAGTCTCTTTAATTCAGCCAATGAAAGCAGATTTGTCCTTCACCAATCCTATAATGCTTCCTTAATACTCCATTGATTCCAATAACTTGACTCCACCATTATATGCAATAGTAGCCTTCTGCACCATATCCTTGGGTCAGGGCAAGACGTAAGGGTAAAGTGCATTACTCTGACTTCAACCTGTTCCCCCAACACTACCCCTGTATATCTCAGCTAAAATGAGTTCTCCTATTCTCTCTTCTTCCCAGAATTCTCAACTTCAAGGTCAACTTCACAGGTCCTGTGAAGTCCAGGAAAGTCTATTCAGTTGCCATAGATACTCACAGCATTTTGAGTCTCCTTGGCATTGCTCCCAGTCTGGCAAACCAGAGGCTATGTATATAAAACTTTAAGGTTTCCAAAGCTTTTATATACATTATATCTCGTAGATCTAAAGTTTGAAGGGACCTCAGAGGCCATTCTTTCCTTCTACAGATAAAAAATTGAGGCCCAGGGAGGTTAAGTCACTTTCACAAGGTAACACAGGATCGCTTACATCAGATTTGATTTGATCTAATTGCAGTCATGTAATTCTGTGATTTTTACTTCTTTGCAAAAGTTGGAAACTACTAGTTTGAAAGAATTAGAGTCATTGACTAGGATTGGAATTTTGGAGGGTAAAATATCTCTTGACATAGAGAGACCCTATGACCATGGTCAATTTGCTGTGGTTCCTAGAGTTTGTTGTGTATTAATACCAATTCATCATACACCTCCATTACTAATTGCCTTCTTCATTTACCCCCTTGGAAAATCCTCTAAGAATACACAGAGACCATACAAATCTGCCCAGTACCTCAGAAAGTGTCTTGCCAACACTTTTATTAACTTATCCCTTACCTGAGCACCCTTTGATGGGTGAAGCAGAATTATATTAGAAGTATATTACTCTGCAATGGAGAATTAGGGAAGCATTGGATTGGTGAAGGATAACTTTTCCCGAATTAAAAAAAAAAGGTAAGAGAATGGACTCTGAAAACTATAAGCCATGGAAGCTCTCCTTCAATGTCTGTTTAAACTCTAAAGTACATTATTAAAGAGAATGACTAGTGAAAGAAGTCATCATAAAGAGACAGCATGGCTTCATCAAAGACAAGTCAGGACAGAATAATGTTATTTTCCTATTTGAGAGTGTTATTAAACGGGTTGGATCAGGATCAGGGAAATGTAGATATCGTTTGCCTAGGTTTTTGTGAAGCATGTGAAAAAGACTTTCATGTTATTCTTAGAGAAAAGACAGAGATTTGGGCTTCTGGAAAAGTGCAAGTAGGTGAAACTGGTTGAATAGATGAAGCCAAAGGGTAGGTTACATGTCACCTAGGCAGCAGGTTTCCATTAAAGTACCACACCAGAAATCTGCTTGGATCTCTGCTATTTAACATTTTTATCAATGATTTAGATAAAGGAATGGAAAGCATTCTTACTAAATTTGTAGTTGACACAAAAACTGGGAAAGATAGATAATAGTATAGTTATCGTCAGGTAACAGTCAAGATTTTGAAAAATTCTTGTTAGAACATTGACCTGACACCAGTAAGATGACCTTTAATAGGGATAAATATAAAGTTTAACAGGAAGCTAAAAAAATCAGCTTCACAAATACTGTATCAGGATGGATCAACTCTAGTCATGTTACATTTTACTCTCCCAGTCTTCTCAAATTGTGGTTGATCATCGTGTTGATGAGAGTTGTCTTTCAAAGTTATTTATCTTCGCAGCGCTGTTTTTATTGTATAAATTGTTCCCTTGGGTTCTTCTTACTTTACTCTGCATTAGTTCATACAATTCTTCCCATTCAATTTCTCTGAATTTATTTCATTCATTATTTCATATTACAAAAACATTCCACTACATTATATACCACATTTTGTTCAGCTTTTTCCCTATTGATGGACACTGCCCTAGTTTCCAGTTTTTTTTCTACCACAGAATGAGCTGTTATGTTTGTACATACAGATCCTCTTCCTCTTTTTTGATCTCTTTGGGGAATAGGCCTAGCAGTAGTATTACTGAGTCAAAGGGTAGGTGGGCATTGTGTAGAGACTTTCTTTGTGCATAGTTCCAAATTGCTTTCTGGAATGGCTGAACCAGTTTATAAATCTACTAATAGTCTATTAGTATATCTATTTTTTCCCATAGTCCCTCCGATATTTGTCATTTTTCTCTTTTTGTCAATTTTTCAATCTTGTGAGTGTGAAATGAAAACCTCAGAGTTGTTTTAATTTATATTTCTCTAATTATTACTGATCTGGAGCACTTCTGTGTCTATGGATAGGATTCCTTTTTCTTATCCCACTGTCTTTTGTCAATTATCAACAAGCACTCATTAAGAATTATACTACGTACTGGATATAAATACAAAAAATATGACAAAAGACAATCTCTGCCCTCAAGGGACTTATAATCAAAACAGAAAAAGAAGCTGAAAAGTAGGGGTTGGGGAGGAGACTGAAGATACTCAACATGGGAGCTTAATGGAGTCAATCTGAGAAGTCCCAAAGTAGTACAGCCAGGTGAGAAATGCTGCTAGGGATTAGCAAAAATTTGGCTTTCTCTTGGGATAGATAGATCTCTTATGTGTTGGTGGCCTAGGATAAAAGGTAACTCACAGGTTAGTCCATTTCTAGGTTTCTGTCTGAGATATGATCTGAAGTCCTATCTGGGGAAAACAATGATATGTTAGCATTTAAAGTTGCTTCAGAGGGAGTGGGTGGCTATTATCTTTGGAAATTAATGAAGTCAAATATCAAGGTTTATAGGTCAATTATGATTCATTATTTGAAAGCTCTGATATAAAGGAAAAGAAATTAGTCCACTCTCAAACGCTTTTTAACTTAAAAATAACCTGATTGTTTTTTTGTTTTTAGTGACTAGATCTCTTCTGCTAAATGAAGTTTGGTAGGTTGGGAAGAAAATACATATGGGGAGGTAAGAAAGAGTATGAGTAGAAGATGACACCAAAGTCACAAGCCCGGGTGACTGGGAAGATGGTGGTACCCTTGATAACAATAGGGAAATAAGGAAGAGGGGAAGGTATGGGAGGAAAGAATGAGTTCTTCGGGACATGCTGACTTTAAGATATCTACAGGACTTCCAAGTGGAGATATCTAAAAAGGTAGTTAAGAAATGTGAGTCTGGAGGTTAAGACAGATGTTAGATCTAGATAAATATATTTGAAAATCATTAGCATAGAGAGGATAATTGAATTCTTGGGAACTGATGAGATCAGCAAGTGAGATAATATAGAAGGAGAAGACTAGACACTAGTCCAGGACAGACCCCTGACGGTGTGACCTGGCTGTAGATCCAGTAAGAGACTGAGGAGTTGTCAGACAGGTAGGAAGAGAACCAGAAGAGAGGAGTGTCATGGAAATCTAGAGAGAAGAGAGTGTCAAGGAAAAGGTGATGGACAGAGTCAAAAGCTACAGAAAGAAATATGAGGATGGAGAAAAGGCCATTAGATATGGCAGTTAAAAGATCATTTTTGACTTTGGACAGAACATTTTCAGTAGAATGATGAAGTCAGAAACCAAGAGATAAAGAGTTTAGAGAGAGGTAAGGAAGTAGAGGGATTGATTATAGATGGTCTTCAAGAAACATATTCTATTGGGATGGGGGGCACACATGCAACATGTATGCAAATAAGTACAATGTATTTGTATGTATACATGCATACACACACACACACACACACACACACACACACACACACAAAGTAATTTCCCAAGGACTAGAGTGCTGATGTGAATAAATGGAAGTTCAGGATATGTCTGTTCAGTAGAAGGTAATCTCTCATCTATGCTTTGTAGGAAGCTGGAGATTTGATGAGGGAGAGTGAGGAAGGAGTGTATTTCAGAAACCAAGGACCATTTTTGCAAAGGCAGGGAGGTAGAAGATGGAATGGTATATGAGAAACAGCTAGCAGTCCAGTTTGACTGGTACAGAGAGTATGGGAAGGAAAATAATATGAAATAATACTAGAAAGGTATGTGGGAGCCAGATTGTGTTAGACAGGTTAAAGAGTTGGTATTATCTTAGAGACAACAGAGGGTAATTAGAAAGGTTTGAGTCAGGGTAGTGGGGAATCTAGGGTTACATCAGTATCTTAGGAATATGACTTTGCTAGCTGTGTGGAGGTGTCTCTGCTTTGATAATTTTGGGTCATTTATCTGTCTTTGGAGTTGCATAATTTTTATTTCCCCCAAGTATGAGTCCTAGCTGTGATTCCTGTCCCTACAGATTCCATGAACAAGTTTACAGCTCTTCTCAAGGGAGAGCTTGCTAGCAACAGTTGTGGTTGGGAAGCAGGAGTGTGAGAAGGCAGGGACAGGACACATCAATTCTATTCTAGTTTATGCACAAAGGTATATTGGTTAAATATAGAGTTGAAACTAACCATTTCTCAGTCAATGGATTTATTCTTTCAGTAAGGTCCAAGATCATACACAAGAATCTCAGAATCTTGGAATTAGAAGGGATCTTAGAAGACTTCATATACTTTGATATGTGATGACTTCAATGGAAAAGAAGAAATAGGTAAGGATGGTAAAAAAAATATGTCAGGAAATATGGATTAGCACATGCTTAAAAATATTTGTTGAATTCAATTCAGTTAAAGAATAAAAGAGGCCAGAGCTTTCTAGACTACAAAGAAGCCTCATGCCTATACATCATCAATACTTTCAGAAAAGAATGAGAAGGTATTAGAAATAGCAAGTACCAAATAAGCACTCTCTCTCTCTCTCTCTCTCTCTCTCTCTCTCTCTCTCTCTCTCTCTCTCTCTCTCCTCTCTCTTGCACGCACACACACACACACGAAACTGTACTTTAAAATATACGAAATGATTTGTTACTGATGTGAGAATCATTCTTAAATGAACTGAGTATGTCAGACCAACTTATCAGAACAAACAAAATCAATACAAAGGTAGAAGAAAGACTGAAAGTGAAAAAAAAGATATGTGCAATTAAAATAACTCAAACTTGACCTGTTTGAAAGTTACTGATGCCAAAAATGGGAAATGGATGAAGGAACAGTCATTGACATAGATAATATTAATTTGATAAAGAAATTTAATCAGTGAAAATCAATTGTCATTACAAGAAACCCAAAGAAGTCTAAAAACTGCCTTGGCCAGTAAAGATTTAACTGACTACCAGTGAGAGAAATATAGTAGATAAGAGTAAAAGTAACTTAAAATGGGAACTCATTTGTAAAATCTTATGGAAAAAGATCATGGGAGATTATAAGCAGTATGGTCTCATAAAATAGTGAGAAGTGGTAGAGAGAAAAAGAAAGCTTGACTGGGTACCAACAACACAAAGTCGTCCTGAAGGCACAGAAAGGTAAAACCTGAAGAAGGATAACAAACAGATGGAAAATGGACAATATTTGCAAAGATTTTTACATGAAATTCTTCAACATCAAGAACAGTGGAATCCCAATGTAAAGAGTCTAAAATAATAGTCCCTACTAAGACTTCTATGTTAGATGTGACTATTTAGGAAGTAAAAATAGTACTAGGTAATATCAGGTAAGATATAAAACAGGGAGATGTATATTTGTCAAAGGTTCCTATGACAAAGAAATGTTTGGACAGAATATTTTATATACTATGAAAAAGTTAAATATTTTTGTTTCTTGAGTGGGGGAGGAGGGTGGAGAACTCCCTGTGAGGAAAATCCCTTTACCAATACAAATCAGCAGCTGTTACACAGTCAGAGAGTTTTAGAAAGTTACTTGGGGCACTGAAAGCATGAATGACTTGCACAGGGTCACATAGCCAATATGTGTCAGATAGAAGTAGGACTCAAATCCAGGTCTTCTTTTCTCCTCTGTTTCTTTACAGATCAAAGCCCAACTGTACAGACTGGATCCACCACAAATTTATATTACATCTCAACTGTACCATCTATCTCATTCTTTGCAATGGTTGTTACCAATCTCTGCAAGCCTCCAACAGCATTCCTATCTTTCGCCGTTTAATCAGAAGCCCTTGTCTCATACTTTACTAAAAACAAAACAAAAACCAAGCAAAACCCAGATTATTTGGCAAGAATTTCCTCATCTCCTCTCTTCATTTCATCCCTTGACATCATTCCCATGCATTTTCCCTTTTCCTCCTATCGTGGATGAAGATGCATGACTGATCCCATCCTCTCCCATCTTCTCCAGTAGGCTGTCCCCTCAATCATCTTCATACTCTCTAATTTTCAGCCTTTTATGGGTCTGTTACTTCTGGCTGCCTGCAAACATACCTATGTCTTTCCCATTTCTATAAACCTCTCATTATATCTTATCATTCCCACTATGATCTTATATTTCTCTTCCCTTTACTTGTTGCACTCCTTGAAAAAAACCATTCATGCCAGGTGTCTCTATTTCCTCTCATCTTGTATTAATTTGCTGAAATATGGCTTCTACCTTCACCACTAATCTGTAACAACTCTCACTAAAGTTACCATTCATCTCTTAATCACTAAATAAAATGAACTCTTCTGAAATCTCATTCTCCTCTCCTCTCTGTAGCATTTGACATTGTTAACTGTTTTCTCCAGGATAATCTTTCCTTTAGGGGGGTTTTAATGACACTACTATCTCCTAGTTGTTCTCTTGCCTGTCAACTCTTCCTTAGACTCCTTTGTCTTTTCATCATTTATGTCACACCACCAGTTGTGGGTGTACCCCCAAGGCCTGCCTGGGGCCTTCTTCTCCTCCTCCTCCTCCTCTTTCTTTTTCTTCTTCTTCTCTTTCTTCTTCTTCTTCTCTCTCTCCCTCTCTCTCTATTTCTAGACTCTCTTTTGGTGACCTCATTAGCTCTCTTGGGTTCAGTTACTATCTCTATGCAGATAGACATAGGTCTATACGCCTATCTGCCTCTAGTCTCTTTTCTGGGCTACATTCCACATCATGAGTGGGTCATTTCCAAATGGATATCCCATAGGCATTCTCAAACAACATTTTAAAAATAGAACTCATTATCTTCCTCCTCTCAATCCACTTCTTTTCTGACCTTCACCGTTAATACTAAGTCCTTCAAGTCATCCAGGTTTGCAACATCAGTATTAAGCTTGACTCTTCACTTTCACTCATCCATGCCCTATATTCACTAATGGAGACAACATATAAGTATAAAATGCAGAGATAAGATACACAAATACAAGGTAGATTGGGGAGGGGGTGCACTAGCTGGGGAAGCAGTTGCCAAATCTTTTCATTCTCATCTCTGCCACATCTCTTACATGTGTCCCCTTCTTTCCACTCACACAGTTACTATCCTCATCTCTCAATTGGACTATTGTAATAGTCTTCTATTTGATCTCCCTGACCCTAGCCTTTCTCCAATCTAATCTATCTTCCACACAGGCACAAAGTATTTTTCTTAAAAAGCTGGTCTGATGGTGTCACCCCTTTGCTCAATAAGCCTCTAAGATCAAATGTAAACTCTTTTATTTGTTATATTAAGTCTCTTCCCAGCCAGGTCTTTGGTAGTTTTACAAATTACTCTCCTCCTTGTGCTCTGGGATACAGCCATTCTGGCCTGTTTGTTGCTATGAACACACAGCCCTACATCTTCTGTCTCTGGGTCTTGTATTCACTGTAACTTCCCTTCTGGCTCTAGGAATCTTTATTTTCTTAAAGACTCAGCTCCAATGCCCCTTTGTACAAGAAAACTTTCCTAATTTCTCCAGCTGCTAGCATGGCTCCTCCCCAAACAGCCTTATATTTGCGTATATTATGCTTAGGTTTAATATTTGCATGTTGTCTCCATTATAATGCAGTCTTTTTTCAGGCAGGGATTAGTTAGCTTTTTTCTTTATTTTTGTGGTTCAGTCATTTTTCATTCCTGTCTGACTCTTTGTGACCCTTTCTGGGTTTTCTTGGCAAAGATAATGAAGTAATTTGCCATTTCTTTCTCCATCTCATTTTACAGATGAGGAAACTGAGGCAAATAGAATTAAGTAACTTACCCAGGGTCACACAGCTAGGAAGTGTCTGAGGCCATTATTTGAACTCATGAAGATGAGTCTTCCTCATTCCAAGCTCAGTCCTCTATTCACTGCTCCAACTTTTTCTTTATACTTACAGAATAATAATTACTTAATGGATGCCTATAGGCAGATAAAATACTGGGTCTGGAGTCAGAAAGACTTGAGTTTAAAGCTGGACTCAGACACTTACTAGCTGTGTGACCCTGGGCAAGTCACTTAACCTCATTTCCCTTAATTTTCTCATCTGTAAAATGAGATGGAGAAGGAAATCGCAAATTATCCTAGTATCTTTGCTAAGAAAGCCTCAAATGGCTTTGAAGTGTTGGACATGATTGAAAAAATAACATCTGTATGTATATTTGCATATATATGTATATATATATATGACAAGAAACATAGGTTCTAGGCTTAATTCTTCCATTAATTAGCTTCTGACAGTGGGCAAGTTAATTAACTTTCTATGTCTCATTGTCCTCATAGATATGATAGCTCATGCTTATAGAACACTTTATAGTTTTATAAAACACTTAAAAAAGCCCTCCCCTTGGAGTAGATAGAGCCACTATTATTATCCTCATCTAACAGAGGAAAAGTTAAGTGAGGGGTCCAAGTTTACATTGCCAGTAAAGTAGAAGAATCTGATGTCAAATGTAAGTCTTCCGGCTCCAGGTTCACTATTCTTTCCATGATTTCAATGGGCTTTTCTCTTTATCTGCAAAATGAGACGGTTAGAGGAGTTGCTTTCTAAACAATCTTATAGTTTTTGTTTTGTTTCTGTGATTCTAAATCAGATTTTGGAAGAGGAAATTCAAATACTTCCTCCCATTCAACGAGATAAGTCCAAACAGGACACTAACAATCCAGAGTCAAATTGACTATTTATCGACCAGTTCCTTTCCAGAGGAAAGAAAAATACAAATCAAAGTGAGTGAAAAATAGTGCAAAAAGTCTTCTCAATGTTAACTGTTGGTTTCATCGCGGAATGGACCGCAAAATAGCTCTTAGGGAATCAGGACACAGATAACCTCAGAAATCAGTTCCTTAGATGAAACAGAAATGTCTGTTTTCCTAGGAACCTTTTCAACTAGAACTGACAAAGCCCTTCCTGACTGGGCATAAAAATTAAAGCCAAGATCTGGAAGATGGGAGGCACGATGTACAGACAGACCAACCCCAAGATGCAGAGGAACAAAAAAGCCCAAGGGCTAGCTGCAAAGGGAAGGGGAGAGAAGGGTTTTGTGCCTTTCATGGGTTTGCTCCAGCCGGTCCATCCTTTCACACTGCACCTCGGAACCATGCCATTCCAACCCGATGACAAGCCCTGCCTCTGTAAAGACAGGGTCAAGACAGCAGACCCTCGCCTGTCTCGGACCCTAAGCCAGCTGCCCACTCTCCCTGTGCTTGGCTAGGAGGCGTTTTTCCGTGGGGGTGATTGTACAATAAAGCAGCTTTACCCACCGAGGAAGGAGTTCTGGGTTTTGTTTTAAAGGAGGGAGGACAGCTCCTTCCTTTTATTTCTAAAAGTGCAGCACTTCTCTTCCTTGGCAGCCCAGCCCTCCAGCCTCGCTTGGCTTCGCTGGGACCAGAACCACAGGGTGCACAGAAGCAGCTCCGGGAAGGGAAAGGGGAGGGAGGGAGGAAAGGAGCCGGAGGCTGGAAAGGGGGCGGGGCGCTCAGGTGAACCACTCCGCCTCCGATTGCTCCTGCCTTCCTGCCTCCGGGCGGCCGCCCCTCCCCGCCTCTCCCTCGCCGGCCTCCCTCTCCCGGCTCTCCCCGCCTGCCCAGGAGGCCGGGTGCTCGGCCCTCCATTGCTCGGGTCTATCACCCTGGGATGCCGCCCGCCGCTGCCGACCCCGGAGGATCCTCGGCGGAGCCCGGAGGAGGCGCCCCGGCCTGAGAGCCGGCCCGGGCTGGGAGGCGGCGGCCGGGAGAGCGGGCGAAGGCTTGGGAGCCAAGGCGAGGGCGCGCCGGAGAGCTGGGGCCGCGGGGAGGAGGGACCCCGAGCCCCGCGAGGCAGCGGCGGCGGAACCTGCTCCGCGGAGGGGCCGAGCCGCAGCCGGAGCCGGCGCCCCGCACCCCCGCGCCCCGCGCCCCGCGCCCCCCGCGCCCCGCCCCGCGGCGCACCTGAGCCCCGCCCGGCCGGCCGCCCGCAGGTGAGCGCGGCCGCGGGCGCGCCATGGAGCTCTCTCCGTCGTCCGCCGGGGCCGCCGACGCGCTGTCCTGGCCGGACGTGTACTCGGGGCTGGACTCGGACTCGCCCCTGCCCCCCGACGAGCTGGACGCGGGCGTCCCCCTGAGCAGCGCTGTGGCCGGGGGCATGCTGGATCGGATCCTGCTGGAGTCCGTGTGCCAGCAGCAGAGCTGGGTCCGGGTGTACGGTAAGGGGCGCTGGGCTTGGCTTCCCCCCCCTCCCGCCTCCCCCCACCCCGCGCCCCCCTGGGGTTAGCCTTGTCCCCCCAGCCCCGGGTGCAGTCCCGATCAGGCTCCGGCTCCCCCAGCCCGCGTCTGTGTGAATGAGCTCTCCATGCCCCGTCTGTCCCCATCGCCCGCTGGGGGTACGCTTGGGGAAAAGTTGCTCCAGACTCTCCTGAGGCTTGGAGGTGCTGCCACCTTTGGGGGCTTGTCAGCCCCCTGCTGGGGGCGTGGTGGGAAAGACCCAGCAGCACGGCCGGGCTGGAGGGCAGAGCTGGGAAGGCAGAGACCTGGGTCCCCCTTCCCTTTCCATGCCATCCCCTAAGTCACTCACTTGCGGAGCCTACCGCAGTGTGAGGGACAAGATTTAGGAAAGGAGGAGGTTAAGGAGAGGAGCTTAAATCAAACAGACTGAGTTCTGTTGGCCCAGAAGCTGCCTGATAACTGCCCCGTGAACCCCGCCTCCAGCCTCCCTCTGCCAGGCCAGCCGTTCAGCCCAGGACTGTGGATGTGCCGGACCGCCAGGACTAGATTTCAAACGGAGCCGTTGTGTGGGTTCCCATTGCTTAGTAGCTGGGTCATCATTTCTATGGCGATTCGGTGAAGACGTTAAACTTGCCCTTTTAGCGTTGCTGCCGAATTGTCAGTCACCCTTTCTAATTAAAAGTTGAGTTTTTATAAAGAATCATTAAAGCTGTGCTGCTTCTGAAAATCCATAGCCCAAGGACTTATAGACTGGCAGTCAGGAAGAGCTGCTGCTTTTTAAAATGGACTGTCGTTTTCCAGAATATTGAAATGGCTAGATGTTAATCACTGAGCTCTCTTTGGCACAAAAGGTATAAATAAGGTATCCATGTATAAAGTACCCATGGGATTAAACATATTAAACCCTGTTATCCTGTAGTCCTGAGCATTTAAGCCTTTTGTGATAGTCAAACAGAAGTCAAGTATAGGCTGCCTTTTCCTTCATCCCCCCCTGCAGGGTGCAGCATAACTCTTGGAAGAGTAATTGGACTTTTGAATATTCTTTACTGGCTTTCATTTGGTTCCAAGTCTATACTTCTCTAGATACTTCGATGGATCTTAAGCATCCATTTATGTACCGCTTGGTATCATCCAAAGTGATTTGCATCTTTTACTTAATATTATAGATTCTCCCTGGAAGAATTGGAGCACACAATAAGAGTTACTTAAAGTCCCACCTGAGATAGAAATAAATGAGATTAGAAATCCCACTGCCTGAATTTCTATCCTGTTGCTAATCCTTCTCAGGCACTCATTTCTTGCTGAGATTGATGAGACTGAACAGGGGTAACAGTGAGTTGATTAATGGTGTTATACTTGTTTCTTAGCTCTGCATCTCATCTCCTCTACCCCTGCATCTTGTTTTTAACAGTTATTTGCTTTAGGGTCACATACAGTATCAAAATTCTGATTGATTTGCAAGACTTATTAACTGTTCCCTGGTATGTAACTTCTGAAATAAATCTGCATATCTTCTTAACATATTTCCAAGGATGCCAGGGCTTCCAAGAAAATCATCTTGGTGTCTTAGTGGATAAAGAACTGGCCTCTGTGTTCAGATCTCTCCTTTGACCCCTACTGACTCGGAGACCCTGGATTAATCATTTAATTTTCCAGTGCCCCAGATAACTCTTTAAAACACTTAAATTGCTGAGAAAGTGTCATCTTTATTAATAGAGGAAATTCCTCATCTAGAGCTGCTTAAACAGATGAAATATAGGTCTTGTAAAAAAAAATATACCCAAGGTTAGAGTTTGTGCATTAAAATATTTTTAAAATACTATTTGATTCATTCGTTTTATGTTATAGAATTATCAATCCATTGTGATTTATTTCTACATTACAAACTAAAGAAATTTGTTTTGTATGGTTTCTATTCCCAAACACATCATCCTTTACTTTTGTGGCTTAATCTGAATTCCAGAAGCTATATTTGGATTTATGACAGCTTCTATATTTTTTTTTTTATCCGTAGCTTGATCATATCCTATCTACATATAAGGAAGGTAATTTCTTCCTTCCTCCTATATGTAAGTCATATATCCATTTGGAGTTTATCTTGACACATGCTGTGTGAAAGGTTGGTCTGTACCTGTTTTCTGCCAGATAGCTTTCCAGGTTTCCCATCATTTTTTTTTTTTTCAAATAGTGAGTGAGACCTTACTCTACTAATGAGGGCTTTTGAGTTTTTCTTGAACACTATCTTATGGTATTTATTTGTTTCTAGTATCTTTTTTGTATATTTCTCCAAATAGTATTTATGTGCCTTTCAGAAAGTTTTGATTTAACTAATAGAGTAGAAAATAAAATTTCCATCTTTCCTGTACTTCTCCACTCTGGAGGCTGCCTATTTTGTTGTCTTTGTATCCAAAGTTCCCAGCTCATAGTAAGTTCTTAATGAATGATTGATTTGATGGTTTTATTTTTGGATCTCCAATTCTTGTTTGTCTGGGAACATCTAAGTGTCTCTCCCTTTTACTGAGGTCAAAGAGATTTTTCTAAAAGTGTAATCTTGTTTTAATTTTTACAAATAAGACCAGGAAATCCAAGAATTGAGAATAATGTTCACAGAAGAGAAGAGTCTTCTTCTTCAGCTCTATCTAGTCTTGTTTCTGTCATTAAACTTTGTGACTTTGGGCAAGTTTTGTGGAGAGTGGGTTTGGAGTTGGAGTCAGAATAGACTTGGGTCCAGTCCTTGACCCTGTCATTTACTCTCTGTCTCTGTAAGTCTTTTCATTTATCTGGGCCTAAATTTCTTCATCAAAATCAGGTGGTTGATTTCAGGGATGTGGCACCTGCAGTCTCCAGGTCACATGTGGCTTTCTAGGTCCTTGGGCATGACCTTTTGACTGAGTCCAAGTTTTCCAAAACAGATCCTTTTATTAAGGAGATTTGTTCTGTGAAGTTTGGATTTAGTCAAAGGGCTGTATTTGAGGCCTTAGAGAGCCACATCTGGTTGGCTACCCCACCTCTGGATTAGATGATCTCTGAGGTTCTTAGTAATCCTAAAATTAGTTTGTTCTGTTACTCTACTTATAATTTAGTCTTATACACACTAGTCTTAATTTTGGGGCCAGCTATAATCTGTTCCTTTAATGTGTTTCTGTTTTATCTATCTGAAGGAGGGATTTCCTTGATTGATTAAATAAATTATTAAATGATTGATTGATTAAAACTGAATTTTAAAAGAGGAAAGTTTAGAGTAGGCCATAAAATCATCCACTTACTTGACAAACTTTTTAAAGCATCTCTAATGTATAAGATATTTTGGTTTAAGTATAAGAGAAGAAACAAAGATAAGTAAGTCAAATTAACATCCTTGTCCTACTGGCAAGGCTGTTAACTGTCAGACTAGTAGGAGAGATAAGGCATGTATTCAAATTACTATGATGGTAGATATTTAATAAAAGCCTGTTTAATGTAATGATATAAAATAGAGCAAGCTAAATGCATAAGACAATTACAATCAAGATAATGGAATTCTTATTATATATATATATATGTTTATAACATATTTATAACTCCTATTTGTAATAGAAGTGAGAAGAGATCCTTTTTGGCTAGAGTAATGAGGGAAGGTTTTGTGGAGAAGGTAGTTTAAGATAAATTTGGGGGAGCCAAGAAAGCTGAAAGAGGGGAGTCTTACCTAGTGCTCTTTTGAGTCCCAATTTAAAATATTTCTGTGGTTTTTAAGATAGGGTTACACTCATAGTATTATCAACTCTGAAAGGGACTTTATAAGCCCTTATATAGTCCCAATTACTGACTCTCATTTTACAGATGAGAAAACTAAGGGTCATAGAGGTGAAACGATTGTACCTGAGGCCACACAACTAGATGTGGCAGAGCCACAAAATCCGGACCTCTTGACAACACACCCTGGGCACACATTAAGACGTTGTACCAAATGCCTTTTGTTGGTGTGGCTCACATCCTCTGGAATGTACTTCTTTTGTGTGATATTAGTTTATTAATGAAACATGCTTCTGTTGTTTATAGACTGATCAGAGCTTAAAGATGGATATGCCTACTCTTTAAGAGAGAGAATGTCATGACAAATCACAAAGCAGAATCTTGGTTGTGGTATAGCTTCTCGGTGTAGAAAGATAGTGTTCTGTTTTCTAATTACCATGGATAAGTTTGACTGTTTGTTTATAGTAAATTTGTCTTGGTTTTGTTTACTGCCAAAGTTTGGATTACCTTTTTTTTTTTTGGTACATATGTTCATGGATTTTTAAAAGACAGATATGTATTTAAGAAACAAATGAACATTTTTTTGAGACACAGATGAGAAGAACACTTAGTGTTACTCCTTCTTCAACTCCAGAGATTGTTATTCATTCGGTTGATGTGAACAGTGATCCTGGTCCATCTGTCCCTTGATCATTTGGATTTCAACCTGACTGAACTCGTGGGTAGTAAAGTAGCTTAAACTGAAGCATGCCACAAATAGCTAAATATGGATGCAGAATCCAAGAGCATCAAATGGACAGCATTTTTTTCAGATATTTATAGCCTGGAAGCAAAGTCAGTAGCAGAAAAAAAAAAACTCAGCTGCCTAGCTAAAGGAAGCAGGAGGGCAAAGTTAGCCTCAGTGTCTGTACTTTCTTGTAAACATGTGAGAACATTGAGATTTGACTACTTTACCAGGAATGGGTGGCAAGAGAAAGATCTTGTGCAGCAGAAATTTAAAGTACCAGTAACCAGCACTGTGTGTTGTCCTGATGCAACAGCTGTTTGAGTAAAATATGTCTCTACAGATGAACATACACATGTGGTCTTTGGTTCTTGGATGATTAGAGGGAAAAGCGAATCAATGAGAACTAGGAATGATATATGTGTGTTAGCTAAGGAGAAGGGGGCACAATCATTTTGGGGGAATAAAGTTGATTGCTGTGTATTCATAGTCTTGATTTATTAATGATTGGTGGGGAAAATACTTGGAAACTTTTGATTAGCTACTTTTTCAGCAAATGGCAGAAAAAATGAGTAGCAACATTGTAGTGAGTTCTTCAAGTGTGATGAGAATTTGGCAAGATTTTTTTTTCGCATGATTTGCCTGTTTTGGTAAGACAAAGATATTGTCTATTATGAAATATTGTCATTGTTTCATGAATTAAATCAAAAGAATGGAGGAGAGTCAGATTTAATTTTAAAGGTTGTTATCCACACAAGTCTGGAAAGAAACCTAATTGTGATTTAGGATTTAACATCAACCTTGGATTGCTTTACCTCCTGTATTGGTCATGATCAATGTACTGTACTTTTATATTGTGTTCTAAACATTTGAATTTGAATATTTTTATTTGACATATAAATCATTTTTATATTATATCTTAAAATCTGTACTTGATAATACTTTTCAGTAGTGCATTGATGTGTGAAATTCTGTTGGAAAAAGATCATTCAGGGTGTATTTGCACACCCTAGTACTTAAAATAGTTAAATTGTTCTGTTTCAGGTAATGCTTCTGTCCCCTTCTTTTTTCTTCCTCCCTGCCTAAAAACAGCACCCAAACTAGTTTCTTATTAATGGAATTCTTTCAAATGAAAAGTTTGATTATTAGTGTCTTTATCTAGAATTCTATGTTTAGTCATTGGAGCTGGATGCTTCTTTTTCTTAAACTAATTTTTCTGTTAAATTTACTTTATTTTCTCTTTAATTCGACAGGTATTAAGTTTCTTATTGTGTAAGAGAGAACCTTGTAGGCTGTCTGAATAAATGCTTCATTTTAAATAAAGTGGGCTTCAAATGCTCCCCACTTTTGCTTTTGAGGAATTTAAAAGAAATTCAACTTGAATATATCATTGGCATGTATTCGGCAAATGTGTATTCTTAGATTATACTTCCTTTAGATATTATTCATATTTATTCCTCCATTCCTAGAATAATGCTTTGCATATGGTACCTAAATATTTGTTGAATTGAATTACATTAATCCATATATGATGGATTTTAAAAATAGCTTCTTTTCTGCTTGTTATAATAATTCAGACAACTTTTTTTAAGTAAATAAAACTAGAAATTTGCTGGATGAGTGTTTACACACACATACACACACACACGTTATGGTCATGATCAATATCAGTTCCCTTGAGGAATGTGTTCCATGTGGAAAAGAACAAATGAATTTTCTTTTAGAAGTATTGAATTTTGCTTTTTACCAGCTGCACAATCTTGGGTAAGTCATTTCAACCCCTTGGACCTTTCTGTTTTAAAAAAACAAAACAAAACTGAAGAGCTGAATGTGATAATTTCTGAGATATCTTCCAACTCTAAATTCTATGACCATTACTAAAAACTAGTTGCCCCATATTTATTGGACAGATTGATTTACAGGATAGATTGAGTAAAAGGATTTCTTTTCATATTTTTAGAGAATTAAACAAAGGACTTAGATTTTCTTTTTTTTTTCTTTTTGTATGATGTACAGTTGAGGCTCTGCTATATGGAAAGAAATTTTTTTATGAAAATAGTGCTTGGGAGAGAGGAAAAATATGATTTTGTGATGGAGAGTAGGCTTTATAAAGAAAATTAACAGGAAAGTCGTGGCAAAGGTGGCAAGTCAGTGGTCTTGCTCAGTCTTATGTTTTGTAGCATTAGAAATGAGTTACTTATTAGAAATAAATTGGGTAGCATTAGAAATAAGAGAACAGTTTATGTGACAGTTGCTCTCTCTAGTAGTGTGTAATGATTTGATCATTTTTTTAAGTAGGTGAAAGCATTCAATTAATAATAAGCGGCTGAGTTAACCTACAAAATATTCAGCTGCCTGTTCCCATGTGTCTTTCTACTGAAATAATTTTTTAAACTGTGGGTAACTAGAGAGGTGTTTGGTCTTGCTGAACAGGAGAAGCTGGAAGTGTGCTGAGGGCACTCCTGAAATTACTTCACTCTGACTTGGCAGAGAAATAATTACTTTCTGGTGTTTTGTAAAAACACCTTTCTTTCCAAGCTATCCCTAAGTATTTCACAGTGCCAATAGATAAAACTTCCCAGGGAGAAGGCAGCCACCAAGCTGCATGGATTTCTGATACAAATGGGAGGTGAAAAGAGAATTGTCTTATGCAGCACAGAACAGTGTTAGTATATGCTAAGAAAAGGAAATAGAAATTGAACCTTTGAGATCACATACAAGGCTTCAGTTGTTAGGATATGATATAGAAGTCAGTCATACTCCGTATCTCAGTAATAATTTGCCTTCAAGAGGAAAAGTAAGTGAACCACTTTCCAGTTTTCATTTCAGATGACAGGAGATTGAGAATTCTACCTTCCTACATATTAGTATTTGTCTGTCCTCTTTGGTCCTTGGAATATGGTTTCTGAGATGGTGATAGCAATTTCTTCCTTTTGTAAGTAGTTTTTAGTATTTATTAAGTTTGATCTAAGTGTTTCCCAGTTGCCTTTCTCTCTCCTTAACCACTTTCCCTTCTTATCTTTCTCCTCTCTTTCCTCCGAACTCTTCCTCTCTTCTCTTCCCTCTGTTTCTATATCTCTCTCAAGCTGGAAGTGCAGAGGGCACTCACAGGCCCTAATACTGATTGGTGTAGAAGCTTTAACCTACTCTATTTTTCCTAACCTAGGTTACTTATATTCTTCTCTGGCAGCTTTGTGGCCCTCTCTACTTCTGGGTTCTCACTGTATTAGTGCCAGGCTTTGTTTGGATACTTGATGTACTTTTTAGCATAGCTGCATTTCAGAACTCCCAAACTCAAGTGATCCACCCTCAGCCTTCCTGGCAGCAGGGATCACAGGCATGGGCCATCATCCCTTGTTCCAATTGCCTTTTAGTAATCTTATTAAAGGCCTATGTAGGTTGAAGTAGCATTCAGGTTATAATAACTCTAAAAATGCCCTCATGAATATTCTCCTCATTATAGGATACATTATTATTGATCAGATAAGGAAGAAATTTTGAGCATACAATTTAAATATCTGGAAGAGCTGAATTGAAGAGAGAGAACTGAAATAAATTATTTAAGGTATTTAGGAGAGACTGCTTGTTATCTTGTAAAGACTGGGAATCAGGAGACATGACTGCTAGACTTAGAGATGCGACCTTGAGAAAATCATTTCATGACCCTGAGCCATAGTTTCAGATGTAATGAGGAAGTTGGAGTAAATCATTAAGGTTTCTTTAAACTCTGCTTTTCTGTTATTCTGTGCTTCTGAATGCTTCATGCTATATTGCATTCACAGACATGATGTTTTCCAAATACTGTTTGCAAAAGGTGGAAACAAGGAAAGATTTTTTACAATGGCAAAAGGAATAACTCACATTTCTTTGGTATTTTAAGCTCATAGGATTCAGAGATATAGAGGATCTGAGAAATTATCTGATTTAGCCTTCTGATTTTCTGTCTAAGGAAACAATGAGAAATAATTTACTC
Source organism: Notamacropus eugenii (assembly GCF_028372415.1). NCBI lineage: Eukaryota > Metazoa > Chordata > Mammalia > Diprotodontia > Macropodidae > Notamacropus > Notamacropus eugenii. The sequence continues at coordinate 467,571,600 of NC_092873.1, read as the reverse complement.
AAGGTGACATAGTCATCATCAAAACCAGGATCCAAACAAATTCTGTCTCCAAACCCAAAAGTTTACAAGGTGCTTTACAGTAATCCTTTGAGGTAGGTAATGCAAATATTGGTCCCATTTTACAGATGAAATCAGGATAGTAGAATGAAATGTTGAAAGAAGTTTTAAAGCATGACAAAAATATCACTTGACCTTTCTTAAAAATTAACATGTTGGTTATTTCTCTTAAACACTGAAGAAACATAGTAAGGATTGTGTCTTCCCAAGATCAAGGGTGAAGTCAGTAGCCTAGTAGGGTTGGAAACTCAACCTCAAATACTGCAGCCTGCTGATTAACCCCCTCCCTCCCCTTCTCACAAAGAGCCACTGCTTTCCCTTAGAGAAATGGACCACTAAAACTGAAGGTCAGGAAAACTTGATGACAGTGAGAAATGCCAGATTGTTCGATTCACAGTCTTTAAGGGAAATGACTGAAGCACTGTTACCTAGGATACTCAAAACAAAAGTGGACAAAACACCCAGAAAGTACAGTGATGAGAATAACCCTGCAATGACCTTCAAGAGGTGGAAGACATGCCTGAGTATATCTTTTTTTTAAACCCAATTTCTTTGTCCACTAAAAGTCTCTTGGGATTTGAAACTGTCATTGAAGTAAATTTGAGCATTTTATGTGTAATACTTAGACCTTTGGATATGACCTAATAGCATTTTCCTCCCTCCATTTCTGTATGACTCATTCAATTAAACCTTCCTACTGTGGTGCAACATGCCATTTTGGAATGCTTTCAGATACATTTCAGGAGGTACTTTTATTGAATGATTTAGCACACATCAAACTTCATAGTATTTTAATTATAATAGTGCTGTCTTTTTTATATAGTCCCATCATCAGTAGGGTATAGACATTTAATTATTCTTTCATTAAAGATGATAAATTTATTCTTATTGTTGAGTTCTTCTTTTACTTAATGATATACATTCTCTCAATTGCTGACTGAGATTTAGGGGCACAGAACAAGCATAACTGGCCTATTCACAATAACTGTGCTTTAATCAGTTGAACTAACTACCCACAGGCATATGTATGTTTTAAGCACTATGCAAAACACTTAGAAGCCAATGGTTGGCTATACATTTCAGGGAAGGTCTTTAAATAAGTCTCAATAGTAGTTTTCAAACTGTTCAACTTTCCTCCCTCTCCATTTTTTTGGTTCTCTACAAATGAATATTAAGAGAGAAGTAAGCTTTTAAAAAATATACATTATTGGGACCTCCAGCAAGTCTAATGTTCCTTCCACATTTTTTCCCCCAAGAAAAGAGCTCTAGAAGTAGGTTCTAATAATGACACAGCTTTTTATCACCTATGCAACTTCAGGCAGATAAATGATTTAATCTCTTTGAACCTGTTTCTATATCTAAACCTACTTTGCAAAATGTTTTTATTGGTGACTTTCTCTTTATATTCATTTGTGGGGAGGACCCTCTACTTCCTTGTAGTAATGCAGACAATTAAATAAAAACACTTGATAATGCATTCAAATAGTGTATATAATAGTTTGTCCCAGTAGATCCCCACCTCTCCACTATTAGGAGGGAGATACTGTTTCATTATCTATTCTGAGACCATCATTAGTTTTTTACTCAAGATTTGACTTCTTTTTCATTATTTTTTTAGCTTACAGTGTTTGTTGTCATTGTGTATATTCTTTTGGCCTTTCAAATCTCCCTTTGCATCAGTTCATCTGGATCTTTCCATGTTTCTCTGAATTCTAGCAAAGTATAGTGAGAGTCACTAGCTCTGGAATTTGAAGACCTGGATTTTAGTCCTGCCTCTGACACATACTGACTAGCTACAAATCACTTAACCTTCCTGTAAAATGAGGGGATTGTATTGGATGGCCTCTGAAACCTCTTCCTACTCTCTGTAATGCCATGCTTCTCATGTCAGAATTTCTTCCGTACAGTAACATATACACATTTTATTAGATAGGTAATTTCATTAGGATAGAGAACTCTTTAGAATTCCTTGGTAGCAAAACCAATGAGCATACTTCTGTAATTTAAATTCTAAAAGAGGTGCCTGAGGCACTGAGAGGTGAAGGGGACAAATGCCTGCAGTATCCACTAGATGTAGGATTTGAAACCAGATCCTTCTGATTTTGAGGTCAGTTCTCTTCCACTCTTCCACACTTCCTCTTAGATTCGTGTCCCATAGTGTCTTCAGTCATTCCCCAGGCAAGCTTCCTTTACCCACTAATTTGGAGCTTTAATAAATGAGACTCACGGAATTGCCCGAGGCACTTTGAGGTTAAATAACTTGTCCAGGAACACAGTTAATAAATGTCTGACCAAGATTTGAAACCAGGTCTTACCCGCTCCACCCAGCTCAGCATTTTATCCAGTATGCCAACCTGCTTCTGTCATGCATGTCAATTAGTAGCATTTATTAAGTGCCTACTATGTGTCAAGCACTATGCTAGGCACTGAAGAAACGGAGATAAAAATAATCCTTGTCCTCAAGGAGCTTATATTCTGTAGGGGAAGCTTTATACTTTATAAGTATATGTAAAATAAATATTGGGTAACTTTTTTGGAGGGGTGAGGGAGAGTGTTGGAGGAACTGACAGTTGTGTAAATCAGGAAAGGTCTCATGTAGGAGGTGGTGTTAAAACTGAGCTTTGAAAGGAACTAGGGATTCTAAGAGCCAGAGGAGGGGAGGAATGCATTTTAGGCATAACAAGACTGATGGGAGAAGGAATGTGTCTGAGAAATAGCAGGAAGGTCAGTTTGACTGGATGGTTGAGTATGTGAAAGGGAGTAATGTCCAATAGACTTGGGAAGGGAGGTGAGAACCAGCTTGTGGATGACTTTAAAAAACACACAATAGAGTTTGTGCTTGAGCCTAGAGTTAATAGGGAGCCACTGGAGTTTATTGAGTAGAGAAGTAACAGAATCAGATGTGTGCTTTATTGATTTGGCAATTATGTGGAGAGCAGATTGGATGGGGGAGAACCTTGGGGCTGGAACACTAAGTGGGAGGAAGTTTAATATTCAGGCAAGAGGTGATGAGGGCCTGAAATATTCATGATTGTTCTTGAGCTGAGCTCAGTATAGGATCTGGGATGTGAAGGTACACCACATACTGTACTCTAACAATAACAACATTTTTTTAGAATAGAGATAGTGTGGACGTATTCTGAGTGCACTTGCTTTAACACTAAAGAGAATCAGTTTCGTTTTATAGAAGCAGCAGTAGAATTAGTAAATATTTGGAGTATGCTCTAAATCCTACCAAGGAGTTACTACTTTTGGAGTTCTTCAGGAGAGACACTTAGAAATGAGTTAAACTTAGGAGTACTAGATTGTATATAAAAACTCAACTGTAATCATTCCTTTGTCTTAGGTAAGGGGGAAAAGCTCTTCATTTTTCCACAAACTTATTTTGCCCTAAAATGTAATACCCTCCTGTTAGGGCAGACTCTGACAATATCATTTCTCCCTGCCTTACAGTCTTTAAAAAAAATAACATTCTGGAGTTGTACTCACAGACTGTTTTCCCTGAAGATTCATTCATTCATAGATCGAGATTTAACAGGAACCTCAGAGGCCATTTTGTATAACCCCATTATAATCTGAGGCCCAGGTTATCCAAGATCACGCAGGCTGTAAGTGTTATACGTAGAATTTGAACTCTGCTCTTCTGTCTCCTGATCATCCAGTGACCATTTATTAAGCATCTACTACCTACAAAGAACCTTTAGATGCCGAAAGAAGATGCCAAGATAATTAAAGTATAGTTACTGTATTTGTGGAGCTCATCCCCAATGTGGTAGATTGTATAGTATGTGCACAAATATGTAACATTGTGTAATGATAGTGACGGTGTAGTGTTTTATCGTTTACTTCTATAATAAGTATAATAGTGTGAAAGAGAGTGTATCCATTACGAATGGGTGAAGTTGGAGAAAGGACAGATCATTTCCTTTTGTTTTTGACAAACAAAATATTCTGAACTGAGACACTCAAATACTCCATGAGTTCTATAGAAGGTTCTATATGTGTTCATGAATCTCCATTTCATAAATCCTTGCTTTTAAATATATATATAATTTCCCCCCAATTACATGTTAAAACAAATTTTAACTTTTTTTTAAGATTTGATTCCTAAATTTTATTCCTCCTTCCCTTCCCTTCCCACTCCCTGAGACAGTAAGCAATCAGATATAGGTTATACATGTGCAGTCATGCAAAATATTTCCATATTAGTCATTTTGTACAAGAAGATAGCTAATTAAAAAAAGAAAGAAAGAGAGAAAGTGAAAAACAGCATGCTTTAGTTTGTATTCAGACACTATCACTTCTTTCTTTGGAGGTGGATAGTATGCTTCATCATTAGTCCTTTGGCTTTGTTTTAGATCGTTGTGTTGCAGAGAATAGCTAAGTCATTCACAGTTCTTCTTTGTACAATGTTGCTGTTACCGTGTACAATGTTCTACTGGTTTTGTTCACTTCATTATGCATAAGTTCATGCAAGTTTTTCCATGTTTTTTCCTGAAATCATCCAACTTGTCACTTCTTATAGCACAATAATATTCCATCACAATCATATACCATAGCTTGTTCAGCCATTCTCCATTTAATCTTCAATTTCCAATTCTTAGCCACCACAAAAAGAGCTGCTATAAATATTTTTGTACAAATAGATCCTTTTCCCTTTTTTTGATATCTTTGTAATATAGACTTAAAATGCTTGCTGTTTTACAAAGATAAGGCTATAATAAATTCTACTTGTAACTCTGAAAACATGTAAAGCCATTTTCCTGCTCATATACTTTCTTCTGTTCTTTTCTGTGCATTTTAAAGAACACTTCAGTGATCCTTTTTTTTGGGCATCAGTCTCACTATTCCTTCCTCTACTCCCAAATTATAAATGCGGGAAAGAAAATAGGGTTAAGAAAACCAAACAACTTGCAACTCATAAGCCAAGTAAAGTAAAAACAAATCCATGGAGAGGCTGTGTTCAAAAATGTATGTTCCTTTCCTCAATTTGTGTACATTTCTGTCAGGAGGTAGGTGACATGCTTCATTATAGGTCCTCCGGAAATATGTACAGTTAGTCATAGCATTGGTTAGAGTTCTGAAGTCTTTCAAAGTTTTTTTCCTTTATAGTTACTGTCCTAGTATAAATTGCACTTATTCTGCATACTTGCCTTTGCAAAAGTTCATATTCCCTAGGATTCTCTAAAATCATTTTTTATCAGTTCTTATGGTATAGTAATATTCCATTCCCATTCATATGTCATAATCTGTTTGACCATTTCACAATTATCTGAGAGGCAGTCTAAGATACTTTTTGCATGGTCACACTGTCACACAATTTTTTTGCTCCCCCCACCCTTTAATTTCAGGACCTTTTACTTGTGAAGATTCCCTCTCATATATTATCCTCCGTTTTACCTTTTCCCACCCCAACCACATCCTTTCTGTTGAGTTTGATGTATTTCTAAGTCAAACTGTTGGTGAGTGCACATGATGCTGCAACTCTCTGTCTATTTCAGATCAGAGTGACATTCATCTCCTACCCAGCCCTGCCCCATATTTGACTACTTGTCTTATGGACTCCATTTAAGAGAAATGTCCAGTTCCACCTTCTCTGTCCTTTTGACACCCATGTCTTCTTCCTTTTACCTTATCTTCTCCTTTCCCTCTTCAGACCTCAAGAACAGGACCCATCTACCCCCAGGACTGCAGTTTGTTTTCTTATCTAACTTCCTCAGGGCCCTTTCAGGACCTGAAGATTCTGAAGGGATACTTTTTATTCTCTTCCTCCTAGCATGTTAGTATAATGCTATCCAGGGCAGTTAGGTGGTGCAGTGCTGGACAAAGAGTTGGGAAGACTCATCTTCCTGTTTTCAAATCTGTTCTCAGACTCTTATTAGCTGTGTGACTCTGGGAAAATCACATAGCCCTGTTTGCCTCAGTTTCCTCATTCATTAAAATGAGCTGGAGAAGAAAGTGGCAAACCACTCCAGTATCTCTGCTGAGAAAACCCTAAATGGGCTCACGAAGAGTCTAACTCAACTGAAAACAACTGAACAACAACTATGCTGTCATAGAGCCCTTCCAGACGCTTGAATAAATTTACCTTGGTAGGTTTTGTTGGATTCTTGTATTTGCATTTCTTAATTCCTCCTTAGCTCTGATTGTTTTCATCAGAAATTCTTAAAAGTTTTCTGTTCCATTGAAGACCCATTTTCCTCCTTTAGGGTGATATTTAGCTTTGTAGGATGTCATTCTGAGTATCCTTCAGATAGTTCTTTCTCCTTAAGACTTTTGGAATATTGTATTTATTCCAAAATCTCCTCTCATTTATCATAGAAACTACCAGGTTTTATGTGATGCTTAGAATTTGTACTTTAATATGTTTGTTTGGTTGATTGTAATTTTTTTTGTTCATTTATTGATCTCAAGTAAATTATAAATGAGGAAACTCAAAGCCTTATTACTGAGGTATGCTCTTTTTTATCTGAAATGGGTAGGTAGATAATGGCTAGTTTTTTTTTAAGAGTATATTTCCTCATCTTGCCAGTTTGCAAATGCATGCCCCATTCTAGTACTGATTGGTACGAGAGCTTTGACCTGTTCTGTTTCCTACCTGGGCTGGTTTGCTCTCTTTCAGCAACACGATGACTCATTGTTCTAGGGACTCACTATATTGACACCAAATACAGTGTGGACAACTGAGTGGCATAGCCCATTGCAGCTTAGAACTCATGAGCTCAGGGGATCTACCAGCCTCAGTCTCTCTGGTATCTGGGTTGCAGGTATTCATAGTCACACTGATGGTTAGGTTGTATCAGCTAACAGACCCAAGAGAAGATGTAACAAAAAACTTTCAAAATCAAAGAATGAATGTCTTTGTTGATTTGTAACTTAAATAAGGCTTTCTAAGACTATTTCTGTTTTAATAGTAATATATTATGGATTTTGAAAAGTTTTGAAGAATTCCAAGATTATATAAAACCATTTGATTGACACGTTAAGAAACCATCCTATATTTTTATTGTATTGTTATTGAAATTGAATAATCTAAGCTAGGTTTAACTGTTTAATTTCATATTTGTTTTTTTCTTATGAGTCTAGCTCCCCAAGATCTATAGCTGTTCCTCTATTCAGTTCAACTGGCATTTAATAATTGTTTATTATGTGCCAGGTAATGTGCTAGGCACTGGACAAATAAAGGCAAAAATGAAACAGCCCACCTATAGTTTATATTCTACTGGAGGAAAACATCTCCATAATTAATAAAACCTATGTGTGTGTGTATGTGTGTGTGTGTGTGTGTGTGTGTGTGTATAACTAAGTTTAACTATATAAGTATAATATAAACTAAGTATGTGGTGTTTGTGTGCATGTTTGTCTGTATGTATGTGTGTGTGTGCGTGCGTGCATGTGTATGGAGAAAGAGCCATAGACATATGCTATTGGATTTAGGATGATAGGACCTCAGAGATAGTCTTATAGAGTTTTACAGATGAGAAGACTGGGTGTTAGACTGCAAAGATTTGAACACAGGTCCTTTGACTACATATCTTATACTTTTTTCTACATACATCATGGTTACCTCAAGAGCTCTTGACTTCTGTTTATGTTTTTAATACCACACAGTTAAATTCGAACATTAGCCTTTGGTTCATGGAAGGAAATGCACAGAAAAATAGAAAGGTAGCTTAGATTAAGTTTAGTTGTATTAGCAATACTGTAGAATCTGCTTATGCAGTGCCATTCATCCTTCACCTATGCATAAGTTGAATTTATTATTATTAATTTTTGTTAATTAGAAATTGTAAAGTTTGCCTGACAATTAGCAATTGACTTCTGTTGTACCTATTATAAGTTATTCAGGTACTACTAGAAATATCTTTGCAGTTGGTAGTCATTTTGCTGTTTCACAAATCATTCTTATTAATTCATTTTACTTTGAGGAAATGTTATAGAAAGTGCTGAAATACATATTGATGCATGCTTTTTTATATCACTGTTGCCATCTGTTCCTTTGTTTTTGTTTTATAATTTCTTCATTTTTCATAAAGTCATTAGCTTCTGTCTGTTCCATTTTAATCTTTAAGGAATTATTTTCTTCAGTGAGCTTTTGGATCTCCTTTTCCATCTGGCCAATTCTACTTCTTAAGGCATTCTTCTCCTCATTGACTTTTTGGATCTCTTTTGCCATTTGAATTGGTGTATTTTTTTTTTTTTTACAGTTAAAGCATTTTTAAAAAATTTATTTATTTAACTTTTAACATTCATTTTCACAGAATTTTGGGTTCCAAATTTTCTCCCCATTTGTCCCCTCCCGTACCCCAAAACACTGAGCATTCTGATTGCCCCTATCACCAATCTGCCCTCTCTTCTATCATCCCTCCCTTCCCTTGTCCCCATCTTCTCTTTTGTCCTGTACGGCCAGATATCTTTCTGTACCCCATTACCTGTATTTCTTATTTCCTAGTAGCAAGAACAATACTCAACAGTTGTCCCTAAAACTTTGAGTTCCAACTTCTCTTCATCCCTCCCTCCCCACCCATTCCCTTTGGGAAGGCAAGCAATTCAATATAGGCCATATCTGTGTAGTTTTGCAAATGACTTCCATAATAGTCGTGTTGTGTAAGACTAACTATATTTCCCTTCATCCTGTCCTGCCCCCCATTGCTTCTGTTCTCTCTTTGGATCCTGTCCCTCCCCAAGAGTGTTGACTTCAAATTGCTTCCTCCTCCCATTGCCCTCCCTTCCATCATCCCCCCCCTTCCCGCTTATCCCCTTCTCTCCCACTTTCCTGTATTGTAAGATAGGTTTTCATATCAAAATGAGTGTGTATTTTGTTCCTTCCTTGAGTCAAGTGTGATGAGAGTAAACTTCATGTTTTTCTCTCACCTCCCCTCTTTTTCCCTCCACTAAAAAGTCTTTTGCCTGCCTCTTTTATGAGAGCTAATTTGCCCCATTCCATTTCTCCCTTTCTCCTCCCAATATATCTGTCTCACTGCTTAATTTTATTTTTTCTTAAGATATGATTCCATCCTATTCCATTCACTCTGTGCTCTCTGTCTCTGTGTGTGTGCGTGCGTATGCGCGCGTGCGCGTGTGTGTGTCTGTGTAAACCCACCAACTCCCCAGATACTGAAAAGTTTCAAGAGTTACAAATATTGTCTTTCCATTTAGGAATGTAAACAGTTCAACTTTTGTTAGTTCCTTATGGCTTCTCTTTGCTGTTTACCTTTTCATGCTTCTCTTCATTCTTGTGTTTGAAAGTCAAATTTTCTTTCAGCTCTGGTCTTTTCATCAAGAATGCTTGAAAGTCCTCTATTTCATTGAAAGACCATTTTTTCCCCTGAAGTATTATACTCAGTTTTGCTGGGTAGGTGATTCTTGGTTTTAGTCCTAGTTCCTTTGACTTCTGGAATATCATATTCTGCGCCCTTCAATCCCTTAATGTACAGGATGCTAGATCTTGTGTTATCCTGATTGTATTTCCACAATACTTGGATTGTTTCTTTCTAGCTGCTTGCAATTTTTTTTCCTTGACCAGGGAACTCTGGAATTTGGCCACAATGTTCTTAGGAGTTTCTCTTTTTGAATCTCTTTCAGGTGGTGATTGGTGGATTCCTTGGGTACTTATTTTGCCCTCTGGTTCTAGAATATCAGGGCAGTTTTCCTTGATAATTTAATGAAAGATGATGTCTAGGCTCTTTTTTTGGTCATGGCTTTCAGGCAGTCCCATAATTTTTAAATTGTCTCTCTTGGATCTGTTTTTCAGGTCAGTTGTTTTTCCGATGAGATATTTCACATTATCTTTCATTTTTTCATTCTTTTGGTTTTGTTTTGTGATTTCTTGGTTTCTCATAAAGTCATTAGCGTCCATCTGTTCCATTCTAATTTTGAAAGAACTGTTTTCTTCAGTGAGCTTTTGAAACTCCTTTTCCATTTGGCTAATTCTGCTTTTGAAAGCATTCTTCTCCTCATTGGCTTTTTGAACCCCTTTTGCCAGTTGAGTTAGCCTATTTTTCAAGGTGTTATTTTCTTCAGCATTTTTTTGGGTCTCCTTTAGCAAGGTGCTGACCTGCTTTTCATGCTTTTCTTGCATCTCTCTCATTTCTCTTCCCAGTTTTTCCTCCACCTCTCTAACTTGATTTTCAAAATCCTTTTTGAGCTCTTCCATGGCCTGAGCCCATGGAATATTTATTCTGGGTGTTTGGGATACAGAAGCCTTGACTTCTGTGTCTTTCCCTGATGGTAAGCCTTGTTCTTCCTCATCCAGAAGGGAGGAGATACCTGTTCACCAAGAAAGTAGCCTTCTATGGTCTTATTTTTTTTCCCTTTCCTGATCATTTTCCCAGCAAGTGACTTGACTTCTGAGTGTCCACCCCAACCTTGCCTCCAGATCCACCCAGCCAGCGCTTGGGGTCTGAGATTCAAATGCTGCTTCCCAGCCTCAGGGCTTTGGGCAGGGGCAGGGCTGCTATTCAGTGTGAGATTAAGTTCAGGTGCTCAGGTGGGGGCAGGGCCTCCACACAGGGCTTGGTTCCCTCAGGGGGGTTATGCAGAGACCTTCAACAATGGATCCAAGCTCCTGCCTGCTTTGGGAGCCCTGGTCTGCTACCCCCTCAGCTGCTGCCTCCCAAGGGGGCCTGAGTTATGGGGACACCCCGCTCCCCTCTCAACCAGCCAAAGAGACCCTCTCACCGACCTGCGGCACCTGTGGGTGGAGGGACCTGCTTGGCCACTGGAGATTCCATCCCCGAAGCCTGCTCAGATCTGCTCCTCTTGGTGCCGCGTGGCCAAGGCAGGGCTGGGTCCAGTGTGCGACGGACCTTTGGTGTTTGTTTTCAGGGCTCTGTGGAACAGAAATCTCCTCCCCTCTGTTGTTCTGTGGCTTCTGCTGCTCCAGAATTTGTTGGGAGTTCTTCTTTACAGGTATTTTATGGGCTGTGGGTTTGGAGCTAGCATATGTGTGTCTTTCTACTCCGCCATCTTGGCCGAATTAGTCTATTTTTTAAGGTGTCATTTTCTTCACCGTTTCTTTGGGCCCCCTTTAGCAAGCAGTTGACCCATTTTTCATGATTTTCTTGCATCACTTTCATTTCTCTTCCCAATTTTTCCTCTACTTCTCTTACTTGATTTTCAAAGTCCTTTTTGAGCTCTTCCCTGGCCTGAGACCAGTTCATATTTTTCTTGGAGGCTTTGGATGTAGGAACTTTGACTTTGTTGTCTTTTTCTGTTTGTATATTTTGTTCTTCCTTGTCACCAAAGTAAGATTCTATAGTCTGATTCATTTTCCAGTTTTTGCTCATTTCCCTGGTCATTTACTTGACTTTGAACTCTCTGCTTCCAGTGGAGGAGGGGGAGTATACTGTCAGCAGCTCGATGCCCCCATAATCTGTGGGCCTAGACCTCCAGAAACAGCTGCTGCCTCTGCCCCTGCTGCTGCTGTGACTGCTGGGCTCCTCCATTCCCTCTGCTGCCCTGGCGCTAGGGAGACCACTCTACTCTCTCACACAGATCCTACGGAATTTTCCACTGGCCTTCAAATTTGTCCTTGGCGTTTTGGGGTTGTAAAGTCTGGAAGCAAGTGCCAGAGATTCAGTCCCATCCTGTCCCCAGGCCTACTAAGGTCCTGTCTCTGCTGGTGCAGAGACAGGCTCCTCTGAGCTTTGCTCCCAGGTCGTGCTATAGGTGCTTTCTGTTGACCTTCCAGGCTGTCTTGGGCAAGAGATTTGCTTCACTCCATCATCCTGTCGGTTCTGTAACTCCAGAATTTGTTTAAAAGTCATTTTTTTTGCAGGTATTTGGCTGGACTTGGGGGAAGAGCGCTAACAAGTAAATCTCTGCTTCTACTCTGCCATCTTGGCTCTGACCCTCCACTATTGCCATCTAATCATTATTACTGAATTCTTACTTCCTGAAATTATATAAACATAAACAAGGAGCCATGACAGTTTCCTTGCTTTAATTTTGACTTAAGTGTGAAGCAAACATAATAATTTTCTTTGTACTTTTATGGGCCTCTTTCAGATATTCAATTCTTTCATCTGTTTTGTAGTCTTTTTTTTTCCTGGATAAACTGCCCAGTGTTTTGGCTGGAACCACCCTATACCCACACACCCACACACTGGTTTACAATAGAATGAGATTATAACCAAAGCATACTAATGTCTCCAACCTTTTCCTAAGATTTCGAACTTATTCAGCAAACATTTCACTAGTAATAGGTTGCTGGGTAATTTTAGGCATCAATTTTTTGGCAGTGACAGAGTCATCAGCTCCATGACTCCCAAAGTGCGTTAGAAAAACTCTTTGAATTTCCCTTTGTCCGGAAAGCACAGTATAACCTACGTAAAAATTAATCACTCTCAACACTTAGTTCTAGAGTAGGGCTCTTTAGTTCATAGATAGAACACTTTGGTTCTCTGAATTATGGTTGTAGAGTAGAGTAAGTTCATGAACCACAAATTGTCCTTTGGTTTTGAAATTAGAAGCACAAACCTGTAGGAATGCTAAAGACTTGAAGTAGCTGGAACTTGTAGAAAAATGAATTATTACTTATTCACAGCAACATGATCATGGCAGGAGTAGGACCTCTCCTTTTGCCATGATTTTATAATAGAAGTATGTCAAGGAAAGAAGCACTTTGTTTCTATTTAGTTTCTCCACCCTGGAGAAGAATCTTTAAACCAGAAAGGGGAGAGCAAACACTGAGACCAATCACAGAGGATGGCAAGACTGGAGACTCTGGACAGAGGAGAGTTCCTACTCAGTCCTTTATTAAAAAGTATACAGTGGCTAGGGCAGCTATCTCTCACCTAGTGGTACTGATCTGGACCTCATCATGACCCAGGTACCTCCCCACCTTTGTCTGTGTTGTCTTTCCCCATTAGATTATAAACTCCTTGAGGGCAAAGACTGTCTTTTGCCTTTATGTCCTTAGCATAGTGCTTGGCATAAAGTAGATATTAATAACTGTTTATTGGCTAATGAACATCTCCCCTCCTTAAAAGAGTTAATGTACCAAAGGCTTTAAAGAAATCAGCAATCACCTATTTAGCATTCTGTGCCTGGAACATACCTGTGTCTTTACAGAGGTGAAATACTTCCAGCCTTCAAGGAACTTGCATTCTGTCAAGGGAGTTAATAGCATATAAATCTCTGTAATTTGGTGGGGAAGGCCAAAGCAGCTGAGCAAGGCTTCAGGAAAGGCTTCATATAAGATGAAATTAGAAGTGTGTGAAGGAAGCTAGAGGTTTTAAAAGGTACAGGTGAGGAGGGAGTGGATTTCAGGCATGGGGATAGCCCATGCAAAGGCACACGGGCCAGAGATAGAATAACTGTGTAAGGAGCAGCAAGAACACCAGTTTGGCTGGTCTGTAGAGTGTGTGAAGGGTAGCAGTGTTTTTTAATAAGTCTGGAAAGTACTTGTGAAGGGCTTTAAATAGCAAATAGAGTTTATATTTGATCCTATAGGTAATATGGAGTTTATTTAACACTGGAGTTTATTGAATAAGGAAGTTATGTGGCTTGACTTGTGCTTTTAGGAAAAGCACTTTTGCAGCTTGTAAAAAAATCATTTGGAATTGGGAGTGATTTGAGGCTACGACACTAATGAGGAAGTTACCATAGTCTAGGCCAAGGTGAAAGGGGCCTGAACTGAGCTGGTAGTCATGTGCGTAGAGATAAGGGAAGGAAACAAAGAGCAATAGAGGTAAAATTGACAAGACTTGGCAACTGATTGTATATATAGGAAGGGATGGAGGAGAATAAATAAAAATGTGAGGATGATTCCAAGCTTGTGAATACATTCACAACTAAAGGGTTGATGTTGCCTTCAACAGTAATAGGAAAGTTCAGAAGAAGAATGGATTTTTGAGAAAAGATAATGAGTAAATGTAAACAATTATGATTGGTTCAGAAATTAGCTTCACGAGTTGTGTGAGACATGGTTAGACAGAAATTTGTCTGAAAAAGATCTGGAAATTTTCATGGATTATAAAGTCAGCATATGAGTTAGCAGTGTGATGTGGTAGCCAAAGAAACAAATGTCATTTTGGACTGCATTAAAAGAAACATAGCCTCCAAAAATAAGGAGGTGAGAATTCTCTTGCACTCTGACCTGGTAAGAATATATCTGGGCTATTCTGTTTAGTTTAATTACCACAGTTTTGGAAGGTAAGTTGGAGTAATTCCAGAGAAGCTCAAGTGACAGGGTTAAGGACTTTAAGGCCATGCCCCATATTCCACATATTGTATACTGAGGCCTGTGCTAGGTATTTATATTCTAAAACAGAAGGGATAGAGAAGGGGTATCAGCGTCGACAATTCTAGTACACAATATTTTGTGATCTTCGCATAACTTTTGAGATTTCTAAACAAAATCCTCTGTGAGGTCTGAGAGGAAGGTCTTTACAAATTGGAGGAATCAGGAAAGATTTTGGGTAGGATGTAGCATTTGAATTGAAGCAACAAAAAATATTTCCATATACAAAGAAGAACAGAAAAATATTACATATGAAACCTCTTTAAAATATAATAATTTTGACATGTTATCTTTAACTCTTGTTTGTGTTTCTTTAATTGAACTTTAAAGCATAAGTAAGATTTCATCAAAAGAGTGGGGGGAAGGGCAGTACTCGCAGAATACATCCTATTTGGAAGAACTAAATTTATCCATTTATTTTCTTTTAAGTTGACCTCTATAGTATTTTTGAACAAAGGCCAACTTCTAGTAGACCACAGTCTTGTTCATGGAATGGTGGGATGTAAGAATGTCAGGTAGAGGCATCTGATTTTGCTAGGCAGTCAGTAGGAATCCCCTAAAGACTTTTGAACCAAGGAATGATGTGACCACATTTGTGAATAAAAAAGATTATTCTGTTAGCTGTGTGAAGAATTGATTGAAGGGGTAGGGCTGGGGAGAGGGGATGGTAGTGGAAGCTTGAAAACTGATTAGGCTAATGCAGTAATCCAGGTGGATGGTAAGGAGGCCTGCAACAGTGGTGGCAGTGGAGATGGAAATAGGGAGGAGAGGAATAAACATTTATTAAGTGCCTACTATGTGCCAAGCCCTATGCTCAATGCTTTATAAATATTTTCCCATTAATCCTCATGACAGCCTGGTAGGTGGTGTTTATCCCCATTTTATAGTTGAGAAAACTAAGGCAGTAATTTAGTGATTGGCTCAGGGTCACTCAGCTGCTATGTATCTGAGGTTGAATTTGAACCTAGATTTTCCTGACTCCAGACTTAGTGTTTTATCCATTTCACCCCTTTAATGCCTCATGAGGTGCGGGGACATACTGAGATTGATACCGATATATGTGGGGTAAGGGAGCTCAGTGCCAAGTCCTAGAGTTACTGCTTGAGTAGAGATGTCTAGACCAAAAGAACAAGGTCAGAAGAAGCAGGTTTGGGGGGAGGTAACACATCTTCCCTTGGCATGGCCATAACAGGAGGTGCTTGTTGAGTTTGTAGTCATTCCTCCTAGAGATAGTGGTCCCTTTGGTTTGGGATCTGGCTTTGTGGAGGAAGGGAATGTGGGAGTCGAGCTCAGGCCCCTTGGGCTGGGCTGCCCTCCTTTCCAGCCCTGTCAACCACGCTTGGGGCCAGTTTCTCTTTTCTCTTGGTTCACATTCTTGCAACTTCTTCCCTTTGTTATTTGTTCCTCCTAGCCTACGTAAGGGAGAGTTCCGGGTGTCGGGCCTTACCCCCTCTCCTCACCTTTCTCTGTCCCACTGTCGTGGGAAAGGACGACCGAAGGCAAACCTCCAGCTTCTTTGAGACTGAGAGGGACTTCCCCTGCTGGGGAAGACACTTCTGGGGGGCATTCTCCTTGAATAATAGAGGAACAGATATGAGCAATGTACTTATGCGCATTAAAAAATGTCTGGTTTTTTAAGTGGCCAGATTACATCATTGTGTTTCATAGAGATCTTTTACAGAAAAGAATTGGTCTCCTTCTGCGTTGCTGGGACAGCGCCAAGGGATTGAAACCAAAATCTGAATTTATCTTCTTAAAAATGTGTCGATTCCTGAGCTATGACATCTTTTAAATTTGCCTGCTGTAGTTGCCTTTAAAAGTGGCCAGCTTCTAGTAGAAAGAGAAATTCGAATAGACCACAATCAGATGAAACCAAATGAGAGGTTCTCAGTATAAATAAATTATATAACTAAAAACCCACACACAAAAATCTCCCTCAAACTTTCTTGTAGTGTGTGTATATTGTAAGGGCAGATGGCATAGTGAGTGAGTTTATAGTGAGCTTGGCTAAAATTTATAAAAATTTGCCAACATTAAGGCCTCTAAAAAAAGTGAGGGTAAGATAGTAAAAAAAAAAAAAATCTGTCACTTCCTTTTGGCTTATTAAGTGATTATTCACTCTATTTTTTTCCCTCTCCTCTGAGTTGGAGGTTCCCTTCCCTAAACCATAGTGTCCCTAGGAGTGGCTTCATTTCTTTGGCCAGATCTCTTGTTTTGTTGGTGTTAACAGATAAACTGCTGTATCCTTTAAAATCTGCTTGGTGCTTTTCAAAGGGTGGAGTTGAATTGCCCCTGATAGCTATAGTTTACCCATCATGTTCTTCAGAGTTTTTGAAAATCTTCTTGGTCCTTTTGGTTTCCATGAGACATAACCTTGGGAAGGATTTGCTTCTATGTTTTGAAGGGAATGGGAAACACAAACATATTCCCCAGTGCTACTTGAGGATTAGGAAAAGTAGTAAATCATTTTTTTTTTTTTTTTTACTTAACCCTAGTACTTCATAGGAAAGAGAAAATCAGTAGTGATGCTATCATTAGGTTACTCTTTCAGAAGCTTAGAAAGAGTTTATGACAAAAAAAAAGCATATGTTTAGCTAACTAGAAGTTGTTTTTTTTTTAAACTAATCATTCCTTAGGGCCTCCTATGGATTTTTGGTGACTTGGCTGATCCATGTGGGCCACAAGATGACACAACAGCCTGTCTCTTACTATTCTGTAGTGTGACTTTGGGCAGAGCCACATTAGTTTCTTCGTCTCTAAAATTAAAGGGTTGAACTAGATCAGTCCTAACATTCCTTTCAGCCATAAATCTAGGACCTTAAGAACGTTAAAATGATAATGTAAATGTAGCCACATTTATTTTGGACTCACTTTTTTTTTCATTTTTGAGTAAATTTTTATTGTATTTTTTTATATCTCCTACATTTCTTACTATATCATTTTTCTCACCTCCACCCTGAGAGCCATCTTTGTACTCCACATATTTTATTTATGCATTTAATATGTATGCCAAGGGTTATATATGGTCAACCTTGTTCACTACCCAGAGATTTTTCTTTTCTCTCCTTCAGGTGGATCAAGAGTTTTTGTAGAGAAAAGTGTTTTCTAGGTGGAAGAATCATCTTTCCCCATTGAGGTTTACACATTTCTTCTCATAGCTCTTTTATGCTGGTTAAAGATATCTTTGCTACTTGCTAGTGTTGAGAGCATCTTGGAGGAACCTAGAGACAGAAGGGAAATAGGCTAGTGCTGTCCTATGTATTAATTAGAACATATATCATTAGATTCTTATGTTCACCCCAAACTTCTTTCCAAACTTTCTGGTTTCCTTTTATGGAGAATAAGTAACATTTTAATCACTTGATTTGATAAACAACTTACATGTCAAATTATTCTTGATTTGTTTTGTTCCATTTTAGTATTTAGGGATAGGAAGGAGTGTGTAGTATGTTTTTCCTATGTTCCTCTACTGTTTTTATGGCAAATCATGTGATATTTTCTGACCTAAGTTTTTAGTGGTTAAGAATTCTTTCTTTTTTACACATCAATATAATGAGCTAAATTAGAATTCATGCTTAAGTACCACAATCTTCATGAAGCTATTTTCTTGGTCCTGTCCCAGCTGTTAGTGCTTACCATTAACCTGTCCTCTTGCATTGAAATTTGTTTTGTATATTTTGTGTATATTTGTATATGTACATGTCTCCCCAATACAATACAAGCTCCTTGAGGACAAGACCTGTTAGTTTCATTTTGGTTTTTGCATCCTCAGTGTCTGGCAAACAGGTGGTACTTAAAAATGCTTGTTGATTGATTGCCTAAGTTGTCAACTCTGTGAGAAATTATTAAATGCCAGGATTTTGATCTGTCACTTAGTATGATTTTTTGCTATTTTCCGTTTCTCTTTCTCTAACTCTTCCAACATATACCCATCTGCGTTTCCCATCCTGGTGATTCAGTTTTGTCTGTTTATTCACCAATTCTGAAAATCTGTGATTTTTTTTTTAGAACTATTACAAAACAAATGATTTCTCACATCCCTCCCACCCCCTGTCTACATTTTTGCTCTTACTACCCATCATAGACATTGCCTCTTTAGTTTCAATTTTAAAAAGGAATTGAATTAAATTAGGAATTCTGTGGAAGTTTGGACCAAATAGGCTGTCTTTTTGAGCTGGTGTTCTTTACCATAACAGAAATGTGAACCAGAAAGTAGAATGTATTTCAGTATTTCTTTATATTAGTGCAGTTTTCCATTCAACATTTTATGAAGTTTTCTGAAGATGACCCCCAGAGCCTGAAAAACAAGTATACTTGATGTGATAGCATGGTTGAAGCAAAGAAAGACTTGAAGAATTGCACAAAAGAATTTTGAATTAGTAGAGTTATGTTTTCTTGAATTTGGAAATTATTGGGGAAACTGGCACATTTACATATTTCCAGTCAGCAAATGAGGTATTACTTATGTAGTGATGCTAGAAACTGTGGAGAATACAGAAATATATTAGATAAGAGCTAATAAATGTTAAGCTGTGATGACTTTCCAGAGAGAAGTAATACACTATTTAAGGAGACAAAGCATGAAGTCAATAAAAGTTAAACAAAAAGCACAACCTAAGATAATAATTCAAGTATTAATAATTGCCTTAGAGTAGTATAGGCAGTATGAATTCAAGGAAGTTCTAGGACTTCAGAAGAGGGCAAAATCTCAAAACTGATGAGCATTTTTTTTTATACAGTGTGAATGGAGTTCTGTGACAAAATTTTGATGTTAGCAACATTTCCCCTGCCTCATAATACAGGGTATCCCAAAAGTGTTAGTGCGGTTTTAAGTTATTAAAAATTATTTAGTATTTAAAGTATCAAATGAATATAAGATTTAAAATATCAAATGAAAATTGGTCCATACTGAAATAACTCAAATATAAGGTGTCCCAAAACCTTTTTGGGACGCCCTATGTTGTATTCCATCTAGAAAATTTTAGTACCAAAATAAACGTAATTTTCTATTTTGCTCTACAATTTTGACTCACCTTTTATCTAGCTCCTCTCACCCTATCCACTATTTTATGGATTCCTTTCCTCATTTGGAACATCATCCTCAGACCTCCAGAGACCATACAATTTATTCCAGCATGGATGAGTATGACTAGTTTTGGACTTATAGTATAGAATGAGCTGACCCCATTGGTGAGTAAGTAGGAAATTACCTAAAGGCTTTGCTTTGCATTGCCTCTTGCTATTTACTCCAGCAGAATTCATACCTTTTCCCCTTTATTGCTACTGCTGACTCTGCAGTCAATGGTCACATCATTGTTTCTGTTGCTTCTAGAAAGGAGGATCTGCTCACCACCTCTTTGATCCCTAGACCAAAATTACCCTGTCTGGCAGTCACTCCATTATTTGTATGCTCTGTATGATGCCATCTGACTGAGACAGCTTTACCGCTGAGATTTCAGTTTTGCCAACTATGAAGTGGGAATAATTCCTCTGTAGTACTTGATTTCACAAATTTGTTGTGAGACTCAACTGAGATGATGTATGAAGACACTTTGCAAACTTTGAAAGTATATACATATCAGTTACTATCAGTATCATCAGATATTATGTGGATAGTCATCACTGCTTCACATTTATTAAGTAACTGTGGAATATGGTGCTGTTCAGATTGCATGAGAAAAAGAAGAGTAAATTTGTTGTAATTCCCTACTTTGCATTATTTCTATTCTGCAAAAAGAACACCCTTGGGTTATTATATTTCTGACTAGGAATGTGACACTGTACTTAAAGTAGAATGGTTTGTTAATGCTTGTTTTCCAACTTGTTTTTGGAAGTCCAGGATAGGCAAGCTTGCCAAGTGAATGTATTTCCTACTATTCAGCCACCTCTTACAGTGACTTGGCCAACAGTTTTCACTTGTATTGCCCTTTTAAAGTTGTTCTTTCCTCCTCCAAAGTTGGGTAGATGAGGAGGAGAGGGAAGAGAAGAAAGCTATTGCATTTGCTAACTTCCAGTAAATGATTTTTATTAACATTGTTTTAATGCCTTAAGTCTGTGTGCAGAAACAGGGAGTGTCCTTGCACAGCACAATATCTTGTCCATTCTGTGTGCTCACACAGGATCCTGTGAGCAGAGCTGACTTTGTGGTTTCAATCAGGCCTGTCCTCCAGGAGTGGCAAAAACAAGCTTCCGCTTCAAACCTTCTGCAAAGGTCAAAACCTTTCTTTCTGAGGGGAAAAAAGTAAAGTTCAGAGCTATAGGTCCTTCATTTTATAATGTGTCTTATATCTGCTGTATTGGAGCCTAAAAAAGACGTTTATATTTATTGTTGATTTTTTTTTTTTACTATTGCTTGAATAAGGGTCCTGTTTCGTGAGTGCTTATCATATAGGGAAATACGATGATTTTTGAGGCTAAAAAGAACCCTTACAGAATTTTAAAGACCCTAACTCCACCACTCTCTTGTGGAAGAGAAATTTTCTTTAAGAAGTTTAAGATTGTGTGGTATTTAAAATTTAGCAGCTTAGTTCTGGGATTGAATTATTGTATAATTATTAATATACTGTATAACCCTTAAGAAAGCAAAGTTAACAATAACTTATTTTATATTCTGAAGTGAAAGTATTTAAAGAAATAGGGAAATAATTCCTTTTCCTGTAGAATTCAAAACATTATTAACTCTTTTCCTTCCCAGATGGAAATTCATTGTAGTTACTAATTATAACCATTACCATTTGGGAAGGGTAGGCAGTGAATGCTACAAAGAAATTCTCTGACACTTAAAATTTCAGGAAAAAGATAATTTGTTTGGAAAGAACTTCCATTGCTGAACTTTCAAGAACTGTACATAATATAAATGAGACATAACCAAGTATATACATGTGTATATGCATGTCACTACAAATATATATACACATATTTGTGTATATGTAAATATATATGTGTGTGTATATAGATTTACACACATATAAGGTGATGGTGATCAGGATTTGTGATTTCATCTCTGTGGGGAAATAGAAATTGCCTTGCTGATAAGGATAAAGATTGACTGCTCATCCACAATTTTATAGTCTTAGTTGCCTGGAGCTGTGAGAGTTTGAGTTGTCTAGTATCCCATAGCCAGTATGTGTCTGAGGCATGACTTGAACCCAGGACTTCCTGACTCAGATTTAGGTTTTCTAGGCTTACACTGCACCACATTTCCTCTCTTACTCATGAAATAATGATAGAAATTTAAATCAAAGCTTACAGGGAAAATGAAGTAAAATTAAGTACTTCTACAGTTCTTGGTTCTTTTTAGAAATGAAATGCTTTCATAAAAGTAATCTACCCATAAGAGATTCATACTCTTACTTTTCTTTCATTTTCCCACTGATTCAGACTTTTGAGGTGACTTCTAACTCCCCATCCCTCTTTTTTCTCCCTTTTGGAGAGTATGTAGCCCTTCTGACTAAGGACTTTGCTTACGCATCAACTTTGCTCCAACTTCTCTAGAAGGGATTATGTCTTGTGAATTTCAAGAGTAAGTAAAGATTAGGTTAAGGGACATTGATTTTCCAAAGGAACATTACGTTAGAGGAATGTCTCAAAACTACATTTTATAAAAGGTTTAAGGTCATGACCATGTAATAATGTAGACTGCAAATTAATCTATCCCCACTAAATTTAGTAGCTTTCATTTCCCCTTAGTTTTTTCTGGAAGTCAGTTTATCTCCTGTGACCTAAGAAACTTTTCTCTCTTTAAATATGTTCTGGAATTTGAGGACTTGCTTTACCAAGAGCAATGATCTCTAAACTTTTTTGATTGCATACCCCTATCAATAAAACACTTTGATCACCCCTGCAGTATATGTAGGTATGCATGCAAAATGTGTGTGCGTACATATATACATATATATGCTTGTTTGCAAATTGAACACGTGTACTGTGGTAACAATGATTATATACATTATAAAATTTACACAAAAATTAGAAATTAACAAAGATTAAGATAAAGGTAAAGTAATATTTTACCTTAGAGTCTTTGAGGAGCCCTGGAGTTTATTGAGTAGGAAAGTGACATGAGACCTGAGTTTTAAGAAAATCATTTTTGTATTATATAGATTTTCGGTGTAGATAGAGAAGGTAAAAACTTTATTAGTTATTCATCCTGAACCTGGTATATTACTGCTCTCATTACTTAGAGTCTCTAAGACCTGGACTAAAAGAACTGGGCAAATATGACTATCTTCAGCTATAACAGTTGTCTTTTCTGATAAATGCTGTTGCCTAGACTTGCCTGTAGCATCATTTTGCTTTGTCCAAGGCAAGTGACCCTTTACCTTTTTGATTCCCTCTGGGTGTTTCAAAATAACCAGGATACAGTGTTTGAAGTTCTCCGTGCACTTTGAAGACTTTAAAATGCTATAGAAATGTCGGCTGTTATTATTATCATCTTTGATAAATTACCTACTGTGTCATTCTGCCTTTGTGTCCATAAAGGCAAATAATTTAGAGAGAATTGTTGTACTATATATGTGACTGAGAACCTTAGCTCCATTTGTATCTTTTTGGGTTTAAAAATGTTTGGAGGATAATTAGAAAGGCAAAAGGTTTCATGTAGAAGATAGTGCTTGAGCTATATCTTAAAGGAAGAGGGGGACTCTTGAGTGAAAGCATGGAGGAAGTACTTTTCAGGTATGGGAGACAACCATTGCAAAGACAGGAAATGAAATGTTATGTATGTGGAACAGAAATAAGACCTATTTGGTTGGATCCCAGAGTGCAAGAGAAGGAATAATGTCCACTGAAGCTAGTATGATATGTTAGGGCCAGGTTGTGTAGGGGGAAAAGAAAGGGGAATAAGTACATAGTATAGTATCTACCTTGTGGCAGGCATTGTGCTAAGGCTTTAAAGATTGTTTGTATTTTATTCTAGAGGCCGTAGGAAGCCGTGGGAGTTGGCTGATTAGGGGAGTGATATAGTCAGAACTATGGTTAATAAAATTTATTTTGATGGGTGTGTGTAGGATGGCCCAGAGTGGTGAGACTTGAGACAAGGAAACAGATTATGAGACTGAGGTGATGATCTGGGTAAGAGGTGATGAAGTCATGAAGTAAGGTGGTGCCTATGTGAGTAGAGAGAAAGTATCAGATGGAAGAGTGAGTAAAGACAGAAATGGCAAGAGTGGGCAGCTGATTGGCTATGTGGACTGAGGGAGAGTAAGGAGTACAGGATAGTGCCAGAGTTAGGATGATGGTGCCTTTTTTTGTCTTTCTTTACAAATGTTACTGTGCCTTCACAAACTGATTTCCTTCCTACATTTAGGAAAGCACTACATGCTATTATGGAAGTGACTTTTAAGCCTTATATTTGCAGAATGTAAATAAAAGATGATTGTTAAATCAGTAATGATTACATTTAGCATTTAAAAATCATGCCTTTGAGATCAAGTGAGATGGAATATATGTTTTGTCAGCCACAAAATGTCACCAACAAAATGCTGTTATTTGTGGTGATGATGATGATGATGACGACGACGACAACGATGATGATGATGAGGAGGAGGAGGTTGAGGGCAGGATGGTATATCCACGGCTTGGTCATAAAGTTAGGAAGAGTTAGGTTAAGATTGAATCTAATGCTTCTAAGATTCCCTCAGATCTATGATCTTGCTTTTGATACATATTGGCCATTTGATAAGAGACAATGTCATTAACCTCTCAGGACAGCTAGGCGGTGCAGTAGATAGAGCACTGATGTGGAGTCAGAAAGATCAGAGTGCAAATTTGATGTCAGACAAAAGTTGGTGACACTAGCTGTGTGACCTTGGACAAGTCACTTGACCTCTGCCTACATAAAAGGGGAGAAGGAAGTGGCAAACCACTCTAGTTTCTTTGCCTAGAAAATCTCATGGATAGTATTAAACATGCTGGATGTGAATGAGGAGCCCCTCAGGCCAGAGCTGGATAATTCAGCTGAATTGTCTGAATTACTGAACAACAAAAAAGTTAGCATTTCAGTGCCTAGGCAATTCTTTACAACCATAAATTATGAATAAGTTCCTGATCTGCAACAATTTTGACACACTCATGAAATCATATATTAAAAAAATTAAATTTCCTATGATATATGCATGTACCTAATATGTAGGTATTATGTGCATAATATAGTAGTATAAAGCCTAGGACAGAATTATAAAATTGAATGCAATGCAGTAATATAATACCATAATATTTATTAAATGCCTACTCTGCGCCAGGCACTGAGCTAAACACTGAGGATATTAATAAGAAATACAGTCCCTGCCCTCAAAGAGCTTATAATTTAATGGGGGAAGGCAAGACACAAAAGGAATCTAAAATAGGGTACAGTGCGGGGAGGGCGGGGATAGTATAGAGTAAAAATGCAGTGCAGGTATTATGATGGATTCAAATCCAGATAGCGAAGCTGGCGGGAAATGAGCAATTGACTGGGCTTCTGAACACTCTAAATGATGGCTTTGGGAAGAATTTTTGCTCTCCCCTCCAGTCTTCCACTCACAGTAGCAGAGTTTACTGGGGGTCCTGATGAAGGGTGAACACCAAAGCTGATGCAGTCTCTCAGATGAGTTTCTAGTTGATAAGTTTTTTGGGGGAGAGGATAAGAGGGGGAGGTGATGGTGGAGTAGAATCCAAGTAGTGCAGTTGGTGGGAAATATGTACAGATTTCATCAACCTCATATTGATTGTAGCTGATACACTTTTCTTTATTTTTTATATGTTTTCACATTTTAAGAAATCAATTGATAATTTGAAGGAAAATAAAACTATAGTTATCCATAAACAAATTGGTCTACATGCTACACTGCTGCTGAATTTGCAGCAGTAGTTGATTAACATGCACATTCCTTGAATTGTGGCTTAGCCTTGTGCATTAGTAAGAAAGTAAGTTCAGAAAAAAAAGATGTGAAAATTTCAGCTTTTTTGAATTGAGAACAGATTTTTGCCAAAAGTAGAAAGACCAAATTAGAATGGGAAAAGACTGTTTTCTAAGTGCTAAGAAACCATGACAAACAATAGTCAGAAGAAAAATAAGACCTATATATAGAAAACCTTTCACAATAGTTTCTTAAGTGTCTTTCATCAAATAAGAGATTAGGTGGAAATGTTGGAGAAGAAATATAGAAATGTCAGCAACAACAAAAGATTCCACCTTTGACTTTGAGACTTCAAACCCTTTCAAAGAATCATTTTTTAGTTTCCTGAGTATATTAAAGTCTATCTAAAAAGACTGTTAACATGGTGTAGTTCACCAATTTATTTTTAGAGACAAATTAATAAAACACATGTCATAGGTTCAAGTGACTTATTTTTAAAAAAAATACAGGAAACTCATGTCATTTCCCAAATATTTCTATACTGTTGAATTATATATTAGGGAACTGAGACTAAAACTCAGGGGCTAGTTCTCTAATTAGGCTCCTCTTTCTTCTGACAAAGGTTGGACAGAATTCCATAATCTTTGAATTAAAAATGTGACACAGACTGGTGTCTTGAAATGTTCCACTAAAGATTGAATAGCAGTATAAATATACCAAATGATGATGTTGGGCCTAGCAAATAGAACAGTAAACCAGATCTTGGTTTTTCTTCTGTAGGATGGAGAATGTGTGTGTTTTTTTATTGAATCTAGTTTCAGAAGCATATAATCCAATTCTTGTATTTCATAGATTTATATTACTTTTACGTGTTACAGAATTCTGTCAATTAATAAGTGGAACTACAGTAACTCTTAACAAGTGGTTCAAGGTTGAGTTCAACATTTTGAATAAAATCCCTTCATTATCCAAGAAATAAAAATTTCACCTCATTAAACCACAACAGGTTTCTTAGGAGCAACCTTTATTATGATTAAGAACCTATCTTCTTTCCTAATTTATGTTTTTCTACTCTCATACATATTAGTGAAATATGGTGATTGTATATAGTATTATTATGAAATGATCCTAATATTTCAATAATTCAAGTTACTTAAAATGAAACTTAACTGATATAAAATCCTGGGTCTTCCTGCAAACTCATTGGGTTAAAAATCATAATAAAAACATATTTTGGGGGACTTCATGTTAGTATGGAGGTATGATAGGTTGTAGAAGAGCCCAGCTCTCCCATATATATTCTAGGAAAGATTAAAAAGGATACCAAATTGAGTAATGATCAAGACATCCAAAGAAAAGCAGTAGTGCTTTTGTATATCCTTAGGGCAAAACAGAAAGACAACCAGAGAACATGGGTGTTGGGATAAAGACCCCTTTAAAGGAAACCACCATGAGCATATGTGAAGAGACTGGAAAACACAGGGAGGGTTGGGGAAAAGGAGTATGGTTGACCATGATACTCCAGAGCAACTAGAAGTTGGCAGCTTGCTGACAGGGATGCTCCATAGTTGCTGAAAACCAGCAGTGCTTTATCAGGGACAATTTATGGGGACCTAAATATTGAAGTCCTCTGACTTGGGATAATACAGTGGGACCTGGAATATGCTGGTTCTCTGAAAATAAAAACTCAAGAGAGACAGAAGACAGCAGCAGGAGTTCAGAAAATTGAGATCAGTACCGATTTGGGACTAACTACCCTATCTAAGAATGCGAGAAAGGGTGTAGCTTGACCCAGGCACAAAAGTTCAAACCAAGAATTGAGGCCAGAGATATGAACAAATGGTAGAAATCACTGAACACAATGAAGATATATTATAGGGTCCAGAGAAGTTCTAGTCATCTCCTTACAGAAACTCCAAATTGAAAACTCCTAGACATGTTATACTCAAATCGAGAGCTTCAGTGTCAAAGAAAAAAAGTACTGCAAACACCTAGTAAGAAAGAACCACAGTCAAAGCCATATGGACTTGGTAGAAACTACTTTGAAGGAGAGAAAAGGTTGGACTATAATATTCCAAAGACAAAACTAAAGGTTTACCAATCTAGAATAACTTGCCAACCAAGACTGAATATAATATTTATTACGAGAGAATTTTAGTAGAAGACTTTCAGGTATTACCAACAAAACAAAAGAAAACAAAACAAAAACCAAACCAAAACAAAAACCTATGATATACAGACAAGTTGAAAGAAACCTAGAAAGATAAATACATTGAACAATTGGAAGGGGCTAAGTAATGACTAAGTGCTTGTGTCCGTCCTTTGTTGCTGAAGAAGACCATGCCATCCAAGAAATGATGACATGACTTGCATTTGACTTTGTTTTGAGTGAGGGAGGGCTGTGCAGATCACCAGCCTCTCTTCTCCTCCAGAGCCATCTGAATCCAGTGACCAGATATTCATCAGCATGATTGGAGATGACCCAGAATGCACTGAGAGACCTTGGGCCCTTTAGGCCATGGTCTTTGCAAGTACTCACTAAAAGAAGAAAAGATAAATTTCTCTTAATTGTTATGTCTTTAAGGATCACAGAGGAGATTAAATAAGACACAGGGCTTGAGGGAGGGGTGATATTTTTTTTTTTTTTACTTGTTCTGGTGATCTTAAGAATGGGAAAAAAGGAATATACTCATGAAGAAGTGAGGCAAGAGGAAAGTTATTAGTATACTAAACCAGATCAATAGTAATACAGTTACATGATTATATCAGTTAATATAGAAAAAAAACTTTTGACAAAGTACTCATTTATGTCAAAAATATTCAAAAGCATAAAAATACATAAACCTTTTTTTTTAAAAAAAATATAGTAAGTTCTCTCTCTAAAACCAAGAGATGACATCTGTAAAGGATAAATACTAGAGGCTTTTCCAGTAACACCAGGGGTCAAACAGAAATGTTCACTTTCACCTCTGTTATTTGATATTCTAGAAACGTTCACTATAATAATGACAAGAAAAGAAAATTGAAGGAATAAATATAGGGAAAGAAGAAACAAAACTATTGTTTTCTGGAAGTAGTTGACTCAGAAAACACAAAAAATTCAATTAAATTTAACAGCTACTAAATTTAGCAAAGTATGTAAAATAAACATACACACATACATATGTATGTATATCATCAGCATTTTGGTATATCACCACACACAAAAACCAGCAGGAAGAGGTAGAAAAATAAATTTTATTTGAAATAAGTTTAGAATGTATAAAATGTTTGGGAATTCACCTACAAAGATGAGTAGTAATTTTGTGACTAAAACTAAACACTCTTTACAGAAATAAGACTGGACTAGAGAGGATTGGTACCATGGTAATATAATAAAAAATGGCAGCATTACATAAATTAATTTACTAATTTTCTATCATCAATCCAATTATGACAAGGTTACTTTATAGAACTAGAAAAAATAACAAAATTCATTTAGAGGAACAAAAAGAATGTTGTTTCAACTAAAGGATTTTAAGGGAATCAGTGAGGAAAAGGTGGGAGAGGAGGAGTTTTAATAATTCTAGATCTCAAATATTACCACACAGTAGTTATCAGAACTACTTCAAACTCATTAAAAATAGAAAAGTTGATCATTGAAACCAATTAGTGGCATAAAGAAGGAAATAAAAATAGTAGCATAATTTCATATAAGTGTAAGGATCACCAGCTTTTGGGTTAAGGGTTCTTTATTCAATAAAATATGCTAAGAAAACGGGACAGCTGTCTGGCAATATTTAAGTTTAGACCAACATTTCATACCTACAGTAAGTTCCAAATAAGTACATGGCCTAAAGTTAAAATCTTCATCATGATATATTAGAGGAACAGGGAAGGAGTTCACAACTATGAATAAAATGAAAGAGTTTTTGACCAAACTGCAGATAAGATAAAAAGTAATAAAATGAGTAATTTGGATTATATAAAGTTGAAATGTTTTCATACAGATATAATTAAATGAGAAAACTTAACTGAGAGAAAATCTTTGTAACAAATTAGCAGCTGTTAAGACTATTTAAAAAATTGATTCATATATAAGAAAAAGAGCTATTCCCTAATAAATGGTCAGAGGATATAAACAGATGGTTATTAAAGAACTATCAACAGCTGTGAGCAAAGTACTCCAAATCACTAATAATAGAAATATAAATTAAAATAAACCCAAGATTTTACCTCACAACCATCAAAATGACAAAGATGACAGAAATGGAAAATGACAGTAGTTGGAAGACGTATGTGAGGACAAGCACACTGACACTCTCTTGATGGAACTGGGAATTAGTGCAGCCATTCTGGAAAGCCCCTAAATCACTAAATTGTGCATATTCTTTGACTCACTGAAACACTTCTACAAATAAGTATGTAGTCTAAGAAGATAAAAGAATAAGATCCTTATATACAAACATTTTTCTTGTAGCATTTTTTTTATTTTTAGCAAAGAGCTAAAAGCAAAGGGATTTCCCACATTGTGTATGGTATATGAAGTAATGGAAGGGACAGACTCAGAGAACTCTAGGAAGACTTATGTGAAATGATGAAGAAGGAAGTTAGAATAACCAGGAGAATTCTTTACTTAATGATTACATTTTAATGAGATATTTCACATTATCTTCCATTTTTTCATTCTTTTGGTTTTGTTTTGTGATTTCTTGGTTTCTCATAAAGTCATTGGCCTCCATCTGTTCCATTCTAATTTTGAAAGAACTGTTTTCTTCAGTGAGCTTTTGAACCTCCTTTTCCATTTGGCTAATTCTGCTTTTGAAAGCATTCTTCTCCTCATTGGCTTTTTGAATCTCTTTTGCCAGTTGAGTTAGCCTATTTTTCAAGGTGTTATTTTCTTCAGCATTTTTTTGGGTCTCCTTTAGCAGGGTGCTGACCTGCTTTTCATGCTTTACTTGCATCTCTCTCATTTCTCTTCCCAGTTTTTCCTCCACCTCTCTAACTTGATTTTCAAAATCCTTTTGAATGGGCCTGAGCCCATTGGGTGGGCTGGGATACAGAAGCCTTGACTTCTGTGTCTTTCCCTGATGGTATGCATTGTTCTTCCTCATCAGAAAGGAAGGGAGGAAATACCTGTTCACCAAGAAAGTAATCTTCTATAGTCTTATTTTTTTTCCCTTTTTTGGGCATTTTCCCAGCAAGTGACTTGACTTCTGAGTATTCTCTTCACACCCACTTTGCCTCCAGATCCTCCCAGCCAGCGCTTGGGGTCTGAGATTCAAATGCTGCTTCCCAGCCTCAGGGCTTTGGGCAGGGGCAGGGCTGCTCTTCAGGGTGAGATTAAGTTCAGGTGCTCAGGTGGGGGCAGGGCCTCCACACAGGGCTCAGTTCCGTCGGGGTTTATGCAGAGACCTTCAACAATGGATCCAAGCTCCTGCCTGCTTTGGGAGCCCTGGTCTGCTACCCCCTCAGCTGCTGCCTCCCAAGGGGGCCTGAGTTATGGGGGCACCCCACTCCCCTCTCGGCAAGCTGAGAAGACCCTCTCACCAACCTTTGTGGCCCATGGGTTGAGAGACCTGTGCAGCTGCTGGAGGTTCCATCCCTGAAGCCTGCTCAGATCTGCTCCTCTTGGTGCCGCGCGGCCAAGGCAGGGCTGGGCTCGGCTCCGGGTCCAGGGCGCGACGGACCTTTTGCGAGAGGTTTTCAGGGCTCTGTGAAACAGAAATCTCCTCCCCTCCGTTGTTCTGTGGCCTCTGCTGCTCCAGAATTTGTTGGGAGTTCTTTTTTACAGATATTTTATGGGCTGTGGGTTCAGAGCTAGCGTATGTGTGTCTTTCTACTCCACCATCTTGGCTCCGCCCCCTAATGATTACATTTTAAAGCAGAAACAACTTGAAAAACTTGAACTGTGATCAATAAAATGAAAAACTATTATGTTAAAAGACTGATGATGAAGCATGCTTCCCATCTCTTGGAGGTACAGAATGTGATATGCATTTTGTTGCAACGGAGCACTTTTGGGGATGGGGTAGAGGAAAAGTTATAGATGAGGGTGAGGTTGGTGGTAGGGATGCCAGAATACAGAAAAAGAGAAAAGAGAAAAGCAGATGATTCATTTTTTTTAAATGTGCAGAAGAGAAGAATTTCAGATGGATACACAGACAAGCATGACAGCTTTGAACCAACATGTTCAATTTATCATATACTTTTAAAAAACGGTATGTGGTAGAAATTTGTGGCTTCAAATCCTCTCCTGAGCTTTTTATATTGAAGTGTTTGTATGAAAATGTTCGTGTTTGACAAGTTCAGAATCATAACAAAAGTCTTGTGGGGAACACCATCCCTGCTGTTTTCAATATAATTCCCTCAACAAAAATTTGTTTTCTGCCTTCTTTGTAATCCTATAGAATTGTTTGTACTTATTTATCTCTTTCAGTGCTGTGTTATAGTCACATATACATGCCATTTCCTCCTAACTCCTTTAGAGCACAGAGTATAATATAGTGGAATAGAATTTTTTTTTTTTGCATGTGCTATGTTCTCATTCCTGAAACACTCTCCCTCCTCCTTTCCTGCTACTGACTACCCTGATTTCCTTTAATTCCTAATGAAAATCCTACCTTCTGCAGGAAGCCTCCTCTTATCCCTTTTAATTTTTCCCAGTTATCTTGTATATAGCCTGCTTTGTATGTATGTTTGCTTGTTATCTCATTAGATTTTGAACCCCTTGAAGGAGGGACTGTCTTTTGCTTCTTTTTTGTGTACTCGGTGCTTAGCACAGTTCCTGGCACAAAGCAGACAGCTTAATAAATGTTGATTGATTGATTGATATACTTTTGCCTTGGCTGCCTCCCACATTTTGAATGCTCTGCTGCCTCCCCTCTGCCTCATAGTTTATCTGGTTTCCTTCAAGACTGAGCTCAAATCTTACTTTATGCGTGCAACAGAACTTTCTTGTTCCCCCAGCAGTTACTAGCCCCTTTTATATTCCTTTCTGTATATATCTTGTATCTGCTTAGTTATTTACACATTGCCTCCAGTATTAGAATGTTTTTTGAAGGCAAAGTCTTAGTATCTGTAGAGCTTAGTACAGTGCCTGGCTCATGGTAAAAC
The DNA here is from genome assembly GCF_028372415.1 of Notamacropus eugenii. Lineage (NCBI taxonomy): Eukaryota > Metazoa > Chordata > Mammalia > Diprotodontia > Macropodidae > Notamacropus > Notamacropus eugenii. The sequence continues at coordinate 467,539,365 of NC_092873.1, read as the reverse complement.
ACACACACACACACACACACACACACACCACACACACACACACACTCTCTCTCTCTCTCTCTCTCTCTCTCTCTCTCTGATTGGTTGACTTACTAGTTTTAAAGTCCAGACCTGAATTTGAATCCCCATCCCCTGTTTTACTTTTTACTGTCTCAGTGACTCTGGGCAAGTCAGTGAACTTCTCTGCATCCATTCTTTAAAAAATGGAAGTGTTGGACTAGAGTTTGAAGTCCTTTTGAAGTCTTTTTCAGGTCTTGGTTTGTGACATTTTCAGCTATAAATCCCAGGATTCTAAGAAGTATATGTGGTTCCCAACCTTCCCTTATACCTTGACAAATGTTTGCTCAATCGTACATATAGGTAAGTACATGCAGTTATAGATGTTTGTATCTAGCAGTCTGGAAATGAATTATTGAGCCAGTTGACTTTTCCTGGAAAGTACTATTGCCATGGTTCTCATTTGATATTAAGGTTACTTTGCTTTTTCTTCTTTCTCCCCCAAGTTTCATGCCCTGATGTTAAAGTTTGAAACTAATTCTTCTAAAATTATTGTAACTATTTAAGGTTGGCTAGAATTATCTTTCACAAGTAGATTTTAAAATATTTTTATTATGTTGTAGCTCATAATCTGAACTTGAAATAGAAAGAACAACACCCACAAAGCAGTTGAAATACAAAATTATGAATTATAAAGACTGAATTAGGCTCCAAAGAAGAGATATGAGAAGTTGGGGTCCACCATTGTAGAATATTACTTATAATAATTCTTTTAGATGCATTGATTGGTTTTGCTGATTTTTTTCCTTTGTTTTCTTTTTAAAAATTCATTATAAGGGATTTCTTCCTGAGGTAGGGAGCAATATAGGTAATATTGAGGCTGCATAAAAATATTAGATATCAATTAAAATTTATTTAAAAAAATCTTTACTTATACCTGACTTAGAACAACAGTTAGCCTAGTCACACCACTTAGTAAAACTGTTAATGATCATGGTATTGATTCTGATTTCAGTGGTTAAAAAGAGTGTGAGCAGTCATAACTATTTACAGAGAAAAATCTTTGTTACATTATTATCTTTTAATACAACATAGGCATTACCTTTCTAAGGTACATGCAAATCTAATCCAGCAATTTCTGAATCTAATGTAGCAGCTTTTAAATTGTTTGTTGATTGTCTTTCATTTTGGAAGAGGATGGTGACATCAAGAAAGTGATGTGATGCCAGGACTTGTAAGCGAATTAGATTTAAGTTAGAAAGGACTGTGGAAAGTCACTAAGCTCACTTTCTCCTCCACTGCCATCTGAGACCAGTGACCAGATAGTGGTCAAGCTGACTGGAAATGGCCCAGGATGCAGTGGGAGACCTTGACCCTTTTAAATTACAGCCATTGTGAATATTGAGTTTTTTCAAAATTCATAGGAAAAGTTTCATTTCCACTTTTTTTGTGTATGACTGGTTATTGTTCTCTACTTAGATTTTATACTAGGAGAATAATGACATAACTGATAGACAGTAGAGAATATGTTTTTCAACAGTGAAGAGAAGACAGTTGTATGATTATGCTTCTCTAAGTTGCTGTTGAGTGTCATTTAACATCACTTCCCACCTAGGTGACCTCCTTGATTTCATGATCTCTAGAAACTCATAACTGGTATCAACTCCAAAACTAATACCTCTCAGAACCTCCTGAAGGTATTCCCTCCCTCTGGGTGGAGAAGTTGGGGAGTGGACATCTTAAGGGCTCTTTAGGAGCCCTCTGTTTGAGTAGGGCAGCCAGGAAATTCACCTCATCATTGCCATCCTGCTCGCTTTTTGGGTTTCATGATCTCTAGAAACTCATCATTTTATAACATGAAATCAGTTCAGAAACTCACTTTTTCCCAGATCATTCCCCACGTTGACTGCAGCACCTCATCATGCCGCTGTGCCAGGCACCCCCTTTCTTCTCCCCCAACCCCTTCAGCTTCTTTTTATATATTGTCTTCCCCTGTTAGACCATGAGCTGTATGAGGGCAGAGGTTGTCTTATATTTTTCTTTGTATCCCCAGTGCTTAGCATAGTGATATTTGACTGTTGACCACATATTCCCGTATCTTATTTCTTGATTGATTAGTTTCATATTTGGACATGTTCTGTCTCTATAATATGACAAAGGGAGGAGGGAGGAAGGGAGAGGGGGAAAGAGAGAGAAAGAGAGAAATTGATTGATTTTTGGTACTTCTTTCTACTCTATAAATAAACAGAATAAGTTTAATAACTAGAGTAAAATAGAGATTTTATTGCAAAGAAGGAAACAGTAAAACTTAGAAGGATGCCATTTAGGAATGGGAAATAGTAATGGAAGAATATGTCTTAAATACAAAAAACAGAATAGTAAAAAGGGAAAGTGGCATAGCTTTGTATTTCAGGAAGAATAATGTGAGGATCTCCACAGACGAGGCAGGTGAATAACATTTAGGTTTGGATCAATGTGGAAGGGGGGAGGGGGAACAGAAACGATATTACTTTAGAGGAATCTGACTATACAAAGGAAGGATGAGTTCTTTATGCAAAGTGAAAGCTGACACAGAAGCCTTATTTTTCATATATACACATATATGTATGTATATGTGTATATACATATATGTATTGTGTATGTATGTATATATATGTATACAGAGAGTATTGAGTATTTTAATTATCCAGAAATATGCTATAGTATACTGTCTTTGCCAAAACCAGAGCAGTAGATAACATTCTTGACTTCCTTTTTGGTTATTTCATTCTTCAAAGGGAAGCCTCCAATAAAGGGTGCTTCCAAAGTAGAAATGACAGGAACTTTAGGAAATAAGTAAACATGATATCTTGGATTTTTTGAGGGAAAAGCAGGGAATAATCTGATGCCTGACTTTTTTTTTTTTTCTTCTGAGTACTGATCAGGAAGGTCCCATTACCTAGAGTTCTGGAGGGAAATTTGTGGCAAGTACCTTGAAGAATGAACTTCTGATGACAGAAATAGAAATATTTCTACTGAATACACCAGTTTTTATTAAGCTCTCCTTTCCATGCTGAATGTTATTCACCATGTTTCTTCTCTCCCTAAGGTCTGTGATCCTCATATTATTTTTCCTGAAATACAAACATTATTTTATTTGATCCTCACATCAACTTGGTAGGGAAGTGCCATTTTAGAGTTGAGAAGACTGAAGCAAACTGAAGTTTGCACAGCTACCAAGTATTTGAGATCAAATCTGAACTCAGGTCTTCCTCCCTCCAGGCCCAATTCTCTATCCACTGTGTCACCTACCTGCATCAGTGAGGAACAAAAGGGAAGACTATCTAAAAAGAAATATTTGGACTTCATAGGAAAGTAATTGATAAACTCAGATTTAAAAAAAAAAGACATGCATAAAATGGAAGCCAATGAGAGGACTATTAAAGAGTAGTGTAGGAATGTTTTTTGAGGCTTATATTGAATTTTCTGTGAACAACAAAATAAGGGCTTCAAAAAACTTGGGGATGAGAGGAAGGTTAAAGAATGGGTAGATACGTAGGGGATAGATAATACAGAAAAGATAGACCAATGTCTTATTTTACTTGTGTTTTTTTAACAAGAAGAATGACCTTCTGAGTGAAAAATATTGTTAAAAATGGTTAATAGGAAGATGAAATCCAAGATAAATGATATGTGAAGAGGACACCTAGAAGCTTTCAGTGACTTCAGATCACAAGACTGAGAAGAGTTATATACCAGTTTATTGAAAAACTTGTGTATGTGACTGCTGAAATACTGATTATGATCTTTTTAAAAACTGTAAAAAGTTTCTGATGAATTTAAAAACAAGTAAATTTGAAGCCAAATCAAAAAGGATTTTTTTTAGTGCTTGCTCTGTGTCAGACACTGTCCTAAGGGCCAAGGATACTGAGAAAGGGAAAAAGAAAACAAAAGTCTCTCAAAGAGCTTACAGTCTAATGGGCAGACAACACACAACTGTGTACAAGAAGGATATGTTCACACACATACACATAGGAAAATTGGAGATGATCTCAGCAGGAAGGCACTAAGACAAAGGAGGCCTGGGGAAGTCTTTTTTTTTTTTATTTGTTTTAAGTTTTCAACATTCATTTCCACAAAATTTTGAGTTCCAAATTTTTTCCCCATCCCTCTCCTCCCCCCACCCCAAAACGCCTTGCATTCTGATTACCCCTTCCACCAATCTGCCCTCCGTTCTAACATCCCTCCCTTCCCTTATCCCCATCTTCTCTCTCTTGTCCAGTAGGGCAAGATAAATTTCCATACCCCATTACCTGTGTTTCTTATTTGCCAGTTGTACACAAAAACAATTCTCAACATTTGTTCCTAAAACTTTTGAGTTCCAACTTCTCTTCGTTCCTCCCTTCCCACCCATCCCCCCTGAGAAGGCAAGCGATTCAATATAGGCTATATATGTGTAGTTTTGCAAATGAGTTCCATACTAGTCATGTTGTGTAAGACTAACTATATTTCCCTCCATTCTATCCTGCCCCCATTTCTTCTATTCTCTCTTTTGACCTTGTCCCTCCCCAAGAGTGTTTACTTCTAGTTGCTCCCTTTTCCCATTTGCTCTCCCTTCCATCATCCCCCCCCCACCCTGCTTATCTCCTTCTCCCCTACTTCCCTGTAGTGTAAGATAGATTTTCATACCAAATTGAGTGTGCATGTTATTCCTTCCTTGAACCAAATGTGATGAGAGTAAACTTTACTTTTTCCTTCTTACCCCCTCCTTTTCCCCTGCATTGAAAAAGCTTTTTCTTGCCTCTTTTATGAGAGATAATTTGCCCCATTCCATTTCCCTTTCTCCTCCCAATATATTCCTCTCTCACCCCTTAATTTTATTTTTTTTTAGGTATGATCCCTTTCTATTCAACTCACCTTGTGCTGTGTGTGTGTGTACGTGTAATCCCTCCAACTACCCAGATAGTGAGAAATGTTTCAAGAGTTACAAATATTGTCTTTTCATGTAGGAATATAAACAGTTAAACTTTAGTAAGTCCCTTGTGATTTCTCTTTCCTGTTTACCTTTTCATGTTTCTCTTGATTCTTGTGTTTGAAAGTCAGATTTTCTATTCAGTTCTTGTCTTTTCATCAAAAATGCTTGAAAGTCCTGTATTTCATTAAATGACCATTTGCTCCCCAGAAGTATTATACTCAGTTTTGCTGGGTAGATGATCCTTGGTTTTAATCCTAGTTCCTTTGACTCTGGAATATCATGTTCCACATCCTTCGATACCTTAATGTACAAGATGCTAGATCTTGTGTTATCCTGATTTTATTTCCACAATACTCAAATTGTTTCTTTCTAACTGCTTACAATATTTTCTCTTTGACCTGGGAACTCTGGAACTTGGCTACAATATTCCTAGGAGTTTCTCCTTTTGGATCTCTTTCAGGAGGTGATTGGTGGATTCTTTCTACATTTATTTTGCCCTCTTGGGGCAGCTAGGTGGTACAGTGAATTGAGCACCAGTGCAGGAGTCAAGAGGACCTGAGTTCAAATCTCACCTCAGACACTTGACGCTCACTAGCTGTGTGACCTTAGGCAAGTCACTTAACCCCAATTGCCTCATCCTGGGTCATCTCCAGTCATCCTGATGAATATCTGGTCACTGGATTCAGATGGTTCTTTCTGGAGGAGAAGTGAGGCTGGTGACCTGCACAGCCCTCCCTCACTCAAAACAATGTCAAGTGCCAGTCATGTCATTATTTCTCTGAAGGCATGGTCTTTTTCGGCAATGAAGGATGAACACACAAAATGTGTTCTGGTTCTAGAATATCAGGGCAGTTTTCCTTGATAATGTCATAAAAGGTGATGTCTAGGATCTTTTTTTAATCATGATTTTCAGGTGGTCCCATAATTTTTAAATTGCCTCTCCTGGATCTATTTTCCAGGTGATTTGTTTTTGCAATGAGATATTTCACTTTGTCTGCAATTTTTTTCATTCTTTTGGTTTTGTTTTGTAATTTCTTGGTTTCTCATAAAGTCATTAGCTTCCATCTGTTTCATTCTAATTGTTAAAGAACTATTTTTTTTCAGCGAGCTTTTAAACCTCTTTTTCCATTTGGTTAATTCTGCTTTTTAAAACATTCTTCTCCTCATAGGCTTTTTGGACCTTTTTGCTAGTTGAGTTAGCCTATTTTTATTTTTTTTTATTTTTTTTTTTATTAAACTTTTAACATTTATTTTCACACATTTTTGGGTTACAAATTTTCTCCCCTTTCCCGCCCCCCCCCCCCCCCAGATCCAAGCTTTCTAATTGCCCCTGTGACCTATCTTCTCTCTCCTCTATCCTCCCTCCCTGCCCTTGTCTCCGTCTTCTCTTTTGTCCTGTAGGGCCGGATAGCTTTCTTGACCCCTTAACCTGTATTTCTTGTTACCCAGTGGTAATAACATTACATTTGGTCCTAACACTTTGAGTTCCAACTTCTTTGGCTCCCTCCCTCTCTACCCCTTCCCCTTGGAAGACAGGCAGTTCAATATAGGCCATATCTGTTTAGTTTTGCAAATGATTTCCATATTAGTTGTGTTATATAGGACTAACTATATTTCCCTCCATCCTGTCCTGTCCCCTATTACTTCTATTTTCTTATGGTCCTTTCCCTCCCCATGAGTGTTGACCTCGTATTGCATTCTCCTCCCCCTGCCCTCCCCTCTATCCTCCCCCCCATCCTGCTTGTGCCCCTGTCCCCCACTCTCCTGTATTATGAGATAGGTTTTCCTATCAAAATGAGTGTGCATTATATTCTTTCCTTTAGTGGAATGTGATGAGAGTAGACCTCATGTTTTTCTCTTGCCTCCCCTCTTTATCCCACCACTAATAAGTCTTTTGCTTGCCTCTTTTATGAGAGATAATTTGCCCCATATAACTTCTCCCTTTCTCCTCCCAATATTTCTCTCTCACTGCTTGATTTCATTTTTTTTTTTTTTAGTATGTGATCCCATCCTCTTCAATTCACTCTGTGCACTCTGTCTCTATGTATGTGTGCGTGTGTGCATGTGTGTGTGTGTGTGTACTCCCACCCAGTGCCCAGATACTGAAATGTTTCAAGAGTTATAAATATTGTCTTTCCATGTAGGAATGTAAACAGTTCAACTTTAGTAAGTCCCTTATGATTTCTCTTTGCTGTTCGCCTTTTCATGGTTCTCTTCATTCTTGTGTTAGAAAGTCGAATTTTCTTTCCAGTTCTGGTCTTTTCATCAGGAAAATTTGAAAGTCTTCTATTTCATTGAAAGACCATTTTTTTTCCTGAAGTATTATACTCAGTTTTGCTGGGTAGGTGATTCTTGGCTTCAGTCCTATTTCCTTTGACTTCTGGAATATCCTATTCCATTCCCTTCTGTCCCTCAATGTAGAAGGTGCCAGATCTTGTACTATCCTGATTGTATTTCCACAATACTTGAATTGTTTCTTTCTAGCTGCTTGCAATATTTTCTCTTTCACCTGGGAATTCTGGAATTTGGCCACAATGCTCCTAGGAGTTTCTCTTTTTGGATCTCTTTCATGTGGTGTTCTGCAGATTCCTTGAATATTGATTTTGCCTTCTGGTTCTAGAATCTCAGGGCAGTTTTCCTTGATAATTTCATGGAAGATGATGTCTAGGCTCTTCTTTTGATCATGGTTTTCAGGTAGTCCCAGAATTTTTACATTGTCTCTCCTGATTCTATTTTCCAGGTCAGTTGTTTTTCCAATAAGATATTTCACCTTATCTTCCATTTTTCGAATCTGCGCCGTATGTTCTGAGATATCTGTCTTTCTCGAAAAGTCCAAAGCGTCCATCTGTATCATTCTAGATTTGAAAGATCTATTTTCTTCAGTGAGCTTTTGAATCTCCTTTTCCATTTGGTTAATTCTGCTTTTGAAAGCATTCTTCTCCTCATTGGCCCCTTGCACCTCCCTTGCCAGCTGAGTTAGGCTAGTTCTCAAGGTGCCAATTTCTTCAAGATTTTTTTGGTTCTCCTTTAGCAGGGAGCTGATCTGTTTTTCATGCTTCTCCCTCATCCCTCTCATTTCCCTTTCCAGTCTTTCCTCCACCTCTCTAACTTGATTTTCAAAATTCCTCTTGAGCTCTTCCATGGCCCGAGCCCATTGGGTGGGCTGGGACACATAATCCTCGATTTCTGTGTCTTTGCCTGATGGCAAGCATTGTTCCTCCCCGTCAGAAAGGAGGGGAGGAAGTGTGTTTTTCTCTCCGATAAAGTACCCTTCAATAGTTTTATTTCTTTTCCCTTTTCTTGGCATATTCTCCACCTAGTGGCCTGAACTTTGAATGTTCTCCTCACACCCACCTCGCCTCCTGGTCCTCCCAGCCAGTGTTTGGGGACTGAGATTCAAATGCTGCTTCCTGCCTTAGGATTTTTGGCGGGGGCAGGGCTGTTATTCAGTGTTAAATTAAGTTCAGGTGGTCAGGGGCAGGGCCACCTCTCTGGCTCAATTCCCTCAGGGGGTTTATGCACAGACCTTCCACAATGGATCCAGGCTCCCGACCGCTTGGGGATCCCCCGTCCGCAGCCGCCTCTCAGTCCCCACCTCCCGGGGGGGCCCGAGCCATGGGGGCACCTCACTCCCCTCTCAACCCGCCAAAGAGACTCTCTCACCTACCCCCGTCAGTCACCTGTTGGTGGGGGGGGCCCGTGCCACTGCTGAAGATCCCGCCTCTGGAGCCCTCTTAGGACTGTGCCTCTCAGAGCCGCGGCCGCGGCCGCCGCAGGTCTGGGCTGGGCGCCGCGTCTGCAGCGCAACGGACCTTTTGCGAGAGGTTTGCAGGTCCCTCTGTGGGTGGGGGGACCCGCGTGGCCGCTGGAGATCCCGTCTCTCAGCCCTCTCGGATCTTCTACCCATGTTGTCGCTGCCGCAGTAGGGCTGCTCTCTGCTTCTCGCCCCGGCGCCCAGTCCACGGCGCGAAGGACCCCCCGCGAGAGGTTTGCAGGTCTCTCTGGAACAGAAATCTCCCTTGCTCCAATATTCCGTGGTCTCTGGGTGCAGAATTCGCCCTGGGTTAGTCCCCTCTGCCGTTCTGTGTTTTGTGGGTTCGGAGCTATGTGTATGTGCGTCTTTCTACTTCGCCATCTTGGCTCTGCCCCAGAGTTAGCCTATTTTTAAAAGTATTATTTTCTTCAGCATTTTTTTGGGTCTCATTTAGCAAGCTGTTGACTCGCTTTTCGTGATTTTCTTGCATCTCTCTCATTTCTCTTCCCAATTTTTCCTCCACCACCTCTCTTACTTGATTTTTAAAATCCTTTTTGAGCTTCTCCTTGGCCAGAGACCATTGCATATTTATTTTGGATGTTTGGGAAGTAGAAGCCTTGACTTTTATGTCTTCCCCTGATGGTAAGCATTGTTCTTCCTCATCTGAAAGGATAGGAGAAAATACCTATTCACCAAGAAAGTAACCTTCTATAGTCTTATTTTTTTCCCCATTTTTGGGCATTTTCCCAACCAGTTACTTGATTTTTAGGTCCCTTGTCAAGAGTAGGGTATACTCTGGGGACCTGTAAGTTCTCAGTTCCTCCAAGGTGGAGCAATCTAGGGAAAGGAATTTACTCCCTGGCCGGGCTTGTGGCGGAGATTCAGATCAGCTGCTCAATTTCCTCAGGGGCTTTAAGCTGAGGACTCCAACAATGGAAGCTGGCTGCTGCCTTCTGCTGCTGTTGTCTTCCACGGCTGCCACCACCACAGAAGCTGTCACTACCTGGGGCCAAGGCTAGGGGAGGACCCTGCTCCCTTGTCACCGAGGTGAACAAGTTTTCTCATTGACCTTTGAAGCTGCCTTTGTTGTTTGTGGGTTGAGGAATCTGTGAATCACGACTGCTGCTGGGGATTCCACCCCCAAGGCCTGCTCTAGTTCTGTTTTTCCTGGTGCGGCAGTCAAGGCTGAGCTGTGCTCTGTGTCCCATGTGACAGACCTTTCCTGTTGGCCTTTCAGGTCACCCTGGGCTGAAAATCTCCTCTATTCTCTCATTTTGTGGCTTCTGCTGCTCTAGAATTTGTTGAGAGTCATTCTTTACAGGTATTTTATGGGGCTGTGGGGGAAGAGCTAGTGTATGTTTGTCTTTCTACTCTGCCATTTTGGCTCTATCTTGCCCCCTCCCCCCCCCCCCGCCCCAGGAAGTCGTCTTACAAAAAGTAGGACATTAGCTGAGAACATAAGGAAGCCAAGGAAGACAGAAGGCAAAGATGAAGATAGAGTGTACCAGGGTTGGGGGATAGTTAAAATGCCCGGAGTGGAGAAATAAATGTCTTGTGGAATATCTTTACAGAAAAGATACTGTCACTGTAGAATCTCATCAACACCCATGGATTCAGTTATTATCTCTATTCAGATGATTTTTAGATCTATTTATTTAGTCCCAACCACTTGCCTACCAGTCTCTGTCTCCAGCCACCTATTGGACATCTCAAACTAAGATATCTCATAGATATTTTAAACTCAACATCTCAAAAAGTAACCTCGTTATTCTTCAAACTGTCACCTCTTCCTAGTTTCCTGATTACTGTATTGTATGCTGCTATCCTCCCAGTTGCCTGGCCTTAAAAGCCAAGTATCATCTTTGACTTTGTACTCTCACAGTTCTCTCCACATTTAATTAGCTGCCAAGTCCTGTCTATTCTAGGTTCACAATATCTCTATCTTGTGTCCCTTTCTTTCCTCATATTCTGCCACCACCCCTGCTGCAGGCTCTTACCATCTCATACTTGGCCATCACAGAGACCTTTGGGTTGGTCTCTCAGCTTCAAATCTTTCCTCCCTCCAGACCATTTTTCTTCCAGCTGTCAAACTGATCTTCCTGAAGTACAAATATGATTATGTCATTCCCTTACCACATAAATTCCAGTGGCTTTTTTTTTTTTTTTACTTCCAAGGTGATATAGAAATTCTTCTGTGTGGTTTTTAAAGTTCTTCCTAACCTGACCCTTTTCTGCCTGTTCTGTCTTCTTAGACTTTACTACTTTCCATATACTCTGTAATGGCCTCCTTGCTGTTCCTCAAATAAGATACTCTACTTCTGGATTCCAGATATTTTCACTGACTGTTCAGGACCACATGAGACAATATTTGTAAAGTGTTCAGCACAGTGCCTGGCACTTTGTTGTTGTTTAGTCGTTTTCAGTTGTGTCAAACTCTTCATGACCCCTTTTGCGGCTCTCTTGGCAGAGATACTGGAGTTATTTGCCATTTTCTTCTCAACTCATTTTGCAGATGAAGAAACTGAGGCAAACAGTGTGGTGACTTACCTGGAGTCACACAGCTAGTATCTGAGATCATATTTGAACTCAGATCTCAGTCCCAGCCTGGTGTCTACTATCTATACTGCCTAGTACAAAGGAAGTGCTTAATAAATTATTTTTCCTTCCCTGCCTTTCTTCCTTCTGTTCCTAGAACCTTCTCTCTCTTCCTCTCTGCTTCCTGGGTTCCTTTAAGTCTCAACTAAAGTCCTACCTTTTGCAAGAAGTCTTTGGTCTTCCCTCTTTAATCTTAATGTCTTCTCTTTTGAAATTATCTCCATTTTCCCTTTCTTTATCTTGTTTGTAAGTAGTAGTGTGCACGTTGTCTCCCCTCATTAGACAGTGAGCTCCCTGAGAGGAAGGGCTTATTTATTGCCTTTCTTGGTTGTAACTTACACATAGTGCTTGTTGACTTGACTCAAATAAGAGGCCTTATGTAGAGTGCTGCAAAAATTTTTAAAATACTGGCTCTCATTTATTATTGCTTGTAAACTTTTGTGGAGTGACAGGGTAGGAAGTTTTTTCATTGTAATTTTCATTATAATTTCATTGTAATTGAACTTCATATAATATTTTTGGAAAGCTTTTGACTAGGGGGAAGAAGTGTAAAATCTTACTTAAAAGTCTGTTTTTGTAATTGGTGCTCAGTGTTTGCTCTTCACCTTTCTTCTTCTTCCTTTTCTCTTCCTTCCAAAGTCCCCCCCCAATTAATAAGCATGCCTTTGGCATTTGTCTCACATTCTTGTGCTTTGGTTTCTTTCTCTTCTCTCAAACTAGCAGGGCATGAAATAAAAATGCCTGCCATCTGGCTTTATAGGATCATATTTGTCAAATTGTGTTAGCCATAAGTAAACCTGGTAGCGCTGTTAACAACAGGATACATTTGCAAGTGTGGAGGAGGTTATTTAACCTTAAACCAGCGTAGTCCAATGTTCTTAACTTTTCTTTACATCATTTAATCCCCAGTATTTTGCGAGGAGCAAAAATTCAGTGGTCTTAGCATTTGTCACTCAGTAGAAATTGGAAAATTTGAATCATTGTCTATCATGTTATATATCGTTTGTAGTATTCACAGACATCCTAAGTAAAGGCAGACTTTCTGCCTCAATACAATAAAAATACAATATCAAATTTTTAAGGAACCTCTTTGTAATGCCTCGTGTGTGTGTGTGTGTGTGTGTGAGAGAGAGAGAGAGAGAGAGAGAGAGAGAGAGAGAGAGAGAGAGAGAGAGAGAGAGAATGGGGGCACATAAAGGGATTTGTTGTTCATTTGTTTCAGTCATGTCTGGTTACCTATTTTCAGATTTTCTTGGCAAAGATACTGGAGTGGTTTGCCATTTTCTTCTGTAGTTCATTTTGCAAATGAGGAATTGAGCCAAACAGGATTAGGTGACTTACTCAGGGTCACACAGCTAGATCATGAGTCTTCCTGATTCCCAGCCCAGTACTCTATCTACTGGGCCACCTACCTGCTCCCAATAAAGGGAAGTTTGGTATCTTTTTTTTCGCTTGAGTTTCCAACTACTGTTATCCTTTAATATTGTTGATAGTTCTTGTATTAATGCGATTAGGAAGGATTTGGTGGGTCAAGGCAGGGGAGAGTGGATTATTATGGCATTTTAACATTGACTGTTGTGAAAGACTCCACAAAGAATCTTATTAGGATTAAAGTCTGCTAAATAAGTTAAAGTCTCCAAAGTCCTTAAGGTAAAAATGCTATAAAAACAGAAGATCTTTTCTTTCTAGTCCAAAAAAAAAAAAAAAGAGTAGAAAGTGGCACAGTGGATGGAATCTTGGGTCTGGATTCAGGAATGCGCATGTTCAGACACTTACTAGCTGTGTGATCCTGGGCAAGTAAGTAATTTACCCTTATGGCCTCAGTTTCCTCATCTGTAAGATGAACTGGAAAAGGAAATGACAAACCACTCTAGTATTTTTGCCAAGATAATTCCAAATAGGGTTACAAAAGAGTTGGATATGATTGGAAAACAACTGAACATTTCTTGTTTAATTTACTTCATTCCTGGTAAAGAGCCTAGCTTTCCTCTTCTTAAGCCATGGTCCAGAAATCGCACTATTATAGACAACTATTAAGCTGTTTTAATATTATATAAATAATATAAATATGACAGTGTATTTAAGTTATTATGCTAAGTTTAATTGTTCTTTGAAATTTTGGAGTACCACATTTTACAGAGCAGATATTCAGTAGGAGTTCTCAAGAAGTAGAAATTAGTTTATTTCTTCAAGTAGCAAAGTTAAATCTGAGGTTGATTTAGGCAAACAATGATGAGTTTTGGTGTGACTAAGTTGCTAGCACAAGAATGATAAATGCTATTGGCTATGACTGCACTATGCTGAGTGAAGAAGATAATATACCAAGAATAGAGTAGGTTTGTATTCTTGTGTTTGTTAAGTTGATGTGTTTTGCAATGTACTTGAAAGATTATCATCAGAGAAAATTACATTTGTGTTAGCCTAGGAATGGTGGTTTTAAGAGTTGGTGTCCTGGGTAGCCCAACGAGAAGAAAAGTTCTTTGGAAAACAGGGATATTTGTGCTATTTGGCTATTTAACTGACTACTTTGGAGTAGCTTCAGCAAAACGAGAATTTCATGGACTTGTATTCTCTAACTTTACCTTTTGAAACAAAGGTAAAGTAGAATGGGGACAAAAGAAGCTTACATTGCAAAGATTGGATAGGCCTGGGGACTAGAGTAAAACTCTTGGTATGTCTTGGCAAACCTTAAAGAGCTCTATCTAAATGCTAGCTTTTATTATCAGTTGTCAGGGATACCAGCATGCTCACTGAGGTGACAGTTTACATGGGAGCTACCAAGGCTGACTTGCAGTAGTAACTTTACATTTTTTATTGGTCTTTGATTTTTCATAAACTCTGCATTTCCTTGTAATTAATGAAGACAAGGTTTAAAAAAGTGCGAAGTGAATGAACATAACAGTATGGAAGAAATTGTGAGTTAATATCCTGCTTATATTCCACAAGCAGGGATAGAACTGCAAGGGTTATTGTGTTTTGGTTACCTTCAAATCAATGTAATCATGCTTTCAAAACTCATAATGATTTGCTGATGAAATATGTTACATAAACTGCTAAAATATTATTTATTATTCAGTGTTGCTTCTTTTATGTCTGATATAAAGGATATATTTTGAGTAAAATTTAAAAATCCACATTCTAAGTGGTTTTCCAAAATTTGATGAGAAATTATTTTATAAATGAGAACTGATACTGTCATCAATGCCCTTCTGCTGCTTTATCATACATTATATTTCAGAATGAGAAGTGGGATCCCAGAATCTCAGTGTTAGGGGAGGCATCAAGGGTTATCTCATCCAACCTGGCCCTGTAGGACTCCCTTCTCAGCATATGTGCAAGTGAGGAAAATGTCTTGTAGAAGCAACTATCAAGATAGTTTGTTTCTCATTGGGTAGGTTTGAATAGCATAACTTTGCTTCTGTGAAATTCAGTTTGCTTCCTGTAGAATGCTTTTGTAATGGTCAGAGGTAGTTGGTATCCTAGGGAGAATGAGTCTTCTAGGTTTAGGTCCTACTTCTGACACTTACTGCCAGTATGACCTTAGACAAATCATTTAACTTTTCAGTGTTCTAGGCCAGAGGCATCAAACATTCAGGCAGCACTTTGAGTGCAACCCTAGTTGGATTAAACTTTTAATTGGTTAATGTTGACCAAATTTAATAAAAATACAATAGAACATAAAAAATATTAATATTTGGTTTTTGAAGTCAGTTGTGGCCAGAAGGTATCCTTTTATATGTACTGTTTAGTGGCACCCATTTCTATTTTAGTTTACCACTACTACTCTAGGCCAACAGATGCATTAGGCAGTGCGGGGGTTGGTGTTCTTTCTATTTTCATTTGGGGATTGGGAACATTTTTCTTTGAGAAAAAAGTTTATGCAAGTTTAATTTTTTAAGATTTTTTGCTTCTGTGACATTCATGAATCAACCCCAACATAATATCAATATCCAAATTGGTCAGTAGTTCTTTAATCACAATTTCTAGGTTTACGTTGCGTTTTTAGAACATGCAGCTTTTTTAAAAATAAAATTTTGGGATGCTGAAATTCTTGCTATGTCATTGTATGGACTATACTGTGTTTAATAAATGCTTGTCCCCATTTAAAATAATTGTAGATAGCATAAAATACTTGGGAGTATACCTGGCAAGACAAACCTAGGAACTGCATGAATGTAATTATAAAACTCTTAATACAAATAAAGTTACATTTAAATAACTGGAGAAATATTAATGGTTCATGGATGGGCAAAGCCAATATAAAAAAGCCCCACAATTCTACCTAACCTAAACTGCTTATTCAATGCCATTCCAAATAAATTAACAAAAAGTGATTCCATTGAACTAGAAAAAATAACAACAAAATTAATTTGGAAAAACAAAAGGTCAAAAACATCAAAGGAATTAATGAAAAAAAAAATAGAGGAAGGAGGTTTAGCAGTACCAGATCATAAACTGTATTATAAATGGTAATTATCAATATTACCCTAGAACTGACTAAGAAATGGAAAGGCAGATCAGTGGAACAGATTGGACATACAATATTCATTTGTAAGGAATTATAGTAACCTTGTATTTGACAGATATAAAGATTTAAGCTTTTGGGTTAAGAATTCACTACTTGGTAAAAATTGTGGAGATAACTGGAAGGCAATCTGGCAGAAACTAGGTGACTGACCATATACCACGATAAAGACAAAATGGATATATGACCTAGATATAATGGGAGATATCATAAATTAGAAGAACATGAAACATATTACTTATTATGGATAGAGGAAGAATTTATTAAACAAGAGATAGAGACTATTATGGGTATAAAATGGATAATTTTGATTGCATTAAATTGAAAAGGTTTTGTACAAGTTAAACTAATGTAGCCAAGATTAGAAGGAAAACAGAAAATTGGGGGAGGGGAAATTTAGGATAAAGGTCTCATATCTCAGATATATAGAGAACTTTGTCAGATTTGTAAGAATGAGTCATTCCCCAATTGATAAATGTCAAAGGATATGAATAGGTAGTTTTTGGATGAAAAAAAATCAAAGCTTTATGTAGTCATATAAAGTGCTCTGAATCATTGTTGATTAGAGAAATGCAAAAACTTTGAGATACCATCTCATACTTATCAGATTGGCTAAAATAATAAAAGAGAAAAATGACAAATATTGGAAGGGATGTGGAAAAATTGGCACATACATTTGGTAGAACTGTGAACTGATCTATTTTGGAGAACAATCTGGAATTATGCCCAAAGAGTTATAAAACTGTATATGCCTTTTGACCCAGCAAAAACACTGTTAGATCTGTTTCCTAAGGTGATCAGGGATAAAGGAAAAGAACTTATATGTTCTAAACTATTTCTAGAAGCTCTCCGTGCAGTGGCAAAGAACTGGAAATTGAGGGGCTTCTCATTAGTTGGGGAATGGCTAAATAAACTGTGGTATATGATTGCGATGGAATATTACTGTTGTAAGAAATGATGAGCAGGTTTAAGAAAAACATGGGAAAACCTTGCATGAAAAAATGAAGAGGTAAATGAGCAGAACCAAAAGAAGATTCTTTAAAGTAATAGCAATATTGTTAGAAGAATAACTGTGAATGACTAAGCTATTTTGAATATTAAAAATATTCAAATCAACTACAAAAGACCTAGGAAGGAAGATATTATCCACCACCTCAAATGGTGGCCTTCTTTTGTGTGGTATGATGAAGGAGGGAGGAAGGGAGTTTAGAACTACAAATGAAAGAAAAAATACATTAAAATAAAAGTTAAATTTTTCAAAAGGTTAAAAATGCTTTTAAATGATACTTGAGAATGATGATATTGATTAACTCACTTTGCCTCCCCAGTTTTTATTGGAAATTCTGTGTTTCCTTCCCAGCTGGAAAATTTAGGAAAGTTTGGGAGAAAGACAGGCATGTGGTGGAGCAGAAGAAAGAAGTGTCAACTTCTCAAGTTTATGTTTTAAAATATAATGATCTTTACTGATTTAAGTTTTGTGTACTAATAAAGATTTGCTACAGAGCTGCAGTTGAAAAATGTTATAATGGCTCTTGGTTAAATAGCTTAAAAATGCTGCTTTCAGAATTTGTCAGGGAGTGCTTACTTACCCAACTTCTTCCAAAGGCCAACCCTCTTGAGTCTCATAGGGAATCAATGTCTGATCTTTATCTATAGTTAAATTGCACAGCTGCTTAATTTTTTAAGGAACTATAATTTTGTGAAATAAAGCAACATTTAAGCTCAGTTTCATAGAAGTAGCCCCAATTGTGTGTGCTAATTAATTTGGATAATTTTTCACCTTGAAGTCACTAAGTTCATATTTTACTGTGTATGCAAAGAAGAGCTCAGTAATTTTGTGAAGTCCACTGCCCTGGAACTCAGGAGCCCTGGCTCCTAGCCCGAATTCTGCCAGTGATTCATGATGTGATGTTGGGCAGATTACTTCTTTCCTTCTGTTTATTTGAGTTTCTTCATCTGTCAAATGAGTATTTGGAATGTTTGATCTTGGCAGGATCTGGATCAATATCTACCGAGATCTTGGCAGTTTTATAGAACATTTTCTTCTAGGTTCCTTCCAGCTCCAATGTTCCATGATTTTAAATGTACCTATTCTTCACAGCCAACTTTCACAGTAGAAAACAAATTATTCTATATAACAGTTTACTAGCAAAGCTCATGTCAAATGCAAAATAACCTAATTGAAAACAAGTACTTTGTATGATGGAATTTTTTAAAAAAATTTGACTCATTTAGGAGGATAAAGTGACTCCAAAAGTTAAGGTAGTTTGAAAGACTATACAGAATTTAGAAGAAAACAGATTTAATTTAAAAGAAAAAAAAATCTCCTCATTTATCAGGAGAACTCACTTCTCAAAGGCCTCCTTAAATAAAGACTTCACTTTAGGGACAAAGTTTTAAGGAAAATAACTTATGGAAACATTATTTAATCAATCTATGATATTGTGGATCTGGTTTATTCCCTCCTTGTAAAGTGTTCGCAAATATTGAAACAACATGTAGATGTCACTTCTGGTGATGATAATGATGATAGGATTGTATAGTGGAAGGAATGATTTGGAACCAGGAAAAGTTGGTTCAAATCCCAACTGGGACACAAGCTGCGTGACATTTGGCAAATCATTTTTTATCTTTTAATCTCAATTTTCTCATTTACAGAATAAATTATCCAACACCCACCCTATATGTTACCTGTCTTTTCTGAGAAAAGCATTTTGCCAATTTTCATGTGTTATATACAAATGTGAACTTTTATGATGATGAGTTATGACCAAAAATTAATCACCCTTCAACACATGTGATACCAAATCTAAGACTCTAAACTAAGCTGGTTAGTCAATCAGTTAATGAACAAGAATTTAATAGGCACCAACTGTATGCCTCGCACTGTGGATACAAATAGAAGTAATGAAACCATTCCTTCTGGCATAACAGACCTACAGTGTCCGTACTATGGCTTTTTCAACTTTCCTGAAGCTGCTAGAGCCTTGAACTCCTTGGCTTGGTCCTCCCTCCTGTGCCAAAATGAAGCAGTGGATTAGAACTTCTGAGGAAGAAAAGAAAGAACATTTTAAATGAACCATTAACTTTAACAGGTGCTTTATTTTTCCATTTTCAGTAGGAATGTCTGTTGAGATATTTTTTCAAATTTTTTTACTTCACTGGACTGGGATATAAGAATTGTGAATGTATTTTTTACTGTGAACGTGATAGATATCAGTGCCAAAATTAGAATTTTTCCATAAGATAGTAAGGAGAAAATAACTTTTGTTTCTATTGAGACTCTAGTTAATTCTGTATATTCCAACAGCGGTTACAAATGTTCAGTGAACAAATATTCCTCATTTGTCTATTGCTGTTTCTTGTAAATTCCCTTGAGGGAAGAATCATACTTTTATAATGTTTGATTTATACATAGCTTTTAATGTGTTAAATAATGTCATGAGATCTCATTCAGAGGAGTCGGGTTTAAAAAAAAAATTTCAACAAATATGGCTCTTATTTATAGCTGAATGAGGTATAAGCTTCCTAATTTACCTCCCTCCCCCCTAAGAACCTGGAGTTCTGGAAAGATTTTGACATTAAGTTTTTAAAAATTGTTGCATCTTTAAGTGCTAATATTTCACTAGACTTAGGAATTGTTCTGAGACTATATCCTTCCTCTCTAAATCCAAACAGAGCACATTTTCTATTTTTTTGATCTAAAATGTATATAGAAAAAACAACAACATATTTTGTTCTATGATATGCTCTAAAAATATAAGTTGGAAACATTTTTACATCTTTTGCTTTCAGAGCTATTGAATTCTAGCTATCTGTGAGATACTCGGAAACTGTTTTCCTGTCTCATTCTATTATTAATAGCTGATTGGTCTGGAAATGTTTATGCAGCTTTTATAGCAGTGACTTATTGGCTGAGAATGTGTGCATGCTGCTCTCTTGGCATTTGGATAATGAGTTAACTTGTAGGTGGCCTTGGGAAGGGAATGTTATGAATGGACTTGGCCTACGCTTTTTTGGTGGCGAGTTGTATTTGACATAAGTTCACACAGTGCTGTACCTTTATTCCCTTAACTATTATCATGCTATTAATTTTCAAAGTGATGGATGGCAGTAACCTTTCTCACACCCACTTCCTCTCAACATGGAGTATGTCAGGCTAAGCTGTGGGTAGAGATGTCTATATAAAGAGCTGGGCCTATATGCCAAGGTTGGAGAATAACATAGGTGAAGCCTTCCAGCTTTAGCTTCTGACCATTTCTAATTGTTCTAATTCTGGCCCATTTTTTTTCAGTACAACTTTGTAACAAAATTGTCCATTATAGCCATTTAGTTACGTCCTTATTTTAAATGGTTAAAATAAAGCTTTATGGCAAAACTCAGATTCTGGATGTTAAGTATAACTGCTTTAATTTAAAATTGTTATTCCTTCAACATCTTTATTCCATTTGGACAGTTTTACCTTTCCCCTCCCTTTGTCTTGTCCGCTCTTACTGTCTCAGCCTAATTTATGGTGAGCAGTCAAATCGGCAAATAAGTAGAGCACGCTGGCTAAATAGCCTTAACTTTATTTCTAAATGCTTTGTCAATTTAATGCTTCAGTGTTACCATAGTATTTACTCAGTTTTTCATTCAGACTGTATGATTTCTTTTCTGCTTCACTCTATTTCCTTTTCCTTCTTTCCTCCCCTCCTCTTTCCTTTCTACCCACCTTCCCTTCTTGTGTTTCCTGTTTGTCTTCTCTCTTCCTTTTCCTCCCATCCTCCTCTTTATTATATGCCATATGGCATGCCATACTCTGCCTGGTTTCTTTTCTCCTCCCATCTCCAGGAACTCTCTGTGTACTAATGTAATTTGAAAGAATTGCCCCTTCAATTCAACAAATATTTAAATGTTTTCTGTGCTAGGCTAAAGAAGGTACACAGTTTAACTCAAATATTTTTTTTTTAATTTAAGTGGTCTAAGGTCATTTAAAATTTACACCCCCACCTTGTATGTTTACCTTTGTATATACATAAATGGATTTTTTTTTATGTACTTGGGCAACTCTGAATTTTGCCTTTTGAAATTTTTTAGACTGCTGATTATGAAACCTCATAGTTTTCCAGTCATTCTATTTCTCTTCCTCATTTCTGACCGCTCATTTTTAAGAAAAAATTGAAGGAATCATGAATTACCGTCAGAGGTGTTAAATGTTACTTAGTATCTTCTTTCTTTGGTATGGATGACCAGGTAACATCTCAGTGCAGAATCAGCCTTGTGGAAGACTTCTGCCTATCAATCCTTGGCTGAATAGATTCATGTTGAACATAGGAAATTATTTTAGTGCCTTCCCTCAGAGTTTATTTCCAATTTATCCTCTCTGCAGTTTGTTTGTGCACAACTGTTGGCATATTGTCTCTCCCTTTAGACAGTAAGCCCCTTGAGGCAAGGACTATCTTTTATTTTCTTTAAATCCTCATCTGTTAGCACAGTGCCTGTCACATAGTAGTCCCTTAATAAATGCTTGTTAATTTGACTTACTTTCTTTGAATATTTTCCCATTACCTTCTATTCCCTACTCCAGTCTTTGCTTTTTGTTTTCCTTTTCATTTGCTATTCATTCTTTGCCCTTTATTTTTATTTCTTTGCCATTTTCCATTTCACTTTTACCCTTTTTTAAATTAATCTGCTTTTTGACAGAGCTTCTTAAGCAGTGGGAGAATGCCTCCATGTCTTGCTCCTGTTCCATAGTAATATAAAATTAATCTGTTGGAAAGGAGAGGATTCTTCTTTCATTGCATGAGATCAGAGCCACTTTGCATCCTGTTTAAATCCTTTTCCCATCCCCTTTCCCTCCACAAATACTTAGGATGGCAGATTTGATCAATATGTAAACTGATTCATTCATTTTGCACATAAAAAGAAATTGTATTTAATTTGCTCTCTGAATCATGCCACTGGCTAATCTGCCTCCAAAATTCTTGTCTCTTGTCTAACTACTGGATACCCTCTTAGCTATTGTAGTCAGTTAGATGAGAGTACTCTTTTCCTTGATTTATGAAACTGCCATTGTAGGCAGAAATTATTCTGCATCAGTTCTGGACCAAGTCAGTTTGTCCATATTTGAAAGGTAGCATTCCAAGTTGAGAGGTTGAGATCTCGTGGTTTAGACACATCATTTTTTAAAGTCAGATTACTGCTGGCATGGAGCCCTATCAGTAGGTGAATACTACAGTTTTTGAGCTGTTGTTGCGTATGTGCCTTCCCTTTTTGGTTGTCTGAAGAGATGGCTTGGTACAGAGCCAAAAAGTACCAGTTTGGAGTTAGAGCCCTTGTATTTGAACCTGGGCTCTGCTCCTTACTTCCTCTGGTACCTTGAACAAGCTGTTCAACCTGTAAGTTTCCTCAGTTCTCAAATCAGGGAGTTAGTCTTTGAGGTTCCTTTCAGTTCTAAATACTGTGTGAATTTAAGGAATTCTGGCATATCAAGATTAGCCCTTTTATAGTCTTAAACAATTCAGTTCAACATGCTTCTTAAGCTACTATTGTATATGTTAGGTACCGAGGAAACAAGAAACTAAAAACAGTTCTTGCCTTCAAAGAGCTTACATCCTGTTAGAGAGATACAACATGTACACAAATAAGTAAATATAATTTCAGGAGACAGATCATTAGCAACTAAGGGGATTAGAAAAGGCCTGCTGCATAGGATGTGGCACCTGAGATGAACCACTAGACAACTAAAAGGAGGTGAGCAGAAAATGCATGTGTGGCAGGGGTTCCATTTATGCAAAAATAGGGAGATAAAAGATGAAATACGTAATTTCAGCGAGTTTGCTACCTGTCCTTAAAAAGAAGCAATATGAAATCAGTGTTTGAAGGCAGACTGCTGTTAGATGGTATAGGACTTTCAGTGCCTGCCAGAGAAGTTTGTGTTTTATCCTAGAGGCAAGAGAATTACTACAGACATAGTCTTTGTCTTTCAGAACATTTATTTGGCAGCTGTGGGAGAATGATTTAGAGAGAGCCTAGATGGGGGAATAGGTTGGGGAAGAGAGGCCTTCTTTATCACCACAACTAGTAAGGAGGTCTTTGCAATAGTTCAGGCAAGAAGAGAAAAGGCCCTAAATGAATAGAAAGGGATCAGTCAAGAAAATGATGAGGACATGGAGTAAAGAGACTGGCTAACTGAATGGTTGCAGGAAAAGTGAGATAGGGTGGAAAAGGAGGAGGAACATCCTGGGGTAATTCTGAGGTATTTTGAATCTGAGTAACTGGAAGGATTATAGAATCATACAATCAGGTTTAGAGATGGACAGGACCTTAGTGGTGTGGTTCCAAACCATTCCTTTTAGAGATGAGGAAATTAAGGCCTAGAAAGATTAAGTAATTTGCTTGGTATCCTATAGGTAGAATGGTAATACCAGATTATTTATTTCACAGAAGTGTTGCATCAAATATTTCCTTCAAAACTTATAACATATGAATTATATTGTGGCATTTCCTCCTTCAGAGTCTTCTTTGATAACTTTTCATCTATGACATGCTCACTATCTGTAGGTGTCCCCCAAGGCTCTATTTTGATCCCTTTTGTCTTTGTATATTTGTGTACACACACACACACACACACACACACACACACACACTCTCTCTCTCTCTCTCTCTCTCTCTCTCTCTCTCTCTCTCTCTCTCTCTCTCTCTCACACTCCCCCTAGCCCTTGCCTCTTACCTGGGCCATATTCTCCCATTACCAACTGCCTTTTGGGTATCTTGAACTGGATGCCTCATACACATTTCAAATTCATCATGGCCAAAATAGAACTCATTATTCCTCACTCTAGCCTAAAGCCCTTCCTTCTCTTCTTCTCAACATTCTTATGGTTGGTCATCATCACCCGCCCAGTCACTCTGGTTTGTACCTAGTGTTATTCTTGTCTCCTCAGTCTCATTCTCTCCATATGTAAAATCTCTTACTAAATAATTGTCATTTCTACCATCACATTCTCTCTCCTCTATGACACTTTTCACTCAATCACAGTAACCACCGTTCCCCACTTTTAAACTCTCATCACTTCATGACTAGACTGCTATAGGAGTCTTCTAGTCAGCCTGCTTATCATAGGTTTCTTCCCAGTCCAGTCCAT
This sequence comes from Notamacropus eugenii, assembly GCF_028372415.1. Lineage (NCBI taxonomy): Eukaryota > Metazoa > Chordata > Mammalia > Diprotodontia > Macropodidae > Notamacropus > Notamacropus eugenii. Next base: position 467,515,414 of record NC_092873.1, on the reverse strand, counting down.
CTTCAACACAAAGGACCAAAGGGATTTTCCTAAAGTAATCTGAACATGTCATCCACCCTACCCAATAAACTGCAGTGGCTTCCTGTTATCTCCTGGATCAAATATAAAGTTCTCCATTTGGTACTAAAAGGTCTTCCTAGCTTGGTCTACCTTTTCAGTCTTCTTGCATTTTACTTCCCTCCAAACATTCTTCCTTCCAACCACATTGGCCTACTTTTCTCTTTATCCCACATGATATTCTATCTCCTGACTACATATGCGTTGCCTGTCCTCTCATGGCTGGTGTGTCCTCGAATTGGACAGCCAGCTTTTAGTTCCCCATGCTTCTTTTTTCTCATTTCAGATCCTACCAGCTGCAGGAGGCCTTTCTTGGTTCTCCTTAGCTGCTAGTGCTTTCCCTGCTCTGATTATCTTCCATATGTATATATTTGTATCTTCCTAGTTATTTACATGTTATTTCCCTAATAGAATGTGAGCTCTTGGCAGGCAGGGACTGTTTTAAGTTTCTTTGTATCTCCAGTGGATAGCACAGTGCCTGGAATGCATGACAATTGTTTCATAAATGCTTTTTGCCTAATGAGGGGCCAACCAACCAAGTTTGGAAACGAATCAGGTCAGAGCCCCCATGTTGATTCAAGTGGCACCAGGTTAGCCTCTGTACTTCTAAGCCTGAGTGAGATAGCCAGATCAACTTAAAAGAAAAGTTATGTCCCTTTTATTTTTTCTTCTTTTTTGAGGGGAGGTGAAGGGGAGCACAATTGTTGCTTTTATTACCTACTCTCATACCTGCCCCTAATTGAAAAAAAAAAAAAACAAAAAACCCAATATCCTTGTAACAAACAAACATAGTTAAGCAAAATGGACTGACAGTGGCCATGTCCAAAAATATAGGCCTTCTTGGGCACTTTGAGTCATTCATCTCTGTCAGCAAGTGGGTAACATGTTTCTTCATAGGGTTCCTAGAGACATAATTATAATTGGTCATTGCTTTAATCAGAATTCTTAAGTCTTTCAAAGTTCTTTTTCTATGGAATGTTATTGGCATTCTATATTTGTTGTCATCTAGGTGGCACAGTGCCTGGAATCAGGAAGATACGAGTTCAAATATGGTTTCTGTTACTTACTAGTTGTATGACCTTGGGCAAGTCATTTAACCTATTTGCTTCAGTGTTCTCAATTGTAAAATGGGATTTATGACAATGTCTACTCCAGAAAGTTGTTGAGGGGATCACATGAGATAATATTTGTAAAGTGCTTAGAACAGTGCCTGGAACATGCTAGGTGATGATGGTGATGACGGTGATGACGGCGACAACAGCAACCTAATTTGATGTTTTGCCTTTGCTCATTTTACTCAACATGACTTCCTACTTTTTAGGCTTCTCTGAAATAGTCCTTCTCTCATTCGTGGTTAACTCACTGGGCTAGAGGAAGGGAGCCAAGGGCTCAGCAAGGGCTTGTTTGTATTACTGCAGGAGAAGGGATGCTGCTAGCCCTATGACATGGCAGCCAGCATCTTCTTGGAGCCTTTTGGGAAGATGTATACCATCTTCCTCAGTTTCAAGGTGGTTCCTGAGTATCTTCTAGGACCAATGAAAATCAAAGAGAAAAAAGAAGTTTGATGAGAAGCAATAGGAAACAAATGAACTGCTAGCAGACATGTAAGAGGAGGAGTTGCACTATATCTCCTATCTTTGTACAACTCTAGTATTGCCAAGCTTTGCCACTGGAGAGACCTTGCCAGAGACCAGCAGGAAATGAATAATCCACTGACAGTGGCACTTGGGGGCTGAGGATTATGTAGGCATGGGACGTGTCCTACAAAAAATGAGCACATGAATAGCCTACAGTCTCAAAGTGTTGCTTCTGCAACGTACTAGTATCCTCAACTAAGCCACCAAGCATCGAGTGCTCCCACTGGATTGCCACTGAGACAGACTGGTTTGGCAGTAAGATCATTAAGAAACTGGAGGACCTAAGAGACCAGTTGGATTTGACTGGTAAGTACAAATAACAACTTGAGGAGAAGCTGAAGGATCCTACAATTCGATTTTCAAAAAAGTAGCAACTAATAAGCTGTTGCTTCCCCTGATCATTCTTCTGCATCTGGCCATCTTGAGAGGCTTTTTTTTGAAAGCACTGAGCTCTTATTTCTTTTTTGGAATTAGGACTCCTATGACCATGCCTGCCTTCTCTTTAACTTCCTTTTGAACCTATAAATATAAGAGATTTAGCTAAAGAGCTTGCTCTGCTGTTGTGGGCTAGCTGCACATTAAACACGGAGATAGTATAGAGAGAAGGCCGACAATGCCTGGGAAGGTGAACTAATGATAACAAGGCTGATGTGCTATACCAAGGTAATAAATGCTATGTTTATTAGTTCTTTTAATGTGTACGGTATTCTAATCAATTCACAAGAAACTAAAAGAAAGCATTTACTGAATGTAGTACTGAAGGATTTAAAAGAATGATTGTTAGAACATGGTGTTCCCATCAAGGCAGTATTGATATAGCCAGTCCCTCCATTATTAAGAGATATATTAATATGCCTTAAATGCCTTAACAGAACTCTCTGGGATGCCCAGATGTGAAAAAACCCTGTGGAAGAAAGGCTGGCTTACTACATTCAGGAAAACAAGATATTAAAGTTCTTGTTTCTTCTCCCTCATGTTGACTGTTCATCACTATACAGTTCCATCCTATCACTCAGATAAATGTACCTTTATAGGTTTCTCTTGAGTTTTGTTTTTGCATTTGGGTCTGGTCTTATAGCCAGGGTTGCTTACAAGTTCTCTATTCCTTTAAAAATCCTTTTTTTTTCCTTTATAGGATTATACTCAACTTTGCAAGATATGTTATATTTTTGGAAAGTTATATTCCAAGATGTTCTCTTATTTACAGTTGAAGTTGCCAGAATTTTTTTCCTTCTAACTGTGGTTCCTTGGCATTTAAACTGTTTCTTTCTGGATGCTTGCAGTATTTTTATTTGATATGAAGCTTCTGGATTTTGGCTATGCCATTCCTTGGACTTGTAATTTTGGGGTTCCATCCAGGAGGTGACTAGTGAATTCTTTCTGTCTTTGCTCTCTAATAGTAAAAATTGAGTCTGTTCTCCTACAACTCCCTCTTCTCCTCTTCTCTTCATCTCAGATGACTCAGATAACTTCTACCACTATTTTCTCCTTCACTCTTATCTCACACAAAGAGGCAGTCCTTTTTCTTGTCAAGGTAAACTTCTCTACATACAGAAATGTTCCTATGTAGCAGATTGTAACCTACATCATCAGTACTCTCTAATATTTAATCTGTCTACTGGCTGCTTCCCTGTTCCCTAAAAACATAGTCCTGTCTCTTCTACCCTTAAAAACAAAAAGAAAACAAAACAAAACATTACTTGATCCATCCATCTTTACTATCACCCTGTATCTCTCTTCCTTTTTGTGGCTGAACTCCTTGAGAAGATTGTCTGCTATTGTTCCCTCCACTCCGTTTCCTTTCACTCTTCTTAACTTTGCAGTTTGATTGCAATTTGAAACTGTTCTTTGAAAAGTTATCAGAACCTTTTCTCAATTTTAATTCTCTACCTCTCTGCAGCCTTTGCAGAGCCAGTCAGTCATCTTCTTCTCCTTGATACTCTCTTATCTCTAGGTTTTTTGTGGCATTTTATCGCCTGACTTTCCTCCTACTTGTTGGACCACTCCTCAGTTTCCTTTGTTGGATCTTCATCCAGGTCAAGCCCTCTTAATGTGGGTATACCCCAGGGTTCTGTCCTGGGCTCCCTTTTCTTCTTCCTTGATACTATTTAGCTTAGTGATCTCATCAGCTCCCATGGATTCAATTATTATCTCTATAAATATGAATCCCACATCTATTTATTGAACCCTGTCCTCTCTCCTAACCTTCATTCTCTGGTCTCCAACTGTCTATTGCTCATCTTGACCTAGATATTCCTAGGATATCTTAAACTCACCACGTCTAGAGTTGAACCCATGATCTTTTCCCTGAAGCTGTTCCCTCTTCTTAACTTTCTTATTACTGTCAAGGTCATCACCATTCTCTCAGTTACTCAGGCTCACAATGATCTGTCATCCATGACTCTCTCACTTTCTCACACTCCTTTAACCAGTCTTTTGCCAAGTTTTATTGATCCTACCTTTATAACATCTGTCATATATCCTTTTTCTCCTCTAATACTGCCATCACTCTGGTGTAGGCCCTAAGGAATTTGTATGATGCTTCTTGTAAATTTAAGGTGGTCTTTCAAGTTTGAGTTCCTAAAGGAAAGGTTGTTTGTTGATCTTCTCTTGGTTAAATAAACTTCATATTTTTTAAATGCCATAGTTTTTTTTTTTAAAGTAATAATAAGAAGAGAATGTGGATTTAAGAAACACATGAAGAATAGCTAACTTATCTTGCCTCTTTCATTTACAACAGTGTGTCCTCAGCAAATCACTTAGCCCTTCTGGACCTCAATTTCTTCATATATAAAATGTATGGGTTACACTAGATTGCCTCTGCTTTTCCTTCCAGTTCTGCAGCCATGATCATCTTCCATCATGCAATTCTTGGAGTTTGGGAGTAGAATAGGCATTTTTGTGTAAACAATGATAAGCTCACTTGTTAAAAATGGATCATTTAATCAAGTCTTTCCTTTACTGCCTTTATTAGGTGGTTTAGAAAATTTTTTGGATCATGTTTTTAGTTACTCCTATTTATTTTCAGTGAATGATTGAGGATAGGAGAGACAAATTGACAAAAATGGTATAGCATTTCTTAAGACATTTTGGTTCAGTTTAAAGTCATGATCTTGAATGTTGTTTTCCCTCCTTGTTTCAAATATGTTTTTAATGATGGACTGGTTTTATGGATAAACAAAATCGAGTAAGAAGTCTAAGTGATCATAATTTTTGTCATTGTGTAAAGGTTGGAGTCATACATAAAGGCAGTGTGAGGAGGAAGACATTTTTTTTTGAGATGTGGACTTGTAATTTCATGGTGTTGGGAACTTCCAATGAATGAATGATGAAAACTCCCTCTACTGATGCTGATAGACATTTCTAATATAATTTAAAGACTAAAAGAGCTCCCTTTCACATGGAAGTAGAAAAAATTAACAAATACTAAGTTAAAGGATGATAAAAAAAATTGTAAAAGGTAGTTGGTAAAATATTTGTCCTGCAAGGATGAAACAGATGGTACTAAATGATAAACATTTGAAGAAAAAAATAATGTTTTATTTTCTAGATGAGACATTTCATTATTAAGCAAAACATCTCACTAATCCATGGAGTATTTGTCATTTTTGTTTAGACTATCAGTAAAGAGGTCAGTCTTTTAAAAAAATTCAGAACAAAAACTTTTTACTACCAAAGGTGGTCTCTTTGATTCAGTAATGTCAGTGGCCAGAGAATATTGAAGACTGTAATCTGAGCAATAGTCTTCCAAGTGGTTGTCATGTGGCATGACCCCAAGGAGTAATTATGGTGGGGTTGCAAAGATGGGTTATATTTCACTCGCAGAGTAGCCAGTCACAGGGCTTGTCTCCAACACCATACTGCTTCCTCTTCAGTATTTCCCCTCTTTCCCCCCTCCACAACTGGCCTACCCAGGCTCTGCAGACTCCTAATCTCTACCCTTCTGCTTTAAGGTTATAACCTAACCTCAGTAGGCATACCTGTACCAACATAGGCAAAATTCCACTCACCCCATTGTATTCACATCTTCAGATCATCAACTGTATGGCGTAGGAAATAGAGGGCTTAATTTGGCATCAAGAAGGCCTGGGTTCACATACCACCTATGGTCACTTAGTAGACTAAGCCTGGGCAAGTCACATAATGTCTCTCACTCTTAGGCTTTGCAAATTTTAAAATGCTTTATAAATGCCAGCTATTATTAGGTCCATTCTTGCTTTGCTTGGCAGACTCTGTGTCCTAGGCAGTGATCAATGAAAAAACCTCCCTCTTCTTGTTTTTTCTTTTGTTTTCTTTTTTTTGTGAGCCATGGTGATTCATACAGGATGAGAAAATATAAATGGGTTGAAGCCTGCATTCCAGATTTGTCACATTATCTTTTCCATAAAACCCACATCCATTCTGAACTTTCATGTTTCTTTAGAGGATGCCATCATCCCACTAGCCCACTACAGTTGGAAACTTTGGTGTTATGTTTGATTCTTCACTCTGAAGCTACTAGCCTCTCAGACTTCCATCACGTCTTGACTAGGCTATTGCAGTAGTTTCCTACTTGGTTTTTCCTCTCTTATGTCTCTCCCCGTTCCAATTCATCTTCCATACACTTGCCAAATTGATGTTGGAAGCCTCCAGAGGCTTCCTATCCACTTTGTGATCAATATTCAACTTTTCATCATCTTTTAAACATTTTTTATTTTTAGAGCACATGCATGTGATTAGTATAGCATTTGAGTAATGTTTGACATTTAGATAACCCTTTAAGCTGACTTGGTAGTTTATTGCAATTATTTATTTATTTCTGTAATTTATTGTAAATGTTCTCATAACTTTTCCTACTAGTATAGACTCTAGATTCTCAAGGACTATGCAACAAACAGCATTGGCAGATCCCGCCAGATTGGCTTTAAGTTTAGGTTTAGTGATGGGGTGTAAATTTGTTGTCTCAGGACCAGAGCAGTTAATTTAGAGGCTTGTCATTAGTTTGGCTGCAATGTGATAAATTTTTTCTTCATATAATTATTGAAAAACATAGGATGATGAAATGAAGATCATTTCTAGAGTAAGATGTCATGGGTTCAAATTTTCTGTTTACTTAATGCTCAGTTTACTTACTAGATGGTTTCTGAGGCCCCTTCCAGCTCTAGATTTATGATTCTATGATTTGTCTTATGCCCATATGATTCATTAAATTGTAGAAAGATTGCCATCTTTCTCAGGGGCAGTGGAGTGTGCACGATGAGTGTGGTAGAGCCAGCTCCTAAACTTATGCCTCAGAAATCAGCAAATATTAGCAACCAGAGTTGGGTTTATTATTTTGCTGATTATCTGTTCTAGACTTAAGAAAGTGGTGTGAAAAATGTTAAGAATACAGATTAAACTTAAAAATGTTTAATGCATACATTTTCCCCCTTGTTAGCTGGTTTTTAAACATTTGCTAGCACACTTCTTGAGGGGAGCAGGTATGCACTGATGAAATCATAAATTTTTGAAGTCCTAAATAGTAGGTAATTAAAAAGTATTTGAAAAGCATATGGGAACAGACAGTTTGTGCAGGAAAAATTCAAGTCGATCAATAGTTATGTGAAAAAATGCTCCAAATTACTAATAATTAAAGAAATGCAACGTAAAACAACTCTGAGTTACTACTTCACACCAGTGAGTTTGACCAAGCTCTGGAAAATGACAGGAAGGAATGACAGAAAGGAAAATGACAAATACTGGAGGGGGATGTGGGAAAATAGGTATGCTAATGTGATGTTGGTAGAGCTGTAGACTCATACCACCATTCTGGAAAGCAATTTGGAGCAGTGCCAGAAAGCTATTAAACTGTATATACCCTTTGACCCATCATTATTGCTACTGCATCTATACCCAAAAGAGATCAAAGGAAAAGGAGTAGGCTCCATATGTGCAAAAGTATTTATAGCAACTCTTTTTGTGATGGCAAAGAATTGAAAACTGAGTGGATTCCCATTATTTGGAGAATGTCTGAAAAAGTTATGGTAAATATGAATGTGATGCAACACTACTGAGTGGTAAATGATGAAAGGGATGCTCTCCACATCCAAAGTAAAAACTGTGGAGTCTGAATGCAGATCGAGTCATAATGTTTTCTCTTTTTTTTTTTCTCATGGTTTTTCCCTTTTGTTATGATTCTTTTTTCACATGAGTAATGTGGAAGAATACTTAATATGACTGTATGCGTATAACCTAGATCAAATTGCATTCCATCTTGGGGAGGGGGAAGGAAATGGAGGGGGGCGGAATTTAGAACTTAAAATCTTAGAAAAGTGAATGTTGAAACTAAAAATAAATAAATAACAATTGAAATGGTTTGTTTTTATTTAATCACTTCTCCTCTCCATCCTATATTTTTCCTTTACATAAATTCTCAAGAAAATCTTATTTAAGCACAAACTAGCTAACATAGCAATTAATTCTGACAGTACGTAGCAATCTGTTCTTACAGGTCACCATTTCTTAAGAGAGAGGAAGGAAGTATGCTCTTCCAGTCTTATGGAACCAACATTCGCCATTTTGTTAGATCTGGTCTTTTAGTGCTTTCTTGCATTTACCACATTATAGTCAAGTATATTGCTTGATCCTGCTTTTGTTTTTCCATTTCACATTCAAGTCATAGGACATCTAGATTTGGAAGGGGTTTTCAGTATTGTTGAGACTAATTCCCCAATTTCACTGAGCTTGAAACTGATGCCCACAGACGTAGTAAGTGGAAGAGCCAGGATATTAATTCAGGTCCTATAATTCCAAATTCTTCCAGTGTTTCTCTGTATCTTTAGGATCTTTCTTTTATACAGATATGACTTTCTGTGAGGATATATCTGAAACAATTTAACTAGAAGTTTAGTAAAGTCTATGGAAAATTGTTTAGTAAGGACCCAATATTGAGATTTGATAATTGAACTGTCTCGTATTTTAGACAGATTACTGGACTTGGAGCCAAAAGGTATGGTATAGAGTTATGGTTTTAATATGAACTATATGTGACCTGGGGCAAGTCTCTTAATCCCTCTGAACCTTGGTTTCCTTTATTTGTAAAAAAGGGAGGAGAGAATAATGATACTTAGATCCCTACTTAATATCATGAATGTATATCCACTTTAAAGTTTTAAATAAAAGCCTGGCAAAAGACTGTGATAATATATGAAAGAAATTATTCACTATGATCAATTTGCACTTGTACCAGGGATACAAGGATGGTTCAACACTGGGAAAATGATTGCTGTAATCACACTAAAAAAAAAATTCCAAGCCACTTGATTATGTCAAAAGACTCAGAAAAACCCTTCAGTAGAGTATAATATTGAAGCTAAAAAAAACCAACCCTATTAAGCATAGGCATTATAATATAATGAAATAGGTATCTACAAAAGTCTCCATTAGCATTACATTAGAAAACACTCAAAGATCTCCCTCCCCCCTCCTGGAATGTTCTCCTTCCTCTTCTTTCTTTCCTGGCTTCTCTAACTTCATTCAAATCCCAACTAAAATCTCATTTTTCCATGAAGCCTTTCCCAACCCCCTTTAATACTTCCTCTGTTAATTATTCCCTCTGTTAATGATTTCCTGTTTATGCTATATATATCTCTTGTTTGTACATATTTGTTTACTTGTGGTTTGTAAACACTTGGCAGAGTGCCTAGCATGTTAAGTAGGTACTTAATAAATGTTTATTAACTGAGATTTCCTACAATGCTAAAGCAAAGGCACTTCCCTTTCTGTTATTGGATGTATTGCTTTGGCTAGCATTTTTAGAACTATGATGGGAAATTAGATGCATAAACATTAGTAAAGGTGAGACAATACCATCACTATTTCTTGATCACTTGACAGTTTACTTAGAAAAATCTAGTAATCAAAACTGAGACAATTAAATAGCTTCAGTAAAATGACTGGATGCAAAAAAGCCCCAATAGAACTCAGTATTTCTATATAGCAATAAAAAAATCCAGGAGGGAAGAAAAAAAATCGGAAATTTCACTTAAGATAACTAGGAAATTCATAAAATGTGTGTTAATCTATCTACCAGGGCATGTGGAGATTTGAAGAGATACAATTGCAGAAACCTTTTTAAAGAAATAAAAATCCACTTATATAACTGGAGGGAAATTCAGTGCTTATCATTATGACAGGGGCTTACTAATAAACATGAGAATATTACCTAAATTAATTTATAGATATGGTGCCTTACAAAACTACCAAGGGTATGCTTTACAGAACTAGGCGAAATATAAGGAAATATATCTGGAGGATCAAGAGGGCTAGAATCTTAAGGGAAATAAAGAAAAAAAGTAGAAATGAAGTGGAAAATAGTACTCACATGTCTTTAGTTACAATATAAGCCAGTAATATGAAAACTATTTGGTTAAAAAAATTTTCAAGTAAATTAGTAGAATAAGCAAAATGTGGAAGAATTATAAACAATTGAATTCAACCTGGTGTTCAGTAAGTCTGAGAATGTAGACTATGTGGGAGAAAACTCCCTATTTGATAATAAGTGCAAGAAAAACTAGAAAACAGGCAGAATTTGGTTTAGACCCACTCACAACTCTAGATACCAAAATAAGCTAAAAATGGGTGTTGGACCTGAAAATTCACATTAAAAAAAATTAGAAGAGAACCATCAGTTTCTTTACTGTGTGAGTAAAATTTACCTTTACTTAGAAGAAGCAGCAAAACAGATCACTCATTACCCTATACCAAGGGTGAGAGTTCTTAACCAAACATGAGATAGATAATTCAATTACATGAAATAAAATCAGCTCAAAAAGGATAGAAAGGGAAGAAGATTTATAAGGAAGAATCTTTGTTTCAAATATCTTTGATAATGATTTACTTTTGAAGACAGGAAGAGAACAAATACATAGGACCAGCTTATTCCCCAACAGACAAGTGAAGGAAATGAACAAATTCTCAAATAAAGAACTGCAAAATATTTACCATCATGTGAATGATCACTTGAAGTCAGTAATGACAAGAAAAAGGCAAATTAAAGCAACTGAGGTTTGACAAACCTTTGTCTTGACAAAGATGCCAAAAGACAGGAATAGTTAATATTAGAAGGGTTGTGGAAAAAAAGTAACGTTAATCCAAGCTTGGTGGAGCTGTGAAATGATCCAGCTGTAATGGAAAGCATTTTGGAGCAATGCTAAACAAGTGACTAAAATCCAAGAGGCAAGACAGAAGGAGCGCACACATACACCCAGATGTTCATAGCACTTTTTTTGTGATGGGAAAGAACTACAGAATAGTAAGTTGAGGAATGATTCAAGACATTGTGGCACATACATGAAATGATGCAATTAATAAACTTTAAGTCTGTGCTGAATTCTGAGGATACAAAGAAAAAGCACAAATCATTCTCAGTCTTAGGGAGGTTACTTTCTAATGGGAATGAAATGATGTGAAGATTACAAAGAAGCCTCGGAAGACTTAGATAAACTGATAAAAAAGATGAGGCAAGCAAGGAAAAAATACATAACTCTAATGATATAAATGGAAAGAACAAAATAAAAATGGAAAAGCAGTTTGGCCGGACCACTGAATATGGGAATTAGGCTTCAAAGATGAGTTAGAGTCTGATTGTAGTGATTTAAAATTCAAACAGAGGAATTAAGCTATGACTCTAGAGGCAATAGGGAGCCACTGGAGTTCATAGAATTGGTATGGGACGTGGCCAGATTCGCATTTGGAAAATCATTTTTTCATCTTTATAGAGTATAGATTGTAGTAGGAAGTGATGAGGCAGAGACATCAAGTAGAAAGCCATTGTAACAATTGAGGCTAGAAGTGATAAGTGCCTTGTAGCATTTGAGCAGAGAGGAGTCAGATGTGGATGAAGAAATGCCTAATTTGATAACTAATAAGACATATATGTTAGAGTAAAGAGTTGAGGAGTAACCCTAAAGTTTTGATTCTGGGAAACAGGAAGAAGAATTGTGATGCCTTTTACAGAAATAGCAAAGTTTGGAATAGGGATAGGTTTTAGGGAAAGATAATGAGTTCTGTTTTGGAAATATTCTGAGTTTCAAATGTCTCTGGGACATCTAGTATATTTCATTAGTAGGCAATTGGTAGCTTGAGGGAGAGACTGGGGATAGGTATATTGATCTGTGACTCGTCTGCTTAGAGATAATAATTAAAACCATAGAAGCTGGTGAGGTCACTAAGAGAAAGCTTCTAGAAAGAGAAGAAAGCCTAAGAAAGACCCTAGAACACCCAAAATTGGGAGGGGGTTGGTAGAGGTAATGACCTAGAAAACAAGACTGAGGAGTGCCAGACAAGTAGGAGCAGAAAATGGACAGAGTAGTGTCAGTAAAACTCAGGGAGAAGAGAACATTTAGGAGGAGAAGGTGGTCAGTTGTGTCAAATGCAACAACATTTGGGATTTGAGATTGGGAAAAGACCATAGGGATCTTTGACAGCTTTAGAGAAAGCAGTTTCAGTTAAATGATGAGGATGGAAGCCAGATTATAAAGTATTGAACAGTGAGAAGAAGGGAGGTGGAAGCAATGAATAAAGATTTTTTTTTCTACGAGTGGATCAGAAAGGGAGGAGGATATAGAATGGTAGTTTGAGATAGTGTCTGATTGTTTTTAAGGATGAGAGAGACTTGGTCACGTTTGAAGGTAAGAAGAAATAAACCAGTGGTTAAGGAGAGATTGAAGATTGGAGTGACAGGGGGATAATTGAAAGAACAGTTTGCTGAGGAAGAAGGGAACATGGGTAATTGAGGGCATATGTAGAGGGGTTCTCCCAAGCAGGAAATGGATCATCACCATGAACTAAAAAATAAGGGAAGAGAGTGTAGGGGATTATGTCAGGGGATTTTGAGATGAAAAGAATATGGGGAAGAAGGAGCTCATGACATATGACCGAAATTTTCTCAGTAAAGTAAAAGGGGAAGTCCTCAGCTGAGAGGGTGGAGGGTTGGAGAGGTGTGGGAGACTTGAGGGGAAGAAGAGAAAGTTTGGAATAATTTCTTTTGGAAATAAGATAGAGAGGAATAAAGCATTCACTTGCTGCAGTGACATTCCATTTGAGATTAGATAACATAAATTCTTGGTGTTCCCAGTCACCCTGGTTATATGATTTCTTGCATCTCATTCATCAGCACAAACAGAGGAGACAGATGGTGGGGAGTAATCCAGGCCTGGGTTTTGGCAAGAGAGGAGTGGCAAGAAGACAAGGAATTTAGAGGTTTAAGAATATAGTCAAGTCAGAGCAGGGGTAATATTTTAAGGAAAAAACTGAAAGATGGAAGGATTATAGGTTGTTTTGAGGGGGATTGATAGGTTTAGGAGGTGTAAGGCACAGGAAGACATACAATGATAGGAGGTTGTGATTTGATAAAGTAGTTGCAGAGCTTTTGATTAAGGAAGTAGAATTTTGGGACATCTAGATTAGTGAAATAGAACAATGGGACTCAGGAAGACCTGAATTCAAATTCTGTCTCATACACTAACTGTGTGACTTTGAATAAGCTATTTAATCTCTCTTAGCCCCAGAATGTAAAATTGGGATGAAAACAGCACCTCCAGGATCGTTTTCAGGAGAAAATGAAGTAATGTTTATGTGGTACTTTGTCAAATTTAAAGTAAGTGCTAGAGTCTCCTCCTCTTCCTCCGCCTTCTCCTCATGTGGTTATTATGAGGGCAGTGTTGAAATACTGGGTGTGAACATCCTTGTGTGTCTATCCTTGTGTGTACCTCAATGGAACTGGGGACTTTAGGAGACTGAAATGGAGAGGTCTGGGTGTTCAAGAGAGCATCAGCAGGAATTGGGAGGAGAGAAAGGCAGCGAGCCATGTACAGAACTCTTTGATAAAGAAGGGCAAATGACTTGGAGAATGATATATACAACAGCAATTCTGATCTCTTTAGGACAGAAAAAATAGCCTAGCATATGCTGAAAAAAATGTGGGTGGAATGAGTGGATAAATTAAAGAGGTGAGAATGTGGAGGCAGAGAAATGGATAATTTCACTAATCAAAAGTTACAGTGATTTGACAACAGGAATAGGAAAGAGGGAATAGATTTTGAAGAGTTACTGGGATTTGATAATTTTTAGATGTAGGGAACAGGAAAAAAAGGGCTCCCACGTGATCCTGAGATTTTGAGCCTTGTTGCCCAATTTTTACCTTTTCCACTATGCTCCTAGGGATGAATCTCATCCTACAGGATGCCATCAGCAGTGATTGATATTCCCACCTCCATTGGAGGGTGGAACTGTGAGCTCCTCCCAAAACTTCCATTAAGGAGATCCCACCCCACCCCCAAGCCCACCATCTCTTAGTTTTTCAACTAGCTGCACTTCTTTAGACTTCTCTGTTATGCCTCTGTGCCAGTCACCTTCCTTCTTCTCTGCTTTCTTCCCCACTAGAATATAAGCTCATTTGAAGGCAGGTACTGACTTTTTCATATTTATATTCCTAGACTCTGTGCCTAGCCTGGCACATAGTAGGCATTTAATAAATGTTTATTGACTGCTTGATGCGTAGGAGGATGGTAATGTCACTAATAGAAATAGGGTTCTCTTTTGACTTCATTAGGATTAATGAAAGCTTTACAAAACAATTTGGAAATAAATAATTTTGACTTGTTTATGTTGAGAATGTATTATGTATTCTTTAAATTTCTGGGATTCTTACAGTCAAAGACTGGATAACCAACCTAAGGAAATAAAATTCTGAGGAATAAGGACTCTTTTTCAACCTTTACTACCAAAGGCTAGTCCTAGAACTGATAATATTTGAAAGATATTCATCTCAATTAATCCACAAAGGAAGAATGATTTCAATCTTTCTAGACATATTTTCTCACTCCTAATTAGGGTAAAATTCAAACCTGAGAGCTTTAAAGTGCTCTGACTTGATCTAGAGCTAAGAGCATAGATATTGGTAATAAATATAAATCATTTTGGTTCCCTAATTTCACAATACTTCACGAATCGTTAGTATTGCCCATACCATTCTGGTATATACTTATAATTCAACACACCATGGTCTTTATATTTCATGACTTTGCTTTTTTCTTAAAACCATAATTATTACTTTTCTTCTGAGGAGCCTGTTCATTTAATTCTTTTCCCCTTGAAGTTATAAATTTATTTTTTAGGAAAATCTAGTTAAGCAAAACTAGTTTCCAAATTGGCCAGGTCCAAAACAAATCTCAGTCTGCACTCTTGAGTCCTTTACCTTTCTGTTGGGCAGTGGGTGGTGTGTTTCATTATGAGTCCTCTGGAATTGTGGTTGGTCACTGTATATTGTATTGGTCATTTCCTAAATCTTTAAAAATGTCTTTCTTTATATCATTGCCATTGTGTAAATTGTTTTCCTTACTTTGCTCACTTTACTCCGAATCTGTTTACTCAAGGCTTCCTGGGTTTCTCTGAAAGTTCTCCCTTCATCATTTCTTATAGCATAGTAGTATTCCATCACATTCCTCTTAATATAATTTTTTCAACCATTTCTCTGTTGATGGGCATCCCCTGTTTCCAATTCTTTGCTACCACAAAAAGAGCTCTTATAAATATTTTGTACATATGGGTCCTTTTCTTCTTTCTTTGGTCTCTTTAGGGGTATAGGCTTAATGGTGGTATCACTGGGTCAAGGGTATGCATTATTTAATAGCTTTTTAGGCATTGTTCCAAGTTGCTTTCCAGAAAGGCTGAACCAGTTCATAGTTTCACCAGCAATGCGTTATTGTATTTATTTTCCTGCAGATTCTCTAGCAATTCTCATTTTCCTTTTTTGTCAACTTAGTCAATCTGATGATTGTGAGGTAGTATCTTTGAATTGTTTTAATATGCATTTCTCTAATTGTTAGCAATTTAAAATATTTTTCCCCATGTTTGTTAATCACTTGTTTTTATCCTGTGATAATTTTCTATTCATATCGTTTGACCACTTATCAGTTTGCAGGATCTGCCTATTTAATTCTAAAACATTTCCAGGTAGAAATTTTTTTCTGTAACTGCTAATGATGTATTACTGATATCTCTCTTCATGTTCTATTTTATATTTTAGGAGGTTTTTTTTTTTTAAATCTGTTCCTCTATTTGTAGACATTTTTGTTATTTTTAAAAATGTTATTTCAAAGCTGCCTCCCACAGTTCTTTATAATATAGGAGACAAGTCCTGTTGGCTTGGTTCTCTGTCATCCTGCCAATCTTGATTTTTTTTTCTTTTTCTTTTTCTTTTCAAGTGGAGCCGGATGTGTTACACTCCTCTGTTAGTTGTTCATTAAAGACCTTATGTTGGCCTTAAGAGAAGCTCATTTTGCCACTGATGATTTTTTTTCAAAAGGTTGTATGTGCTTCACAGTGCCTTGTCGAGCCTGTTAAACCTTGAACTTCTAAGTGGGGAACAGCCTGTTTAGTTCGTGTCCCAGTTCATGAGCTAGTTGTTGACTGATCCTCAGGAGAATCTTCAGATTTCCCCTTGTTTCTTCCCTGTTTTCTTGTGTGATATCTTATTATTTTTGGTCTCATAGTGAGCTGAAGCTGTTTTGTAAAATAGTGTGCCTCTAACCTTAACAACTTTATATTTTTCCCCTTGTTTTAATGTCCAGTTATATAATTTCAAATAGCATTTTGAAAAAAAATATTTATTTCACACCTGGGAGCCTACAGTATTTACCTTGTATAGTATAGTACTTGGAAACTTGGAACCCATGGATTTTAATTAGAAGTTTTAAAATGATCTTTGAGGAAGATTGAATATTAGAAGGGAGCTTTAAAAATATATGAATAGTTTATTACCAGATTTTCCCTTTGTTGGATGTTCTTAATAGAAAGAAATTGGACTCTTTTTTTTTTTTTAACAATAGCAACTCATGTTTTAGAATGATTTTGTGAAGGATCCTTTCTCACTTTCTTGAACATGCTTTTTGTTTTATTCCTTATAAAGCAAAGGAAGCTATTCATATATATGTGACTCTTGGTTTGTTTTTTTCATATAATTAGTTGTAGAATATTGAATTAGTTATTGACTTGTGAAATCTGACCTTAAAAAATCATGAGTACTAACTTCTTTGGTGGTAAGGGTTTTTGGAAGTTCTAGTAGTGGCATTTCAGGTATAGGAGAGGATATTGTATTTTCATTGATAAATAGCAAATTAATCTAACTTTTGATTTGGAGATGTATATGGTAGCCTGCTGGAAGATCACATTTCCCTAGTATCGTATTGTTCAGGATCCTTGGTAAAGAAATATAAGTAGTGGATGTGGTAGAGGATCCTGGGTTTGGATAGAACATGTGCCAGTTTTAGACTGTAAGTTTAATGATGGGTGGGGGGAAGAGTTAAAGATCTTCTCCACCCATTAATAGGCCTCAGACACCTTTTGTTAATTTCTAATGAGGGACAAGGTCATGCCCTTCAGCTCTGAAAAGAATACACATACTCTGAGGTGAGATTTTGCTTTAGGACTTATTTTTTGGAAGAAGGTTTGTGTGCCAGGTGAGACTGTGGGTAGCCCTCTTAAGAAGTCCCTCCCCCCCCCCCCCCCAGCTTTGAAAACCCAGATGTTGGTGCTTCTCTCTGTGGTAATGATGTATGTATTGTCTGTGGTCAGACAGTTGGAAGCCCTGACTTTTGATCTTTCTGTTTGTAATTTCTGCTTGTATTTTCGCTGAAGTTCAGGGTGCTTCCCTTTTTCCCCTGAACTAAGTGAATGACATATATGCTTGATTGAAGTAGATTTTTGGCCCCTCAAAAGTTACTTTCCTTTTAGAAAAGCAGATCTAAGAACCTGTACAACAGGCCCTCCTGTGTGTGCCAGGGTCCTTGCTGATACATGGATTCAGGAAGATCTGGGTTCCCCTTCTGAAACATGTTTGCAGGGTGATCCTGGGAAAATCTTTTCATCTCCCAGTACCCCAGCTAATGCTCTAAGATTTTAAATTGTAAAGCAGGTACCAGTATGCCTTGATGTAGAATTCTCTATACTTCCCCCTACTTTATAAATTCTGTAAAAAATGGGTAGGTGGACAGCAAAATGATAGATTTCAAAGTGTCTGTCTTATGCATGTGTGAAAACACAGCAGGTCAGTGCTGTGATTAAACTGATACATAAATATTATTGTGTTTAACTTATAGTAAATTAATGTTTTGGAAATCTAGAGTAGAAGAAAAAATTTAGAATGGAAAAACAGATTGAAGACATATAAACTTAGGTAGCTTCACCTCATGTACTAGTATAGCATTTCACCTAAAAATTAATAAATATCTATTCATGGATTTTCATAACATTATAGGTTAAAAGAGTGTCTCTCATTATTTGTATGTATTCATCTGAGTATATATATATATATATATATATATATATATATATACTTTGCCAGATGACTGTTAAACTAATATTAACTTACCACATTTTTTTTCTAAAACACTGTTGTAGGTGTCATGACAATCAATTGATATTTTTGGGAGGATATGCTACTTCTATGAGTGTCAAATGATATACAACAATAATTCTTAACCTGGGATCCACAAACTTGGTTTTATCTTATTTTGATGCAGTATTTCAATATAATTTGTTTCCATTGTAATGTTACATATTTTATTTTATGCATTTAAAAACATTATTCTGAGGAATCTTAAGGCTTCACCATAAGTAACTAAAAAGGTCCATGATACAAAAAATCCTTCATATAGAATTCATCAAATTTAATAGGTTTTGTAATAATATAAGATAAAAAATAGTGGAATTACTATGTAAATTAGTGATGGTATGTGTTAAATGCTCATATATCTTAGCTCTTGCACATCTTACTCAGAACCACTAGCTTTGTGGTTTTAGTTTCCAAAAGCTTGCTATGTTGTTTTCTGTTGGCTGTGAGTCAGCAATACTTGGGATGAAAATATTATAAGTATTATTAGCATTGTGGCAGCCACCTGGCAAAGTATGTTAGAACTCTTTCCAAAGAGTTCAAGTTTCTAAGCCACCGTTCTTAGGCTTTGTAAGAGGAAATAGATGTGAAGAGCCATTACTTAATAAAGGTTTTTACATCGCCTTTCATATGGCTCTCTGTCCCTTTTTAAATAAGTGATTAAAACTTTGTTGTATAGTTCATATGTTGGAGTGCTAAGTTTGTATTCAAATATATTTTGAATAAAGTAAGTATTTGAAAAATTAAGAACAAATAAGTATATGGTACAAGTAGGACTGTGCAAAGAGTTCTCATGGAGACATTTTAAGTTTGGTTGTTATAGTATATCTAACAGTAAAATTAACATGCTCTTTCACATTGTATTACTGGATGATGACGATCATGATTTCTGGGCGATGTTGTATTCTGAACTTGGTCCAGATTAAATTTTTTTCACCTTGCTATTACAATAACTAGGGTAAAGGAGTTCTAGTTGAAATATAATTTCAATTTATCAAATATTTACTAAACACCTACTGCGTGTTTGGCTCTGTAGTAGGTACTGGGAATGTAAACATGAAAGTAAAACAGTTCTTGACCTCAAGGAAGTGAGAATATTCTACTGGATCACGGTGATGGGATAGAGAAGCTGCACCATGTAAACAAGAAAAATCTTAGATGAGAAAATTAATCTTAAATTTTATATTTGTATTAAAATTTACATTATATTTATGTAAGTACTATATAAATATAATTTTATATTTATGTTAATATTTTTTGAAATATAAAGACTTATTTTAATCTCTTCATTTTGCAAATTATCTGTCTTATATACTGGGATTTTTCTTGACTTTGATTTTTCTCCTGTTTCATTTTTTTCTATTTTGTGTTTTGTTCTTTTTTTTCTAGCATTCTTTATATGCCAGAATCAAACACACAAACACCACCAAAGACTATTCATTCTGAAAGTAAATCATTTTACCATACAATAAAAGCCAAATGTTTCTCTGACATTCTCAAACTAAGGTACTCACGAACGGAACAATATATCTGATATATCTGAAGTCAAAATAGTGTCGAGTAGCATAAGAGCCTGACCGGTTTAGCTGGAGTCAGGCTTGGTCTATTTATAGCTTAGTTTCACATGTGGGACGGGGGAGAACCAGGGAGAGTGTTCCAAAATAAACAGTTCCACATATTTACCTGATCTTTTCTGAAGTGGTGGTAACTTGTAAAATTGTGAGAAAATATAAGATATTTCACACATCCTCCTTGCCTCTCTGTTTTATAAAAGATAATCTTGGATTAGTACACCCAAGTGTTGATCCAACTTTAGCTGATTCGTTATTAAGATTCATTGGACATCTTGGAATATTGCTTATTAAAAAAAATAAAACAGAGAAAGTTCAGAGGACAGCCAAACTGTATTACAAAATTTTTATTTGAAAGAATGTATATATTCAAGGTGACAGATTTCCATTTTTCTAGTTAACATCATGAATTAGGACTAAAGAAATAGGATCATGGTTTGTAATTAAGAATTTTTCCCTATCTATGTTAAACTGAATATCAAGAAATTGCTTAGTTTATTTAAGCTATTACTATACATGTTAAAGGAATTGATTCATACTTCTTTCAAGAGTTTCTCAATTCATATTTTTTCCTCTAAATTTTTATGAACCTTAATGTAATTGCTAGTAAGTCAAATTCCATAATTCATGTATCACATGCATTATAACCAGAGGTAATATTTATTAAGCGGTTTATTTTCCTTACCCCAAATTCCTTGAAACCTCAGCCTATTTTCCTGAACCAACAAAACCCACAATATTTTAATAAGAATGTATACTGCTGCCTTATTAAAAATGTATGCCCAGATCAAGATAGCTTGCATTTGGTATGCCAAGGTGCATTTAGTAGTTATACAGTTTTATTCCTACAGTGTTATAGGATCATAAAGCTTAAGCTACAGGGTTTCTAAAAGACCATCCATTCCAGCCCCCTCATTTTATAGTTGAGAAATCTGAAGTCCAGAGTTATTAAGTCACTTGCCCCACAGGCAGTATCAGAGATGACTTTGAACCCAGGCCATCAGACTACCAGTGCTCATTCTACTTTACCACCTTCTCCAATTGAATGTTCAGCTCCTCTTTGGAGCTCAAGAGCTACTTAATTGACAGGGCTGCCATTGAGGGTGGTCAAGAACCTCTCTTTGGGGATTTTGTAGGAGCTAATAAATCATTGGACAGAAAGTTGGAGTAAGCAAACTTGTTTCATTTTTTTTTCTCTTTGCATCTCCAGTGCCTAATACATGCCTAGCACATAGTAGGTACTTAGTAAATACTTTATGTTTGACTGATTTTATGCTATTGTGATATAGGATCTGACATTTTGAGCTAATGGGGAGCTAAATCCACTCCACTCATTTTATAGATAAGGCAACTGAAGCCCAGAGAGAAATGGAATTCAGAGGGCAAAAGGTGACTGAGACACTATTTTCTTTCTTCAAATTCTAATTTGGTCTTAATGGTTCAGGTGTTTTCATTTCAAATTTAATTACACAAATTCAAATTAGAAGCTAACTGGCTCTTGTTTCTAAAAAAAGTGTTAACTTGAAGCACTCATTAGGAGGTCTTCAGAAGAGTAGTATGCTTGACAATAAGAATAGCTTGCAAATGAGCAGTAAGACTCAGAACCAGTGTTAAATTTGTGATCAAAGGGGAAAAAAAATCCTGGCCAAGTAGGTCACATGTGTCTTCCTTCCTGGTGTAGTCACTTTTTCCAGTGGTTTAAGACTATCAATAATTAAGCTCCTATTTTGAACTTCTGGGTAAATTTTGTTTTAGTCCAAGATTATCCTCATCCACTGCATCAACCTCAAGGACTCTTGACTTAAATTGTTTAAATTCATTCTGATCTTTAGCCTCTTTGTTCCAATAGGGAATATTTTAGGAATATTTTATTCTTCAGCAGTGTTTAATTGAGATATTTTGAGTTGTTACTGCTTGGGCATAGCTTACATTGGCACTGGACTTTGTTCTTGTTTAGTCATTTTAAAATTTAAATTTGAGAGATAAATCATAGTATTATAGCCTCATTGGTTTAGGTCTGGATCACAGTCTAACACCCTTACTTTAAAAAAGAGGAAATTGAGGAGGTGAGACAAAAGTGGTTGTAAATGTAAATGCTCCTAGAAGAATTTTTTTTTATGAAACACATTCAAAACTTATTTAATATAGTATTCTTGTTTGCACACTTACCTATTCATGGCTAAACCTCATCCATTTCATGGGCAGCTTCAACAAAACTTTCTTCTCATGGTGTCCTAGAGACCATCCTCAGTTCTCAATGGATATACCAGAGGACCAAGAGCTCTTCTTGTAGGTTCTACAAGCTTGAAAGGCCTCAGGAATAGTCTGGGGCTATAGGATTATAGGCCTAGTTCTAGATACCTTAGCAGCCATCTAGTCCAGGCCCATCATTTCATAGATGAGAAAACGCAAGAGTGGTGAAATTGAACGAGTTGGGTTTTCTGAGCCCAGGCATGTTCATTCCAAATCCAATATTTTTATCGTGTGTGTGTGTGTGTGTGTGTGTGTGTGTGTGTGTCTGGAGGGGAGATAATGAATTTCAATGGTAGGAAGGTTTTTAATTACTCTAGAGATCCTAGTTAGAGATTGAGGTTTCTCTGTATTCAGTAGGAATGATATTGGCTCCTTGTTTTAAAGAGTCATTGGGACACAGGTAAGGTGACCGACGTACAAATGTGCCTACATCATCTCCTCACTTATCAGTAAGCTCCATTGAGGCCCTTTTTCTTCCTCCAGGATTAGATAGAAAGCACTTGGTTTGGCATTTAAAACTCTATAACTCAGGCCTGTCCTGCTTTCTAAGTCTTCTTTTTCTTTACTCCCTTGCATGCATTCTGCAGCCTGACTGCACTGGCTTACTTGCTACTCCTCTCATATGATACTGCATATCCTATGTCTGTGCCTTTGCATTGGCTGCTCCCCATGCCTGGAACACCCTTGCTTCTCACCTTCACCCTTTAATTTCTTTGGTTTCCTTCAGGACTCTCAAATCCAGCCTTCTATGGGAAGCCTTTCCTGGTATGCCACAGATACTAGTCTTTCCTCTCTGAGATTATTTTTCATCTACTCTGTAAATATCTGTTACATACCTAATTACTTACAAGTGGTTTTATACCTAATTATTTGCAAGTTGTTTCCCCTCCCCAATGAACTTGAAATCAGGGGCCATTTTTGTTTTCTTTTGTTTTTGAATCCCTAGGACTTAACACAGAATGTAGTAAGTGCTTTACAAAATGCTTAAACAAAACCTAACTAATAAGCACGCAAGTCTTTAAGGTTATATAAGATTACTTAACATTTTCATCTGATCCTCATAACAATCATGTGAAACAAACTTTACAGTTTCTATTAAACCCATTTTACAGATGAGAAAACTAAAGCTCATTGAGTTTCAAACTGAATATAGCAAGTACTGAAGTTTAAATCTAGATCTAACTCTGTTTACTTTCTACCATATTATGCTGCTTATTTCAAGTTAGCTTGATTTTTAAAAAAAATTTGCCATATGAGAAAAGGATTACAAAATTAGACAACTGTATTTGGAAGGGAGAGAAAGTTTTTTAAATGCCAAAGAGAATTTCTTAAAATAACAGTTCATTGCAGATTTAGAGTGTGTTTTCAATGTGAACTAAACAACCAGACTGTGCTGTCAACTTTGGAAACTGCTGTGGGTTAGCTTGGTTCCTGGCCCATCCAGATGGTATACTGCCTGTGGCAAAACGGGGGAAAACACAGATGAAGCACCCACTTACACATATAGTTTTCCAAAATGTCTATGTGTACTTTTAAACTTTAATAGCTTAGGTTGTAGGAATGTTGTAGTTTGTAAATAACATTTAAGAGTACATTTGTTAAAGTTTAGGCCAGCCTGTTTGAAGAATAGCCACCAAAATCATGAAGTATGCTCCTGTGTATCTGCAAGTTAAGTTATTAAAGTCTAAGGGTTTCATTTTGGATAGATCCTTGATGGTGGATTTTTGGGAAGCATAGACAGTTATGTATGATGAGAAAGCATGGGTGGTGATGTGGAAGTTACCCACATTCATAAGATCACAGTTTCACTGAAGTGTGTATGAAGACCTATTGCCGCCAGGTTACGAACTTTGTTAGTCACAGCAATACTGAAAGGCACTTGCTAAGACCCTGAGAAGTAACAGTCTGTGTTAGAAGAAATATTCATTCTGGATTAAAATCTTGGATCCCTAAATTATCCGAATAAGTTCACAGATACAGTACTGTCATTGTTTTGTAATAAGGTCTTCTAACAAACTAATTACAACACATTCTGGTAGTTGAAGGCACTTCAGTTCTGGAGATGGGACACTTTAGTGTCCTGCCTTGATGTCCCAGTGATTTGTTCCTTCCAGTTAAGTGACATGTAGCCTCGGCAGCTTAGTCATACATTAAAATGGTTCCTAGTCAGTGTGGGGTTATTCCTGTTCATCTGTACAAAGGTGATGACTTCATAGAGATGAAAAGAAATCCACTTTTGTTTCTGAGTTTCCTTAATTTCCTTACTTGTATCTCTTACCTTTCTGGAATCAGGAGTAGGCTTTTACAAGACCATCTATACACTGCTCACTTTTCACGTTCGCTGTCTGTGTGATGCCCTTCAGTGAGGAAGTTTTGTTTTGTTATAGATATTGATAAACTAGGGTCCTACTCTGATACTCCTGTGCTTTTCTTCATTACTAGTATCTCATGAGTTTATTGTCATGCCTACAACATATCAGGTACTCTATAAATGCTTGTTAATTGCTTGAACATAGACTCCACTCCCTCTTCCCATCCTTTCATACTGCAAACTATCTACACCTTCTTGTCCCGTGCAACTTGTCCTTGTCCCATAGACATTCCACAGAGTATTTATCGGTGTCCTGAAGGTCTAGGTGTTTTATGTTTTATAAGTGCAGCACACTTATTCCTTCTCTCACTTCCTTTTCCACTCCTACATTCCCTGTGTTCTACTTCCTATGTATAGGATATGGGTGAAAATATGTTGCAGCATACTTGCATATGCTAAGCTCCTGCATGACCTGTTGGGTTATCTGTACCTTGTTTGTTTGAAATTGTGGTGTTCCTTGATTCACAATAACATGACATCACCTAGAGAACCAAAATTACTTTAGAAAGATGTAATTTTGTGTCATGGAGTGGCTTGAGATAGTTGTAAGTGCTGTGTAGTTTCCCAAATACAATCCAGTACTTTATGCTGTTGCCGAGCCATATTCGGTTTGTAAAGGAATCCTTTACTTTAGACTTTTGAAATCACTAAAGCCCCAACTAAGATGGAAAAGTATTTCTCTGTGCTTATTTTTTAGCAAGGCAGGATTATTTCAGTGTTGCAGGATTACTACATGTAGTACAAAAGAAAATATAAATTTATGCTTAAATGTTTTTGAATATAGACATAAAATAATGGTTCTCTCTGTAGACTCAAATGAGACTGTGTATAATGCACTTAAAAACATTTAAAGCACTACATAAATATTTTTATAGACCTGCTCTTCTTGGTCATTTTCCTGTTTTCTGCTACTTTTCTGCCATTCTCTCCTGTGGGGATTACATTCCTTTTCTGGCATACATGATGCATTTTCTTTCTGGTCCTTTAGTGTCCTCACTTCTACTAACATCATTTTATAGTTCCTCATAATAATAGCAGCTGTCATTTATGTAGCACTTACTGTGTGACAAGCACTGTGCTAAGCACTTTACAAATAAATTATTATGTCATTCAATCTTCACAAAATGTTGGGAAGTAGGGGATTTTTTTTTAACAGATTTATTTATATTCATTTCTATTTTACAGATGAGGAAATTGAGGCAAACAGGTTAAATGAGTTGTCCAAGGTCACAGATCTAGTAAGTGTCTGAGGCCAGATTTGAACGCAGGTTTTCCAGATTCTAAGGCCAATGATTGTCAAGCACTGGTGACCATTTATAGAACTTCCCAAGATCTTTATGGATATTTAAAATATCTGATTTGAGAGTTTTTTGAGGGTTATTTATTTTTAATTTGCTTTTGTATGTCTTTGAAATAAAATTATAAATTTTGGTCTTAAATAGATTCAACTGGTCTGATCAGTTCCTGTAAGAATTGTATCCTCTTTGATTATTATAATGACACTGACTCCCTTTCTGACATTCAAAGCCTACTCTTGAACTGACCTAGAGAGCAAGTTTCCTTCTTCTGGCTGAAGGGGTTTCTTGCTGTGTTATACAATGAAGCATTGCTGATACTTCTTATGTTGTGCCAGTTTAGTGATGATCTTCAGTGCTCTTGGGGTGACTTTCAGAAGCATTTCTTTAATCACATACCTGTGCCTATTAGAGTACTGACTATGCTGAGTTTTGGAATTTTTGTCTGATGTAGCTAGTCTAATTTCACCTTTTAAAAATGTATCATATAGAACTATTGGAATATGGGTTACAAGTAAATGATATTTGATTTTACTCAAAACCAACTTGTAAAAATTAACAAACTGCATATTCTTGTGTGAGAATTACTATCTTCATATTTTAGTTTATATTTTAAATTGCTATAGGTCATGGGAAAATGACACATTTAACATGAATTAGTAACAGTTTGATCAAGTGACTGAATATGGATGCATTCCACTTTCTTCCTTGTATGTAGCTTCCTTCACTGTCCTTCCCTTTAATTTCTGTCACTCTTTGCTTTTTATAGTTATGAGTCCCTCATTTTAGGTCAGGGCAATTTGAAAACGGTCAACACCTTTCACCACTTGATTATTTAAAAGAGACTAGGCCAATAGAAACTAGCCTTTTGACCTGTATTTTATAAGAAGCAAAGTCATGACTGAGTAGCATTTTATGAAGCACATTAAAGTTTTTTCTCTTATCCTAAGAAACAAATGTAGAGTTGTTTCAGTAAGCAAAAAGATTTCATAGAAGTGGCTCAATTTTGTTAGAGTAAATTCTGTTGTCCGGCCCTGGAAAAAGTGTGGGAAGACGTAGTATACATATGTTTTGGCAGAAACACAAAGGAAGAAGCTGCTAAGTTAAATTTGACAGCTGCTCTTGTGGAAAGAGCTAAATCATGGCTAATCCCTCCATTGTAATAAAAATAATTTAGCACAGACAGCAAATCTAATTAGAAACAAATTTCTTAAGAGGGTTGAAATGCTTTTGTTATTGAACACGTGCAGTTCTTTAAAAGATTTTTTTTTAACATTCCCTTAGTTTTCTTAAAATTACCTTTTCTTTGTTAACTTCTTATAACTTTATTTTTTGTTGACACCTGTAGAACTTGGTATTCCATTATGATTTTTCTAAATGGACCTCATCTTATCCCTTTTCCTCATATCCTTTGTTTACTTTATTCTCTTTTATGTTTAGCTATTTTTCTTGCTCCTGATCTTAACTTTCAAACCTTTAAAGCTTCAAGAATTACATCTAACATATATATGTGTGTATATATTAAAACATTTATAGATATTTATACATATATGACTATAGATAAATAAGCTTTAGGGTTAAAATAAAAAACTTGGGTCTTACTGCTACTTTTAAAACATTTCCTTTTCAATCAGCTGGTTGAGTCTTTAATTCTACATTCTAATTCTTTCTTTTCTCTCCTTTTTTTGCGGCTTCTGAACGACCTGAAGAGGCATGAATTCCTTCTGGATACAGTCTTTGTAAACATGCTATTTCTGTGATTCACCACCTGATTCACCAGCCCACAACTGGTACTTGCCCCTTTGTTTATACAGGATGTTAATAATTCAGCTGCATAGACATACATATGGGTATAGTTATAAAGATAGACTGTAGTTTTAGAATTATGTCTCACTTTCCCTATATGCAACAAGGAGAAGGAAGAGTTTAGGTTAGATGATTCCCTAAGGAGCCCTTTTAGTCTTAACAAGTAGGTTTAGCACCTGGATTCCTAAATCCCAAATGTTCCATTTTCTGCTAGTTTAAGATTCTAGCCATGAGTTATTTTTGATGATGATTTTTCATAGTATTATTTTTCTTTTTGCTCTTTGAATCCCAAGTTCAGAGAGTTTCTCACATATTAAATAATGGAATTGGGATTATTTGAAAACTGAAAAGAAAGAGAAAAAAATGCCATACCAAGTCTTTAACAGAAATGTCGTGGCTGGTGAATTAAAAAAAAACTTTCTTGTTTTAGTATAAATATTTATTTTCTGTATTTATAGCCAAGTCTAACTTCTATTTGCTTAAAAGAGAAGTTAAAGCTTTTCAATTTTTCATGAACCCTTTATTCTTTTGAAAGTATGAAAGCTGTGTCCTATGGGAATCTTAGCTTAGGGTCGAGGAAGTAAGACAAATTGCATTTAGTTGTTTTCTCCTAGTTCTTTTTTCCTCTCCTTATTCTAAACAGATTTCAAGAAGAGACGTTGTCAGCTAAGAGTTTTATGATGTGAATAAGAATGTGATTTCACTCATATAATATTTTGTTTCAGTTAGGTGTCAGCAACATCTTTAGGGCTCTCAGTTTTGTTTCTTGGAGGAAATACTACCATTCATTTAGTTCATGTTATGCTTTTCCATATTCAGATAGAATCTGTTTTGGATTTTAATTGCTTTTTAAATACTCTTAATGTCATTTCTTCTCAGTACACTTTTAATTTACCATAGAGATGCAATGTAGAGGTGCTAGACCTGAAGTTAAGAAGTCTTGAACTCAAGACTTGAGCTCAAATCCAACCTCAGATACTAGGTGTGTGATCCTGAACAAGTCACTTAACCTTTACCTTCTTAATTTCCATAACTGTAAATGAGGACAATAATAGCACTTACCTCTTAGGGTTGTTGTGAGGATCAAGTGAGGTACCATTTGTAAAGTGTTTAGCACATACATTAATGCATGCTCTATCTATTTCCAATTAATAGAGTCTTGCTGCTCTTGGTTTGTTAATTTGAATAGTGCTAAAGACCAAGACCAACTTTTGTGGGCACTGCTAAATTTACTAATTTACTAAAATGTGTCATCCTAGTGATTGTCTTACTGGCACCATCTAAACAAGACACTAAATAACAGGGTAGGAGCTAGGAGAGTTGATAGAGCTATCTGGATAGCACTTCGGATAAAATTTGTTTCATGTATTTGGTAAAGTTTAGAAACTTCTAAGCCTAATTTCCTAAATAATAGGATTGTGTTGAAGAGTTTATAATTAGAACACTCAAAAAGAACAGATAATAAGTGAGATTGGTTAATATTCTCTTGCCTTTGTGTTTAAACCATTTTAAGAGTTTGTGCATGAGCCCATTAATATTGGCATTTATTTTTCAAAAACAATTGCAAGTAGTGGTTGTTTCCTCAGTAAGCTAAATTCAGCTCTTTTCTGAGAACAGTACTTTCAAAAATATTCACTCTTGACCTGATTATAACTTTAGAAATGTCTGCCTTCAAATTTGTAAAAAATATCAAATCCTCTTTACTGTATAATGTGAACTCCACTTATCTAGAATCCCGGGGAGCATTTAAAAAAAGATTTGCTACCCCACTTCAGTAGATCACTGAAATAAGTGCTATGGAGTGCTGAAAGCTTTCTCAGGCATCAAAGATGCCAAGGTTATCTACTGCATCTCAAGCTATTGCCAGTTTTCCTGACTTTTGTCTTGCCATTGGACTTTGATGACTCTGGAAGAGAAAGTGAGGCTGACAGTTTTGTGCAACTCTGCCTTACTTAAATCCAGTCCATGTACAAATCAGGACATCACCCCATGATGTCACTGGTCCTCTTCAAAAAAGATGAACATCAACAACTAAGTTGTTATGATGAGAGGATTCAGAGGATATAAAATGGATAGAACACAAGCAGAAAAATCAAGCCTAAAGTTGCAACTGACATGAGTTATAATTTTGCTTTCTCTGTATCCTAATTTCTTTCTCGATTGTCATTAGTTTTCTTGCCTCCTTTTTAAGCTGTGAGAATAACTGTATGCAATTGACAGCTTCTCCATGAAGTTTTTCTTGTATATTCAGCCTTTCCTGAATTTCTCCACCTATTAGACCCTCCCCAATTCCAAATATACTATATGTTATGTATATACACACATTATATATGTATATACAGCACATATATATGTATATATTTACACTTATACATATTTTCTCCCCCAATAGAATGTATGTGATTTTAGAACAGTGACTTTTTTTTAAGTCTTCACTGTCTGGCAAATAGCAAGTGCTTAATAAATGTTTGTTGATCAATTTATTGATTGAATACAGCATTTCACTAAAAAAAAACTTTGAGTTCCTCAGAGTTGTGTTTTAATATAGTGGCATTATTTAAATGCTAGATCAGTATCATTATTATATTTTGAAGCTTTTAATTTCAAAATCATATAAGCTGACATCTTTTCTTATGAGGGAGAATGTGTAATGTGTCATTTTAGAACTATTAGACATTTCAAACAACAGTCATAATAATGACAGTATTTTATGCTGTTACCATGTATCTTCTTCCACAGATCTCAGTGTTTTTATCAGTTCATTTTCTCAATACTTAAATCATCTTTGTAAAGTAGGAAGCAGGACAGTGTCTTAAGGATGAAGAAATTGAGGCATGTATTATCTAAACAACTTATCTGAGCAAATAAATAACTGGCAGAATTACTCTCTAATCCATTGTCCTTTCTGGAAAACTGTTGGTTTAGCCTTGAAGCTCTTAATGACCCTTTCCTCTTGCTTAAATTACATTTTCATCATTTGACCTAAGCTTAGTATTTGAAAAATGAATGCAGAATTTTCACGTTGGTTACCACATACATATAAATATTTAATTAGATCACAGCCAGAAAAGGTTGAGAATTTTGGAATTAAACATAATACCCCAGGAAACAGCAGCTGGGTGGCACAGTGAATTGAGCACTGGGCTTAGAATGAGTAAGACTCATGTTCATGAGTTCAAATCTGGCTTCAGACATTTACCAACTGTGTGACCCTGGGCAAGGCAATTAATGTGTTTGCCTCAGTTCCTTATCTATAAAATGAACTGGAGAAGGAAGTGGCAAAGCATTCCTATATATGCCAAGAAAACCCCAAATGGGGTCATGTAGAGTCAGACATGACTAAAATGGCAGAACAACAACCCTTGGGAATGCTTTTTAGTTAAAAGTAATACAGATGTAGAGTATGCCTGTTTTGTTTTTTTTTAAAAAACAAACTTCCCCAAATCTTTTATTTCTAAAAAGTTATCTCAAACCATTCTTATCACCTGAATGTCCTCTACATTTAAAAATAAATAAGCATTAATAACTTTGATTGGGTGAAAATTGCTCAATATAATGCCATAAATTAAAAGTTGAGCATTTGCTAAGTCGTTGATGTTGATGAGTATGGGTTCCAGTCTTTTTCTAAAGAAAAACAGTCTACAAGAGTCATCCCTTATTGGATAAGGCACTTTTCAAAAGATGACTTGCGAAGTACTAATCATATGTGGAAAATTACTCTGGATCTCTATTATATCTTTCTGTAGCCTCTGTAATGCTGAGTATTCCATCCTTTTTCTTCATCGTCAATTTGCTAGTTTAAAAGTTAAACCAAAAAAACACTAGCTTTGAATTCCAGGGTCTCTGAATCCTAGCTATATCTGTTATTCTCTCTAGAGTCTTAGGCAAGTCATTTAATGTCTATGAACCTCAATTTCCTCAACCATAAAATGAAGAGTTAGACTAGATAGCCTCTGACATCTGCTCTGGTTCTTAATCTATGATTTGATGATCTTGGGAACAGGGGTGATGTGTCTAAGACCACAGAGCTAATAAGGAACAGAATAGGGACTTGAAACCAGGTCTGGATGTCTTCAGATATACACCTTTATTTCATAGGCCCAACCACCTCACCCTCTAACCCTGATTATTTTTTATCATGGATAAAACATAATGGGTACTTCTGTACATCTTAAAATCCCAGAGCCAGAAAGGTTAGTGATTATTTAGTCCCTTCTCCCCCCTCCCAACTCCGCTTATACAGGAGGAAAGTGATATTTAAAGAATTTATATAACTTGGCCAGTTTGGCAAAAATGGCTTAGTTAAAGGCAGACCTCCAAGACTTAAAGCACGACTCCTGAGTCTCCTGCCTTTGGGAAGATAATTTGTTCAGTAGTGGAGAGAACCCTTACCTCTTTGAGAACTGGATCTTCAGGGTCTCTGTCTTAACATCTGGCAGTAGGAGGGACTGATCCTTTACCTGTCCACACCATTTCCCAACCCTTTTTTTCTGGGCTTTATCTAATACCCTTTGCTATGGTGAAGGGTGTGGTGATCTGCTGCTCCTGTGATTTGTTTACAATGTAAGCTGTCTAGGTTCAGTTCCCTTTCAGCTACCACTCACTCCCTCATATACTCCTTTACACCATACCCTTGTACCTCTTGGCCCTTGTCCTCTTGTTAACAAACTGCCTTCATATTAGATTTGTAGCCTCAGAAATTACTTTGTGTATATTTTATTTTTAATTTTCTATGCACGTGTTATTTCCCTTGCAATAGAGAGGAAGTTTTTGGAACTGTTGCAAGTAGTCCCTGGAGTAGACACTTAATAAATGCTTGTTGACTTGACTTGAATTAATATTTAATTCTTCTACTATTTTTTGCTGGTACCTGCAAAAAAAATGTATAGTGGGAACCAGATAAAAGTGTAATTGAGAAATGTTTTACAAGATAAATTTTGTGGTTTTCTAAGTCAATATGTAGCCAAGAGGGATGTTTCTATTTGAGATTGACCACTCCCCACCCCCACACTACACTAGCTCTTCACTTTTGCATCCTCAGCAAACTTTCTCTTTTTTTCTGCCATCTATACCAGTTGAAAATGTTAACAACTGCTGACCAAGTAACTAACTCCTATTTAGAACTGGAAGGGGCTGTTGAGATCATCTTGTTTAAGTCCCTTGTTTGATGGGCCAGGACTCTCAGACCCATAGAATTGAAGCAAATTCTGACAATTTTTCAGCTGGTTAGTGGCAGCCTGGCACACAAACTCAAGTGTCCTGCTTCCCTGCCTAGTGTTCTTGCACATTGGAACATTTGCTAATGTTAGCTCTTTTTAAAGCTGATCCGCTTTTAAACATTCTCATAGGGACCTATTTGTGTCTAAATCATATTTCCTCTGTTCATTGCTAAGTTATCTGGAACAGAATCAAGTTTGGTTCAGATCAAAATAGGTTGCATGTATTTCTGCCTTCAGATATACTTCTAGGAGATGACAGTAGCAAATTTTCATTATTAAATTTAAATAAGCAAATGCCCAAAATGATTTTCTTCCATGTTCTGCCAAAGAAATATTTGCATTTTAAAGAGATAATAAAATCAAAATTAAAAATGGTCTTAGAATTTTCTAACTTGCCCATCATAAATAATAATTTTGAAAGATAATAAAAAAAGAGTCAGTTATTTAACTACCAGTATAACTTTAGGGAGAGAACAGGGGGTTATTAGTTAAATGGCATAGCTTAGTACATTTTCTATGAACTTTTTTATAATTCTATTAAAATATATAAGTTCAAAGTTTGATCTAACCAGTGATACTCTTCTTGCATCCCCGTTGTTCAGTTTGATCTTAGAGTGTTTCAGAGTAAATAGATTATTTCCATCTTATTTCAAACTGCTTTCCTTCATGTTGTAAAATAGTTTTAAAAGTTAAATTGCTTATGATATGTAGGATATTATCCATTTATTTTCCTCTCTTAGCAATATATCAAGTGACACAATTGGCAAAAGTTAGAGTTCAAATTTTGGAGGATTCTTGAAGTATCCTCTTTGTACCTACCATAAATACCATCTTTTCATTCTGTCACACCTTAGACTGTTCTTTTTTTTGTCATCAGTGCCTTATCATTTAGTTGGTACTTAATAAATATTTGAGTTGGACTAAATACTAGAGTTAGAGACTTGTTATTTTTCCCCAAATTTAGGAATGAATAGGTAATTTGCATAAAGTTTGGGATCATTTGGGTCAGTCAGTCAAATTATTTCATCTCAAAGTCAATGACTAGATGTTATGCCCTGATGATGAGACATCTCAGTTGCTTAGTACAAATACATCAAACTCAAAAAGATAATCAGACAAGATGCAAAGAGATGTGTAATGAGGGAAGATAATAGTTGGTAGTGTTTACAAGCAAAACAAACTTCCTCAGGGAGAGATTAAAAAGAAAAGAATTGGAAACAAAGAGGCCTGGAGGGGACTAGTTAAACTAATTGTGGTATATGAATATAGAAATATTGCACTATAAGAAATGACCAAAGAAGTGATCTTAGAGAATTCTGGGTAATAAGAAATCATGTAGAGTGAATTGAGCAGGACCAGGAGAACAATTTCTACAAAGACAAGAGTGTTATAAAGAAAAGCAACTTTTATTTTATTTTTTCCTTTTTTCTTTTTTTAATTGAATTATTTTATTTGTTTTCAGTGTTCGACAATCACTTCCATATATCTTAGATTTTTTTCCACTCCCTCTACCTTATACCCTACCTCCTCCCTGCACCCTCCCTGAGATGGCGTACAATCTTATTTAGGTTCTACACATACATTTCTATTAAATGCGTGTTGCATAGAAAAATTAAAATGAATTGGGGAAACCACAAAACAAAACCAAAGATTACATAATACAAAAGAAAATGGTCTGTTTCTGTCTATGATCCAATTCCATAGTTCTTTCTCTGGATGTGGATGGTATTTTGCCTCGAGTCCACTGGAAATTTTTTAAGTGCATGCATTTCAGTGAAGTACTAAGTCTACCAGAAAAATTCCTCTCACACTGTGATTGTTGCTATGTACAAAGTTCTCCTGGTTCTGCTCCTTTCACTCAGCATAAGTTCATATAAGACTTTCCAGGCTTCTCTGAAGTCTTCCTGTTCATCATTTCTTGTACACAACGGTATTCTATTACATTCATATACCACAACTTGTTTAGCCATTCCCTAATTGTTGGGCATTCCCTTGATTTCCAGTTTTTGGCCACCACAAAGAGAGCTGCTATAAATATTTTTGTGCATGTAGGATCCTTTCCCATTTCTATGATCTCTTTGGGACAGAGTCCCAGAAGCGATATTGTTGGGTCAAAGGGTATGCACATTTTTGTAGCCCTTTGGACATAGTTCCAAATTGTTCTCCAGAATGGTTGGATCAGCTCACAGCTCCATCAACAATGAATTAGTGTTCCAGCTCTCCCACATCTTCTCCAACATTTATCATGTTCCTGTTTTGTCATGTTAGTCAATCTGATGGGTGTGATGTGATACCTCAGAGTTGTTTTGATTTGCATCTCTCTAATCAATAGTGATTTAGAGCATTTTTTCATATGATTATAGATAACTTTTATTTTCTTCCTATGAAAATTCCCTGTTCATATCCTTTGACTATTGATCAATTGGGGAATGACTTGTATTCTTGCACATTTGACTCAGTTCTCTCTCTCTCTATAATTTAGAAATGAGGCCTTTATCACAGACATGATTTGCAAAAATTCTTTCCCAGTTTTCTGCTTCTCTCCTAATCTTGGTTTCATTGGGTTTGTTTGTGCAAAAGCTTTTCAATTTAATGTAATCAAAATTGTCCATTTTGCACTTCATAATGTTCTCTGTCTCTTGTTGGGTCATAAATTTCTCCATTCTCCATAAATCTGACAAATGCAGTATTCCTTGCTCCTCTAATTTGTTTACAGTATCAATGTTTATACCTAGATCATATATCCATTTGGACTTTATTCTTGTGTATGGTATCAGGCATTGATCTATGCCCAGTTTCTGCCATTCTATTATCCAGTTTTCCCAACAATTTTTGTCAGACAGTGAGTTCTTATCCCAGAAGCTGGGGTCCTTGGGTTTATCAAACAGTATATGGCTATATTCGTTAACTACTGTGTCTTGAGTATCTAACCTATTCCATTGGTCTACTCCTCTGCTTCTTAGTCAGTACCAAGTGGTTTTTATGATTGCTGCTTTATAATGCAATTTGAGTTCTGGTAGGCCACGTT
Organism: Notamacropus eugenii; assembly: GCF_028372415.1. NCBI lineage: Eukaryota > Metazoa > Chordata > Mammalia > Diprotodontia > Macropodidae > Notamacropus > Notamacropus eugenii. The sequence goes on along the minus strand of NC_092873.1, from coordinate 467,479,766 downwards.
CCCTAGCATTTCTTTTCATTAGTTCCCTTGATGTTCTGGGCCTTTTGTTCTTCCAGATGAATTTTGATATTATTTTTTCTAGCTCTAGAAAATAAATATCTGGTAGTTTGATTGGTATGACACTGAATAAGTAAATTAATTTAGGTAGAATTGTCATTTTTATTATATTAGCTCAGCCTCCCCACAAGGAACTGATGTTTTTCCACTTACTTAGTTCTGACTTTATTTGTGTGAAAAGTGTTTTGTAATTGTGTTTATATAGTCCCTGGGTTTGTTTTGGTGGGTAGACTCTCAGATATTTTATAGTGTCTACCATAGCTTTAAATGAGATTTCTCTTTCTGTCTCTTCCTGTTGAGCTTTATTAGTAATATATAGAAATGCAGATGATTTATGTGAGTTTATTTTGTAACATGCAACTTTGCCAAAGTTGTTTATTATGTCAAGTAGTTTTTTACTTGATTCTCTAAGTATATCATCATATCATCTGCAAAGAATGATAACTTAGTTTCTTCTTTGCCTATTCTAATTCCTTCAATTTCTTTTTCTTTTATTGATACAGCTAGCATTTCTAATATATTGAATAACAGTGGTGATAATGGACATCCTTGTTTCACCTCTGATCTTATTGGAAATCCATCTAGCTTATCTCCATTGCATATAATATCTGCTGATGGTTTTAGGTAGATATGGCTTATTATTTTATGGAAAGTTCCATTTATTCTTATGCTTTCCAGTATTTTCAACAGGAAGGGATGTTGTGTTTTGTCAAAAGTTTTTTCTGCATCTATTGAGATAATCATGTGGTTTCTGTTAGTTTTGTTGTTGATCAGTAATGCTAATAGTTTTTCTAGTATTGAACCAGCTCTGCATTCCTGTTATAAATCCTACATGATCATGATGTATTATTCTCATGATAAGTTGCTGTATTCTTTTTGCTAATATCTTATTTAAAATTTTTACATCTATATTCATTAGAGAAATTGGTCTATAATTTTCTTTCTCTGTTTTGGCTTTTCCTGGTTTAGGTATCAGGACCATGTTTGTGTCATAAAAAGAATTTGCAGTTTTTCCAAATAGTCTATATAGTATTGGAATTAACCCTTTTTTAAATGTTTGATAGAATTCACTTCTAAATCCATGTGGCCCTGGAGATATTTTCCTAGGGAGTTCACTTATGGTTTGTTCAATTTCCTTTTCTGAGGTGGGATTATTTAAGTACTCAACTTCCTCTTCTGTTAATCTGGGCAATTTATATTTTTTAAAATAATCATTCATCTGATTTAGATTGTTGCATTTATGGGCATATATTTGGGTGAAGTAATTTCTAATTATTGTTTTAATTTCCTCCTCATTGGAGATGAGTTCACCCTATTTTTGATATCAGTTATTTGGTTTTCTTCTTCCTTTTTTAAAAATCAAATTGACCAAAGGTTTATCAATTTTTTTGTTTTTTTCATAAAGCCAACTTTTAGTTTAATAGTTTTCTTAATTTCAATTTTATTAATCTCTCCTTTGGTTTTCAGTATTTCTAATTTGGTATTTACTTGGAGATTTTCAAGTTTTTCTTTTTCTAGCTTTTTCACCTACATGCCCAATTCATTGATCTCCTCTTTCTCTATTTTATTCATGTAGGCATTCAAAGATATAAAACTTCCCCTAAGAACTGCTTTTGCAGTATCCCATAAGATTTGGTAGGTTGTCTCATTATTGTCATTCTCTTGAATGAATTTGTTGATTGTTTCTATAATTGGCTGTTTAACCCACTCATTCTTTAGGATTAGATTGTTTAGTTTCTAATTAGTTTTTGGTTTATATTTTCATGGCCTTTGATTACATATAAGTTTTACTGCATTATGATCTGAGAAGGATGCATTGACTATCTCTTCCTTTCTGCGCTGGACTGTGAGGTTTTTATGGCCTAGTACATGATCAGTTTTTGTATATGTGCCATGTACCACTGAGAAAAAGGTAATTCCTTTCTATCCCCATTCAATCTATCATACTTACCTTATCCAGAGTTCTATTCACCTCCTTATCTTCTTATTTATTTTGAGGTTAGATTTATCAAGTTCAGAGAGGGGGACCTTGAGGTTCCCGACTAGTATAGTTTTGCTGTCTACTTCTTCCTGTAACTCCCTTAACTTGTGGTCTGAGAATTTGGATGCTATACCACTTGGAGCATATATGTTTAGTAATAGAATTGCTGTGTTGTCTATGGTGCCTTTTAGCAGGATATAGTTTCCTTCGTTATCTCTTTTGATTAGATCTATTTCTGCTTTTGCTTTGTCTGAGGTTAGGATTGCTATCCCTACTTTTTTTTCATCAGCTGAAGCACAAAATGTTCTGTTCCAGACTTTTACCTTTACCCTGTGTATATGCCCCCATTTCAAATGTGTTTCTCGTAAACAACGTATAGTTGGATTATGGTTTTTAATCCATTCTGCTGTTGGTCTCTTTTTTATGGGAGAGTTCATCCCATTCACATTCACAGTTATGATTACTATCTGTGCCTTTCCCTCCATCTCCTTTCCCCTTGTTTATGCTTTTAGTTCTCCCTTCTCCCTTCCCCTCCACAATAGAGTTTTAATTTTTGACCACCACCTCCCTGAGTCTTCCTTCCTTTCTTTCAGCCACCCTCCCCTTTAATCCCCTTTTCCCTTACTACTTCTTCCCTCCCTTTTAGCCTCCCCTCCCTTTTCTTTCCCTCTTCCTGTCCTACTGCCTATAGAGCTAATTGTATTTCTATACTTAACTGAGTTTGTTGTACCCTCCTTGAATCCAATCAGATGAGAATACCTCTCAAATAATGCTCATCTCCCTCCCTTCTTTCCCTCTACTGTAATATATTTTTGTGCCTCTTCCTGCGATGGAATTTATTTTTTTCTGCCTACTCCTTTTCTTCCATTATAATCCCTTTGCATCCTTATATCACATTTGTTATTATCACATCATTTAATTTATACCTACTCCTTCTATCTATGTATATCCCTTTTACATTTCCCATTTTACATAGATATACAATTCTGAAGATTAATAAGTATCATCTTCCCTCATAGGGATGTAAACACTTTGCCCATATTGTGTAACAGTTTTTTTCCCCTTGTTTACCTTGTTATGCCTCTCTTCAGACGTGTGTTTGAAGATCGAATTTTCTATTGAGTTCTGGCCTTTTCATTAGGAAGGTCAAAAAATCTCTTATTTCATTGAATGTCCATCTCTTTGTCTGAAATATTATGTTCAACTTTGCTGGGTAATTAATCCTTGGTTGTAGTTCCAGCTCCTTTACCTTACGGAATCTCATATTTTAATTCCTTTGGTCTTTTAATGTAGAAGCTGCAACGTCCTATGTGATCCTGACTGTAGCTCCTTGATACTTGAATTGTTTCTTTCTGGTTGCCTTCAGTATTTTCTCCTTCACTTTTTAGTTCTGGAATTTGGGAATGATATTCCTTGGTATTTTTAGTTTGGGATCCCTTTCAGGACGTGAACAGTGGTTCATTCAATGACTGTTTTGCCTTCTGGGTCTAAGAGTTATGGACAATTTTCCTTGATGATTTCTTGGATGATATTGTCCAGGCTCTTTTTTTCATCATGGCTTTCTGATAGACCAATAATCTTTAGATTTTCTGTCCTGGATCTATTTTCCATGTCAGTTGTTTTTCCAATTAGATATTTTACATTTTCTTCTGTCATTTCATTCTTTAGATTCTGTTTGACTGATTTTTGATGTCTCATATATTCTTTAGCTTCTACTTGCCCAATTCTATTTTTTTTTCAAGTTGTTTTCTTCAGTTAAGTTTTGCATCTCCTTTTCCATCTGTTCAGTTGTTCCTCTTAAGGAGTTATTTTCTCCAGTTAGGCTTTGTACTTCCTTTTTGATTTGTCCAATTGTCCTTTTAAATTCTTTTGTGATTTCTTTTTTCATATTTTTAAAGTCATTGGTCAGTTTTTCTTCTGTTTCAGTAATTTGGGTTTTAAAATCCTCCCTGAGCTCTTCCAAGAAGGCTTTTTGTGCTTCAGACCAATTCATATTGCCTTCTGAAATTTCAGATGGGAGTACAGTCTCAATGCTAACCTCTTTGGTATTTGTGTTTTAGTCCTTGTCCCCATAGAAAGATTCTATGGTCTTTTCTTTTCTTCTTTGCTTCTTATTCATTATAATCACCCTTTTCCTGACTTTTAAAATATATCTGTGTTTGGACCACAGGGAGCTCTGTCCCACAGTTCTTGTGCCTAAAACGTGAGGCTCTTTGTGTTGTGGTCTCTGGTTCTGTCAACTAGAAGCTAAAATGCTGCAGGTTACCTGGTGCTGAGCTTGGTGGTGTTGGAAAGCCGAGGCCAGGTGAGGTCTTTTTGGATTTACCCGCAGTTACCCTGGAGTTAGCTCATTAAGTGTGGAAGAGGGGTGCTCTGGCCACAGGAGGTCTTCTATACTGAGCTAGAGGATGGGCAAGCTCAGTAGTTGGTAATCCCATCTGCACTAGTGTCTTCCTGATTCCCCTGGGGTTCTGGTGTTGGCAGTTACTGGCTTCACCCCCCTGGGGCTCAGGATCTTCTCCCTTTTTGTTGAGGTGGGGCTGTCTGGGTCAGCTCAGATCCTGCACTGGTCCCCTTCAGCCACAGCAAGAGGAACCCTCCTTAGCGATCTTCTTAGCCTCACAGGCTAAGAGTCTGTTTACTCCTTCTTCTGGTCCCACTGTGCCAGGGTTTTTCCTGGGGAGATTTTCTTTTGGCTCATCAAGGTCAACAAGAGGAGAGATATAGCAATTACCATTCACTCTGCCATCTTGGCTCCCAGATCAGGAAATCTCAAGAAAAGCAACTTTTAAAGACAAAGAGAAGGAAATTATGAAAGACAAATTCCTTACTGAAATTCAGGTACACTGAGTTAATAAAAATAGCTGACATACAATGCTTCAAGCTTTTCAAAACATTTTAACCTACATCATCTCATTTAATTCTCAGAAACAACTTTTGAAGTATGTTCTATAGATGGTTTATTTCTGAGGCGTAAAGTGATGAATTAACTTAAGTATTGCTATGCAATAAATAACTGATAGAGATGATTTGAATAAAAGTTGTTGATATTTTAAGTCCAGATCTTTTTCTTTGCTAACATAATGCCTCTTTCAGTTTTTGAAGTTAGGCTGATATATGTAGTGATAACTATTTACCATTCAAGTGCTCACAAACCATCCATTTATATAACATGTTCTAGAATTTTTGTCAGGAATGAAAGTCAAACTCACACAGTCTGAAGAATCTTAAGTGCCTTTTTTGAAATATGTTATGCATCTCCATCTTTAAAATGTTGTTTGGTTTTTTTTTTGTTTTTTTTTTTAAATGTTGTTTTTCTTTAGTCGTGAAGTACCTTTCCTGTTCAATATAATTCAGTCAGGGATAAGTTCTTAAGCATGTATGTATCTGTTCTCATTTATAGTTATCTTGAATTATTAAGCAGATTTTCTTTTCCCTTTTAAGCTTCTTTAAAACTTAAGTCCTTTATCTGGTACTGTTTTCCCTATTTTTTACCTTTAGATGTTTTGTAATTCTACTCTTTTGTTCTCAGATTTTTTGTTACATTTTTCACTATCCTAGCCAAAGGAAAAAATGTGGGATCTTGACTCATCACTGGCATTTGGGGACTGTATCAGCAAATGTGATTCTGACATACTTGATAGACTTATTGGAGTTGAGTCATGTCATGTGATAAGGCAATCCAGGATGAAATAGAAAGGCAGTTTCCCAATGTCAAAGTTAGGTATGTAGTTGTCATAATAATAACAATAATACTAGCTAGCATTTATATGGTTTTTTAAAGGTTTTTGAAGAGCTTGCATATGTTATCCTATTTGATCTTCACGATTCTGTGAAGTGTAAATCATATTATACCCTAATTTTACAGATGAAGAAACTGAGGGAGAGAGAGTTTAGGTGACTTGCCCAGTCACAAGCTAGGTCCCCTGCTCTATCCATTGCATCACCTAAATGTCCCATTATATCTTATCGTAAGCTCCTTGTTTCACTTATGAATAAGAATGTCAGTGGAACAAATTGTAGTGTAAAATACATGCCAGGGAGAATGCAGATACTATCATATCTGATTTCTGGAGCTAGAGACCTATAAAATTCCAACACCCTTTGTCTTTCTCTCCTTAGTATTTATTTTTAAATTTCACGTGTGACTATTGATACTTTAAATTACATATTAAAAGCTTTGGGTTTCTTTATGACTTTGGTGTGCAGTGACTCATATTTCCAGCTGACAAAACTCCAAGATTCACTTCAGGCTTTATGAATTGTTAAGGTTTAAGAAAGGGAACATTTTCAATAAATTATATTTCTGACCTTTTATGATCTTTTATGTGATTATGGATGCAAAGTGTATCATTCTCTTAACATCAGCATTTGTGGTTGTTTCATCTCTTCCCTGTTTAAGCCACACTCCTTGAAGCCAGAGAATCCCAAAAGGGAAGTTGTAGTATGTTGTGTACTCTGGCATTGATCAGTTGTTACTCCTGAGAATCTAACGAATGATTTCTTCCTTGTTGTCAAGTCTTAAATAGTTATGTGTTTTGGCAGCAATATTTTTCTTTGAAAGAAAATATCGGATGTTGGTGTGCACGTGTTATTGAAAACAATCTTTGTGGTACTAGTAGTATAGATTATGGGGCTCTGTTCAATTTTGGGTAAAATAGGGCTTTTCCTTGTCCTGTTAATCTTATTTAAGAAGTGATATGTGTCTGTCCATTTGCATTAATACTACAGAGAAACATTAGCAAGATTTTGTGAAGCAGAACCAATGAAGGTAATTGTCACTAATTCATAGACATTTTTGACATTGCAGGAAATTTTAAAATCACAGGTACGTTTTTCACATTTTTTTAGGGGGTGGAAGAAAGGGATGAGGGAAAAATAATCATGCATCAGTATGTACAAGCATGTGCATTCTTGCTTTCTTGGTTTTGTTTTGGTTTTTTTGTAGTTTACTGTTTAGTTGCTATAAATCTAACACTACATAGGACTTTGAAATGGCATACGTTTTTCCCATATGCCTTTATAAAATTTCTCTGATTCTCAAGTTGTGACTCAGTCTGGCTGTGCCTTCTGACAGGGATTGGGCTCTCTGTGGGAAATTGAAATGTAATTAAATACCCAAGAAATGATGCAAAGCCTGAATTTCCTCCAACTATAGTGCCAGCATCCTGTGGATTCAAACTTTAATACTTCTTCACTATCCTATCCAGTCCTTTCCAAAGGAAATAGCAATGGAGTTGGTGGAGGAGAGTGCATATTATACATTCAATTGCCTTATTAGATACAGTAAAGACAGAAGCCTGAAATCTTTCAATTCTTTTGCCACTTTTCCTTTCCTGCATATTTATTCCAGTTTCAGAGCTGGATTTGTCATCACTGAGACACTTCTGCCATTTTCTCCTCCTTCACTCCTATCACATGAAGAGGTGGCCCTTTTCCTTGCGAAGACAAACCCTTTGACATGCATTCCCATGTCTTTTCCAGCATATTGCCATCTCTGTCCTTTCCCCTGCTCCAATATTCGGTTAACTCTCTGTTGGCTCTTTTATACTTCTTATAGACCTGTCCATACATCATCTTAAAAAATCAAAAACCCTCATTTGATCGAACTCTCCCTACTATCCATCTTAATCTAGTGGGCTTTTCTCAATTTTCATCCTTATTGATCTAACAACCTTTGACAGTGTTGCTTATCCTATTTTGAATACTTGCTAGGTTTTCATGACTGTGCTGTGTCCTGGATCTCCTCCTACTTGTCTGACTATGCCTTCCTTCTCAGTCTCCTTTCCTGGATCTTCTTCCAGTCCATGTATACAGTGTGTCCTCCAGGTTTTCTTGTGGGCCTGCTTTTCTTCTTACTCTATATTAGGAGTTCTTAACCTTTTTTGGTGGCAGAAGTTCTTAAACCTTTTTTTTTTTTTGTCAGCCTGATGAAGTCTATGGACCCCTTCTTCAAATAATGTTTTTAAATGCATAAAATAAAATACATAAGATCACAAAAGGAATGTTTAAAAAAAAAAACAAACCTGCCCTTCCCACCATACCTTCCCCCATATTGAAGAACTTAAAAAAGAAAAACCTACAAAATAAAGCCCTTAATATGTAGTGGCATACTGCCAGCGCTTCTTAAACTGTGGATTGCAGCCCCATATTGGAGTCAAACAACTGTGATAGCAGTAGAAAGTTTCTGAGCACGCAATAACCAAAAAACAATTAAAAATCAAACCTGGGATCCAAGGTGTTTCTGGAAGTGCTTACTTGCTTTGTTGTATAATGCAACTTCACTGGGGTCTAGGTCCTGAACTCAAACTCACTTGGCATGGCACGTCCTCAGGCTGCACAACACCACCCTTCCAGAAAGAAAAAGGGTTCATGAATGGAAAAAGTTTAAGAAGCCCTGGGTCCAGCAAAAGAAATTGCCACATTGGCCATGGAGGAAAATATCTCTTTTTTCACCTCTTTATCAAGAGGTGAGTAGAGTGTTTAATAGTTTTTCTTTTGGACTCATAGTTTATTACTGCATTGACAGGAGTTTTAAAATTTTTAAAAATTATTTTGTTTGATAATATTGTTATCATTGTAGAAATTGTTTTCCTTGATCTACTAGTATCAGTCTGCATCAGATTATAAAGGGTTTCCCAGTTTCCTCTGAAACCGTCCAGTTGATCATTTCTTATGACACAGTATTATTCCAAGAAACAGTTACATTGAATGCATTAGTCTAAACATTTTTAAAAAATCATTACTTTCTTGTTTAGTAATTTCAGAAGTTCCCATAGGCTGAATTATCATCTATTCACATGACTGCCAGTTACATCTTTACATACAACCCTAATCTTTCTCCTGATCTCTAATCTTGCATCTCTTTTTTAATATTTCAGAATTGGATGTTATATAGGCATCTCACACCGAGTATACCCAAAACAGAACTCATATTCCTCCCCCCCCAAAAAAAACTTGTCTCTGATCAACTTCCCTGTTAGTATTGAGGACATTATTTTCATTCTCAAGCTCAGAAACTTGGTGTCACCTTTGAATCTTCATTTGCAGTCTTTCTACTTGTCTAATCTATTGCCAGGTCATTGCTTTTGCCTTGACCACACTTCCAGTATACATTCTCTTATCTCCACTCATGCAACCATCACCCTGGTATTAGAAAAATTTTAACTCAGTTTTTAAGAGGTGGTCTTTGTCATTGGTGTTGACTGTTTGCATATTACTGTATTTTGCATTTGCAGTTTCTCTGTCCTATTAATGGTTCACAAAATGATACCAGGATGTCAGCATTTCCACCAGTTCTGCCATGAAATCCCACCACTCTTATTCTATTACTAACACCACAACCAGACAAGAGCCAGCTAGAGCTTCACATGACAGCCTTTTTCTATTAAATAAATTAGTGGTATTTATACTGGAAAACTTAAGAATGGTAATTATGTATATTGCTGAAAATTCCTTATTTATGCCATAATGATATGTCATGTTAGTAATGGTACTGGAAAACACTGTAATATGTGCAGTGGCAGTACTTTTTGGCTTGTGAGGATAATCTTGATGTTTGAGTAATCTTTCCAGTCTGAGAAGGTAATGCAAGTCAACATTTGCAATACACCACAGTATCTGTGGTGGTTTCCTGTCTTTTTTCTTAGATGCCTTTTTCTACCTTTTCTTCTTTCCTTTCTCTTTCACCTCCCAGGTTCACATTTACTTTTTTGAAACTACATATCTCTATATTGACCTATAGTTACTTTATAGTTATAAAAGGTAGATAACAGTTTACTTAGTAAATATTTATTAGACATGTTTACCATATTATCTCAAGTGTTAGGAGAGATGTGAAGATAAATAAATCAGTATACTCAAGGACCCATAAGATATGAACCCAGATGAATATAGTACAGATTAGACTATGACAAGTACATTAAAGTTTTTGAGTACTATATGATTAAATTTTTACTGGAAAGAACCTTCAAGACCATTGAGTCCAACCCCTTAATTTTACATGTGAAGAAAATGCAACCTGGAGAGACTAAATAACTTCTCCATGTGTACATAGCAAGTGTTGGAGCTGAATTCTGAAATCTCAAATCTAGCTTTCTTTCCACTATACTGCCCTGTGTCTCTATACAAGGTAAAAATGTGTCCCAGAATTGAAGGCTCTGAGTTGATATAGATTGGGTTTAATCTTGAGGGCTTCTTACAAATCACTTTGGTTCCTTGCTAGAACTAGAGTTTGCTCTGGGATTTAGAGAATTTGGCTACCAGTATTTATTAAGTGCACCCTAAGCACTTAGGATACAAATAACGAGGTTGGGAAAGTCCCTGCCCCCAAGGATCTTCTTACTTTCCAATGGGAGAACACTGTGTATGTGTACCACCCCCACATAGACAGAGGTGAAAGAGGAGGAAGAAAATAGGAGGGAGAAGAGATGGTACAGGAGGATTGAATGAAGGTTCACCAGTGGCTTGGGGCTCTGCCCCAAATGTATACATAGGAAGAAATTCACTAATGGGAGAAGGTTGTAGGTATGATGGAGGAATGTTCTAGGGTGAGAAGGTCCTAAGCCCTGAAGGATGGTAATGACTGAGACAGCAGCTGAGGCATGACTCATTGTGTCCGTCTGAAATTTCCCCTGGGAACATAAGAAAGAATTCAGCTTGTGTATAGGTCTCCAATAAAAAGTCAAATGACTTATCACTTCCTGCCTGGATGATTTGACTTCTCTGTCTATAGTCTCCTTCTAAGCCAACCTTCACAATGCTGCCAAATTGTTTTCCCTAAATATCAGTGTGACTCTGTCAGTCTATTACTTAGAAATCTTCAGTAACTCTATTGCTTCTGGTAATCTTCAAGTTTGTTTTTTTTAGTAATAAATTTTATTGATATATTTTATATCTACATCATTTAAATTTCTACCTATATTCCTGCCCCCCTCTCCCAAAGAAGCATAAAAGAAAATAAAGAAAGGAATGAGAGAAAAAATTAAGTGCAAAATTGGCAAAGCCAATTAATATATTGAAAAAATATGACAATATTTGCAGTTTTCCACACCTGTTGAGCCTCATACCCTCCCACCTTTGTGAAATAATGGGAAGGAAATGCTTTCTTGTTTTTGCTCTTGAAAACGAGTTTATTCTCTGTAATTTTGCAGCATTCATTTTTGAAGTTAGACAGATGGCATAGTGGATAAAGTTCTGGACTTGGTGTCAAAAGGGGGAGATATAAAGATTATAGTAGGATCATGCCAGGCCTAGAGGCCTGAGAGCTACCCGAGTCTTCCCTTACCTCTATCGGAGGTCTTCGGCTGGCCAAACCGGATGCTCGTATGAGAGAAAGGACGTTCCAGAGTCGAACAAGGGTTGAGCTTTATTTTAGGGTCTAGTTACAAGTGCAGGGCAATTCTTCCTTAGGAGGGAGAGAGAAAGATCTCCCAAGGAGGCAAAGATCTTACAATAAGAGATTGGAAATAGAAGTATAAGTGGGGAGAGAGAGGGGGAGGGGAGAGCGGAGAAAGGAAAAGCGGAGCCTTCTGTCCTGTCCGCTCCGCGCCCCTCCCGCCTAAGAGAACTTTCAGGCTTTCCAGATCCTAATTAAGCTCTCCAGCCGCATAGTTTGCATCTGAATACCGTGCTGTTAGATAACAATAGTGTGCCCAGATCCGGGACAGTCTCGAGGGCGGGGAGAGCTCTCTCCCATCACGTTTCTCACGGGAAGAGGCGGAAATACACGAGATAGCTTGGTTCACCTCGATTCCCAGTCGTTTCCTGGGGGGGCCTCGTGAGAACTCTAAGATTTAGAAGTTCCCACCTTTACCCGCCCGAGACTGTCCACATGGAATTGAGCTTCCATCCCCAGCAGGATCAAATTTGTATTTTTTAATTAATTAATTTTTTGTTTTCAATATTCATTTCCACAAGATTTTGAGCTGCAAATTTTCTCCCCATCTCTCCCCTCCCCTGCCTGAGATGGTATACATTTTGATTATTGCTTCCCCCATTCTGCCCCCCCCCTTTATCATTCCCTTCTCTAATCCCCTTCTCCTTTACTTTCTTGAAGGGCAAGATAGATTTCTATACCCCATTGCCTGTGTATCTTATTTTCCTGTTGCATGTAGAAACATTTTTTTTTACATTTGTTTTTCAGACTTTGAGTTTCAAATTCTCTCCCTTTTTCCCTCTCCACCCACGCTCATTGAGAAGGCAAGCAATTCAACATAGATTATACATGTGCTGTTATGCAAAATACTTCCATAATAGTCATGTTGTGAAAGATCAACTATATTTCCCTCCATCCTATCCCACCACCCACTTATTCTATTTTCTTCTTTGATCCTGTCCCTTTTCAAAAGTGTTTGCTTCTGACTACTCCTTCCCTCAATCTGCCCTCCGTTCTATCAACCTTCCCTTCTTCCCTTCCCCCCCTACTTTTCTGTAGGGTAAGATACCCAATTGAGGGTGTATGTTATTCCTTTCTTAAGCCAAATCTAATGAGAGTAAGGTTCACTCATTCCTTCTCACATCCTCCATGTCCACCTCCCCCCATTGTGAAACCTTTTTCTTGCCTCTTCTGTGTGAGAAAATTTACCCCGTTCTATCTCTCCCTATCTTTCTCTTAATATATTCCTCTCATACCCCTTAATTTTATTTTGTAGATATCATCCCTTCATATTCAACTCACCTTGTGCCATCTATCTGTCTGTCTATCTATCTGTCTGTCTGTCTATCTCCTCCAGCTACGCTAATATTGAGAAAGATCTCATGAATTACAAATTTCATTTTTTCATGTAGGAATGTAAACAATTCAACTTTAATAACTCTCTTACGATTTCTCTTTCCTATTTACCTTTTCATGCTTCTCTTGTAATTGTATTTGAAAGTCAGATTTTCTATTCAGTTCTGGTCTTTTCATCAAGAATTCTTGAGAGTTCTTGGTTTCATTGAATTTCCTTTTTTTTTTCCTGAAGAATTTTACTCAGTTTGCTGGGTAGGTGATTCTTGGTTTTAATACTAGCTCCTCTGATTTCTGGTATATCATATTCTAAGCCCTTCAGTCCTTTAATGTAGAAGCTACTAGATCTTGTGTTATCCTGATTGTATTTCCACAACACTCAAATTGTTTCCTTCTGGCTGCTTGCAATATTTTCTCCTTGACCAGAGAACTTTGGAATTTGTCTATTCCTAGGAGTTTTCCTTTTTGGATTTCTTTCCTGAGGCAATTGGTAGATTCTTTCCATTTCTATTTTTACCCTCTGGTTCTAGAATATCAAGGCAGTTTTCCTTGATAATTTCTTGAAAGATGATGTCTAGGCTCTTTTTTTGATCATGGCTTTCAGGTAGTCCAATAATTTTTAAATTATCTTTCCTGGATCTATTTTCCAGGTCAGTGGTTTTTCCAATGAGATATTTCATGTTGTCTTCTTTTGGTTCTGTTTTAGAATTTCTTGATTTCTCATGAAGTCATTAGCTTCTATTTGCTCCATTATAAATTTGAAGGAGTTATTTTCTTTAGTGAACTTTTGGACCTCCTTTTTCGTTTGGCCAATTCTGCTTTTTAAGTCATTGGCTTTTTGGACTTCTTTTGCCATTTGGGTTAGTCTATTTTTTAAGGTGTTATTTTCTTCTGGATTTTTTGGGCCTTTTCCCTTACCAAGTTGTTGACTCATTTTTCATGATTTTCTTGCATCATTCTCATTTCTCTTCCCAATTTTTCCTCTAATTCTCTTACTTGATTTTCGAAATTCTTTTTGAGCTCTTCCATGGCCTGTGAGGAATTCATATTTTCCTGGAGGATTTTTATGTAGTAGCTCTGACTTTGTTGTTCTCCTCCAGTTGCATGTTTTGATCTTCTTTGTCACCAAAGTAAGATTCTATAGTCTGAATTTTTTTTTTTTTTGACGTTTACTCATCTTCTCAGCCAAATGCTTTTTCTAACTCTTTGCCAAGGTAGGACTCTTCTTCCAGTGGGGGTGGGGGTATTGTCCCAGCCTTCAGGGATTTTGTGTCAGCCACTCCATCTCCCACCATCTGTGGACCCAGAGCTCTGGAAGCAGTCGTTGCCACTGCTGGCACTGCCATTACCACCACCAATGTAACTGCTACTGCCACCACCATACCTGCCCTGGGGCTGAGGACCCTGACCAGACCAGGTGCTCCTCTTTCACCCAGGTCCCACAGAGTTTTCCAAGTGACCTTTTTGATGTTTGTGGGTTGAGAAGTCTGAAACTGCCACAGCTGCCAGTGTGTCAGTCTTTTGAAGCCTGCTCTGGCCCATTTGTGCCAGCACGGCCCACATCACACTGTGCTTCACTGCCTGCCAGGTGTTATACCCTTCCTGTCAGCTTTCCAGATTGTTTTGGGCTGGAGATTTGTTTCACTCTGTCATTTTTTGGGTTCTGTAGCCCTAGAATTTATTTAGAATCATTTTTTACAGGTATTTTGGAGGGCTTTGGGGAAGAGATCAAGCAAGTCCCTACTTTTACTCCACCATATTGGTTGGCTCCATCCCCAAATTTGTACTTTTTAATGTTACTTTGGGTATCTCAACTTTTAAATAAGTTAGTGATTTTGTATATACTACTAAGCTAAATGGGTTATTCTTTTTCCTTCTGTTTAGATATCTTAATTACTATTAGTTAAAAAACATTTTAGATGGTGGTTTTGAAATGCCTATTAATCCTATTTCCTTACTTCTCTTGCGATTTTTCTTTGTAATGCTTCATGGAAAAAGAGACAGGTGAGGTATAAAATCCTGAAATCTACATAGTAGCTCTATTTCTGCTTATCACATAGACCCCTTCTTAATGACTCAACTTTCAGTTTACATATATCACAAATATATTTGAATGCCATCAAAGCTATGTGATTTCTTCTTCTTTTGTAATGGGTATACTTTTTTATCTCATATGCTCCTATTTTTAGTTTAGTTTTTTGAAAGTCAGAAAAATAATTTTGAATGTCATTTTTGTTCATCTTTATTCATAATAGTAAGACTTTCCTGCAGATTGATTTAACCTGATGATGACTAAATATTTCATGAAGAGTTTTGAAAATTCCAGATGACTAATCACCTATTCCAAATGCATTTTCAAACTCTTTTTCTCTTCTTTCTATTTATAAAGACAGACTATTTTGTAAATGCTGTCTGTTGTGACAAGATTTTTAGCCTTTTCCTTCAGCAGTATGTAATTCATTTCTGTGTCATTGGTACGTGTCTGTTGTTTCTAGTGTCTTGTGGATGAAACAAGACACAGTAGCTACTTTGGGGAGTGTTTCTGTATGCAGGGATATCACTAGTTTAATATAATGTACAGAAGGATAGTAAAAAAAAGATGAGTAGTTAAGTGTGGTGGAGAGATTTATTTGAACTGTCACCTGTTGTGATAGTGATTCTTTTCAGAAGTACATGGACAGGCATCTGAATGACAGTACCAGTACAGCCTGGGTGCTCCATTCCTTGTTCAGATTTCAAGTAACTGTTTAATAAAGCTTTTGATTTTTTCATATAATATATTCATTAATAAACTGAGAAAATATTACCTAGATTAGTGGTCTCCTAACTTTTTAAAATTTCATCCATTATCAGTAAAATAAAAATTGAGCACATATATCCAATATATGTATTTTTAAATTTTTTTTAATTTTTATTTTTTCCCCCTACCTGCCCCTCACTACCTCGCTCTCTCCCCAAGATGGCATACAATTCTATATAGGATCTACACATACATTCCTATTGAATACATTTTTACTATAGTCATGATATGTAGAAGAAGTAAAATAAATGGGGGAAATCATATAACAAACCAAAACATAATGCACACATGCACACACAAAATGATCTGCTACATTCTGCAGTTGAATTCCATAGTTCTTTCCCTGGATATGGAAGGCATTTTGCCTTAGAAGACCATTGGGAATTTTTTTTTTTTAATGTCCCTGCATTGCTATGAAGATACAAGTCTACCAGAAAAAACTCTCGCACACTGTGGTCATTGCTGTGCATAAAATTCTCCTGGTTCTGCTCCTTTCACTCAGCATCAGATCATATAAGTCTTTCCAGGCCTCTCTGAAGTCTTCTTGTTCATCATTTCTTATAGTGCAATAGTATTCCATTACATTCATATACCATAATTTATTCAACCATTTCCCAATTCATGGGCATCCCCTTGATTTCCAGTTTTTGGCCACCACAAAGAGCTGCTATAAATATTTTTGTACATGTGGGACCTTTTCCCGTTTTTATGATCTTTTGGGGATACAGTCCTAGAAGCGATATTGCTGGGTCAAAGGGAATGCACATTTTTGTAGCTCTTTGGGCATAGTTCCAAATTACTCTCCAGAATGGTTGGATCAGCTCACAGCTCCATCAACAATGAATTAGTGTTCCAACTCTCCCACATCTTCTCCAACATTTATCATGTTCCTGTTTTGTCATGTTAGTCAATCTGATGGGTGTGATGTGATACCTCAGAGTTGTTTTGATTTGCACCTCTCTAATCAATAGTGATTTAGAGCATTTTATCATATGATTATAGATAGCTTTAATTTCTTCCTCTGAAAATTCCCTGTCATATCCTTTGACTATTGATCAATTGGGGAATGACTTGTATTCTTGCACATTTGACTCAGTTCTCTCTATATATATAATTTAGAAATGAGGCCTTTATCACAGACACTGTTTGCAAAAATTCTTTCCTAGTTTTCTACTTCCTTCCTAATCTTGGTTTCATTGGGTTTGTTTGTGCAAAAGCTTTTCAATTTAATGTAATCAAAATTGTCCATTTTGCACTTCATAATGTTCTCTGTCTCTTGTTGGGTCATAAATTTCTCCATTCCCCGTAAATCTGACAGATGCACTATTCCTTGCTCCTCTAATTTGTTTACAGTATCAATGTTTATACCTAGATCATATATCCATTTGGACTTTATTCTTGTGTATGGTGTCAGGCATTGACCTATGCCCAGTTTCTGCCACACCATTATCCAGTTTTCCCAACAATTTTTGTCAAACAGTGAGTTCTTATCCCAGAAGCTGGGGTCCTTGGGTTTATCAAACAGGAGATTCATTGCCTACTGTGTCTTGAGTACTTAGCCTATTCCACTGGTCTACCCTTCTGTTTCTTAGCCAGTACCAAGTGGTTTTGATGATTGCTGCTTTATAATACAATTTGAGATCAGGTAGGGCTAGGCCACCTTCCTTAGCATTTCTTTTCATTAGTCCTTTTGATATTTTGGACCTTTTGTTCTTCAGATGAATTTTGATATTATTTTTTCTAGCTCTAGAAAATAATTATCTGATAATTTAATTGGTATCATACTAAATAAGTAAATTAATTTAGGTAAAATTGTCATTTTTATTATATTGGCTCGGCCTACCTGTGAGCAACTGATATTTTCCCACTTAGATCTGACTTTGTGCAGAAAATGTCTTGTAATTGTGTTCATGTATTCCCTGGGGTTTTTTTTGGCAGGTAAATTCCCAAATATTTTATAGTGTCTACCCTATTTTTAATGGGATTTCTCTTTCTATCTCTTGCTGTTGGACTTTGTTATTAATATATAGGAATGCAAAAGATTTGTGCGGGTTTCAATATATGTATTTTTGCTTATAAATTACACATGTACTTCTATACTATTACTTATATATATTATAATGTTTACAAAAAAGAAGCTAAACAGAATGGGGTGAAGATGAAATAATGGTTGATTCTGATCAATAGGGAGAGACTGAAGTGGAATGATATGGTCAGAATTTAGTTTTTAGGAAAATTCACTTTGTTAGAAGGAAGGATTGTGAGAAGAGAGAAGTGAGAAGAGAGTTGAGGCAGGGAAACCAATTTGTAGTTGGTTATAGTAGGATAGGAGAGAAGTGATGAGATTCTAAACAAAGGTAGTAGTTTTATGAGTGGGGAAAAGTGGACAGAGGCAAGAAATGTAGAGGGAGAAATGAAAAGATTTGGCAACTGATTGTCTATGTGGACTGAAAGAGTGAGGAATTCAAAATGATGTTGATGTTGAAAGCATAAATAACTAGGATGACTACCAAATTTTAAAATTATTTTAACATGCTTATATAGCTTTTTTATAGCTTATATACCTTTTAGGGAGAAGGAAGTAGACAAAATAATTTAAAACTAAATATATGATAATTGTTAGAACCTCAAAAAATTTTAAGAATAACTAATTCTATTTATCTCCTTACTTTTGTCAGCATAATTGAACTATTCTTACCTTTATTAGAAGAATTAAGTCATATCAAATAAATTTATTTTTCCCAAAGATTGATATGAAATTTCATAGACTCTTTCTCAGAAAATGTGAATATACTAGTGACTTTCACTGTCCAAAAATAAATTCCCTTTTTATTGTTTATGCTAAAGGCATTTGGGAGACTTGAGTCACAAAAGTAGACTAAGGATAGATTAGACAGTTTGGTTCATAATTTGTCTGATTATCAGGTATAAGTGGGAGTCTGGGTCATAGAGTCAGTGTCAAGTTTGCTGCACTGGCAAGAAAGGCTTAAAGTTGGGCATCCAGTACCAAGGAGAGCTCTCAGTAAGCTTTATTCTCAAAATGGTTTTTATGGGTTTCTGGGGCTACTTAATAGGTCTTGATTACCTGTGGCCTTTCCCCTTCCTCTGCTCAGGGACAAAGGAAGTTTTATGTCTATGTCTGAAGAAAGAGTCTAGTCTGTTGAATGCATTTTGCTGTTCAATCTTGTTCTCCTTAAACCCTATCAGTGTTGTTGAACTGGATACCTAAGGATGATGGTCCTTGTTTAATGAAGGACACTTCAGTCTTCATGATGTCAGAGTTCTTTTTGTTAGTGGGTCAAACAAAACTATGTCTTCTGGATCCTTTCACATTGGGGCCTTAGGTTATTGGATGTGTGATAATCCAGTTCAGATGAAGAAGTACTGAGAGGATGCAACATATTTATTTTGAACAATTTCATTAAGTCACTAAATCATCAGTTTATTAAAAACCCTATGTGTGGTACTCAGACCAACCTATGACTGTAAAGGAGAGATACATCAGCAGAGATTCATAAGTGTCCTTAATTTCATATTACTACTTTTTATTTTGAATAAGTTTTTGGAGAATGTCATTGAGGGATAAATAGTTGGGTTAATGCATCAGATTTGTGTGCAGGTATAATTTAGGGCACATGCATAGTGAGTTTGATAGTCTATATCAAAGCCCTTTGTCACTTGGTTTAATACAACTGGAAGACTCTGAGTAGAGAATTAAGGTATAGATAGGATGATTATCAAATTTCCCAATGAAATAAAACTGGTAGGGATAGTTAACATGTTGGATGACAGTCAGCATCCAAAAAAATCTTGATTGTCTAGAACTTTGTACTGATTCTAAACATAAGAAATCCAGTAGAGATAAATACAGTCTTATTTGTGGGTTCAAAATTCTACTTCAAGTGCACATTACAGAAGGCTTGGTTAGACAAGTTAGTTTGAAGAAGATCTGAGATTTTTGTTGTTGTTGTTGTTTTGGTTTGGTTTTTTTTTTTTTTTTTTTTTTTTGCAAACTGCAAATTCACTGTAGGTCAGTAATGTCTTGTGGCAGGCAAAAAAACCCCAACTCAATGAGATCTAATACTTCAAGAAAAGAGGTTTTAGAAATATAGAAGTGACACACTGTCACTCAGCTCTACCCAGACAACATGTGAAGTATTAGGGGGTCTTGATTAAACAGGCAAGTGTCCTGGGAAGGGCAGCCAGGATGATTGATAGACAGTTCTTCTCAGCAGTACAATTCTAAAAGACTCATGATGGAAAATACTCTCCACATCCAGAGAAAGAACTGTGGAGTCTGAATGCAGACTGAAGCATACTATTTTCCCTTTTTTTTTCCTTTTTCATGTTTTCCTCGTTTTGTTCTGATTCTTCTTTCACAACATGACTGATGTGGAAATATGTTAATATGAGTGTAGATGTGTAGTCTATAACAGATTGCATACTGTCTTGGGGAGGGAGGGATGGAAAGGGAAGAAGGGAGAAAAATGTAGAACCTCAAATCTTATAAAAGTGAATGTTGAAAACTATCTTTACATGTACTTGGGGAAAAAATAAAATGCTATTAAGTTGGTGGGGGAAAGAAAGTCCTGGGTTCGTGTCATGTGACAGTACGTTGAAAGAGCTGGGGTCAATTAACTAGGAGAAGCAGGGCAAGAAGGGGAGAATGAATATGAAAATATTTTAGGACTCTCATGTAGATAAGTGGTTAGACCTGTTCTCTTTTGCCCTCAACCAGAAGTTATGGTTGGAAGTTTCAAAGAGGTAAATTGAGTCTTGAGATAAAGGAAAAAGCCTACCAATTAGAGCTAACCCCAAATGGATTGTGCTGCCTCTGGATAACTATCAAAAGCATTTAACACTTACTAGGTGCCAGATATTGAGCTAGGTGTTTAGTGCTAGGTATACAAATGCCAGCAAACAAGACGGTCGTTACCCTCAAAGAGCTTGCATCTTCACTGGGGAAGAAAACACACAGAGAGGAAAATGGGGGAAGGGTAGATAGTTAGAGATAAGAGGAGGAGAAATTCAGAGGCATGAGTGAAGTTCTTCCTAAAATGGTGATCCTGGGGAGGGAATCACTAGTCATGAACATAGGTCCTCCAGTCAGAGGTGGAATGACCTAGACTGAGTATTCCCTGAGAGTAGGTGTTCTTCACCTAGGGTTCTTGGGTGAACTTGAATGGGGAAAAAATAAAAATTTTATTTTCACTATAATTCGTTTCCTTTGTGATCTTGTATTATACAATTCCAGACATTATTCTGAGGAGTCTGTTGGCTTCACCAAATTACCAAAGAAATCCTGCCTTAGTATGAGTTGCCCTAAATAGCCTCACTAGGGAAGCCAGGTTGGCACAGTGGATAGAGCTCTGGACCTGGAGTCAGGAAGACCTGAGTCAAATTCAGCCTCATACACTTACCAGCTGTGTGACCCTGGCCAAGTCACTGTTTGCCTTAGTTTCTTCATCTGTTTAAAATGAACTGGAGAAAGGAGTGACAAATCCCTCCAGTATTTTTGCCAAGAAAACCCCAAATGGGGTCACAAGGAGTCAGACACAACTGAAAAATGACTGAGCAACAAAAATAACCTTTGAGGTGCTTTCTAGTTCTAAGAACCTGTAATTTGGAAATCAGTCTTCTTACAGGATATTTTTAGCTCATGTGCGTGGTACCTGTGCCTTTTTCTTCTTTGGTCCTAAATTCATGTGCCCAGTGATTATTAAATCGCTATTAAGTCCTGTTATGTGTTTGCACAACTCTAGATATAAGATATTATTCTAAAGTTAAATTTATAAATTTGGTTTAGATTTACTTCTACCTTAAGTTCTGAAAGAGTATTCTAGTCCAAATAAACTGTCATATTACTATAAAAATAGCAATAAATAATTAAGAAGAAAAACCTTACATACCCACCTCACCTTTCCTTCCATCTCTGGTCTCCCCAGTACATAAGCAGACATCTAGCATCTTTTCTTTGTCTCACAAGGGATTGTGCTGTTGGGTTAATAATTGATTATTTATTTACTATGTATCTCTTTAGAAGATAGCCTGAGGGACCTGTTAAAGACCTGCCTTATTCCAGGTAGATAAAGGGGTTTGTTAATGGTAAAGAAGAAGAAACAGCAGCTCTTTTTTCTTCTTTGCCAGAGAGGGCCAGAAGCTTTTAATAGAGAATATTTTTTTTCCTCCTATGTGAGGAACTATTCTTAACAAAATAAATTATAAGATATGCACCCAGTGTAAAAAGCCATTTATTCTTCTTGGAATGCTACTTGGAATGATTTTTAAAAAATTATTGCATCAGTTTACAGGACACTTTTTAAGTTTTGAAAGAAATCTTTCTTGGGTTACAGAAACAAGTTGTATTTTTAAAGCTGTCTTTGAATTGAGCTACACATTTTTGTGATCTTAAATTAACTTTTATGTAAAGAAGCCATGAACAATACTATGAGATGATATAATATGTTTATTTACAAGATGGATTCGTTTAAATAATGATGAATTAAAAAGAAATTAAATGAAACCCCTGAAGAACGAGATCCAGCAAGTATTACTAGCAGCTGATGCTTAGATTTCTGTATGATACTTCTGACAAATTAGAATTGGATTTTTTCCCTCCCCATTCTTCCCCTCACTGTTTTCTGTCCCTTTCCTTCTTTTCACTGCTCTTTCCTCTACTTTGATTTACTTTTCCAGTAATAATCTCCAGCTACTTTAAGAAACAAAACAAACACATGAGGGAGAATAAACATTTGGCAAGAATAAATCTCTTTAGTATGTTTCTTACAAATTGATTTTGACCTTTTTTCCCCCTGCTTTACATAATGTGGTAGGTGCTTAATAATTATTTGGATTTAATTATTATTTTAAAAAATAAGCAGGTAAAGAGCCCTCTCTCCATAAATCACATGTTTGCTCTGATTACAGGACTTTTCTTAGTTAATCATTCTTAAGGAATGAGATTTTGAGAAATGAGAGGAGTTTGGGAAAAAGTTTTTAAAAGATTGTAGTTTTATTGACAGCCTGTTTTAACCAACTACCAAAAGCCTGAATCTCTTTAATAACCTTGGCCTTATATATTAGGATGTATCATCGTAATAGTAAAATAATTAAATTAAATTTATTTGGTTAATAAATAAAAAATACAAGAGTAGTAGTCCATTTGAGACTGAAAAGTTTGAGGATCCCATTCCAAGTGCCAAAGGGAATATTTAGAGACGCCAACTCTTTCATATTCAAAATCAATAATTGCCAAATACCTTTTACCTTACTTTGCTTTCTTCTATTTTCTAAATTTTAAAAGCTTGAAATTCCTTGGTAGCCTTGGTAGCTAATTGGATACAATTAGCATCTAAATAGTTGTTAAGCAATACTGTATTCTACAAAAGAAATATTTTATGATGTTGGTAGTAGCCTTCAGTTGTGGATGGAAGAGCATAACAAGTGAAGGGCATGTCCGATTGACTTCAACTGTTGTCTTATTTTTGTATTGTTTATAAAATCATTAATTCCAAACACACTTATCTTTTGAAAGCACTCTACAGCTGACCCTTGTAGACAGATGCATGTCTCTTTACTAAGAAGCCTTTGGGTACACGTCATACGCGTCAGGTTTGTCTTTTGGTTATACTAACTAGAGGGAGGTGGTCTTTGCAACAGGAAGTGCTTAAAGGGGGAAGCAGATGGTCTCCAGTGATAGGAGATGGGAAGGGGATGTTATGTCACTAATTACTTAACTTTGCATAAACAAAGACTTAAAATTTTAAAACAAGTCTTTGTTAGCTGAAGTAACTCTTGTTTTTTAAAGCTATTTTTGAATTGGGCTAGAAATGTACATGATCTTCAACTCACCTTTTGATGAGAAAGAAGGTGGTTTAATATTCACTCATAAACTGTGTCAATATCCTCTGTCACATCTCCCACTACTTCCCCAAATGTAGTTTATGGTGTGCTAATGGCAAGTGGGAGGGCAGTGTGAAATTAGAATAAGCAGACAGTTTGAAAATTTTTAAAATAATAATGTATTTTGAAGTATTTTTGGAACCAAGGAGGAAAAGAAAAAAATGTTATTCTTCATGATAGTAAAATAGAAAACTGAATTAAACATCAAATGTAATACATGTTTTCGTATGATTTAATTCAGTCTGAGAGTTGGTTTGTTCCAACTGACCACTGTTTAGTGGTAGGAGAGTTGGCTTGTAACACATTCAAGGTAAGGAGAATATTTGCCAAATGGTAAGGTTTCATGGTGTGGTAGATACAGTGCCGGACTTGGAGTCAGGAAAATGTGGGTTCTAAATCTGCTGTGATCCTGAACAAGTCAGTTGACCTCTTTGGGCCTCAGTTTCTTTATCTGTAAAATGAGGCAGTTGGATTCAGTGACCTCTAAGAACCTTTCCACCTCCAAATTTATTATCTTATGATCCTTTAGAAACAGCTAGGTGGTGCAGTAGTATTCAACCTGGAGTCAGGAAGATCTGAGTTCAAATCCAGCCTTAGAACATTCCTAGCCGTATAACTCAGGGCAGTGTCACTTACTCTGTCTGCCTCAGTTTATTCAATTGTAAAATGGACATAATAATACCTCACAAGGATTCAGTTAGATAATATCTGTAAAGAATCTACTATGGAAGCACTTAATAAATGTCTGTTCCTCCTTGGCTCACAATTAAATTTTGCCTTAAAATCTGCACACAAAATTGGTTGTTTTGACAAGTATGCAGGTATTTATTAGCTATTGTATTTTACACCATTATGAGGGGAAAACCAATGGGTATAAATTGGAAAAGAAATGTGCCTTTTTAAAAAATGAAAACCTTTAAATTTCACACTTTGCATTGTAATCATAACTGACATTTGTATAATACTTCAAAATTTACAAAGTCTATCACTAACCATTTATTAAGTGTCTGCTGTGTCCCAGGCACTGTGTAAAGGGCTGAGGATACAAATGTGAAAAAAGAAAAGTCCTTGACTTCAAGGAGCTTATAATCTAGGGGAGGAAGACAACATACAAAAGGAAACTGAAAGGGAGGGGAAAGGGCAAGTAGTGGGATATGGGGCATAATGAAGAAATCTAGAGGAATGTAGTAGAGTGGGAAATGAAGAGATGGCTGGAGATGGCTGGCCAGGGTGCCATTTGTGCATGGAGGTTCTGGGAGGAGCTCTCTGCCCACTACCCCTCAGTCAGAAGGATCAGGGGTCTGACAATGTGTGAATTCCAGCCAGAGCTCATGTGATCTTATGGTATAAAGAAGTTCCTGGGGAGGATGATGGGGAAGTCCCAAGGATTGAAGCCTAAAGTGCTTTCCTACCAACTCCGTGAATCAGGTCTACAAATATTATCCTCATTTTTAAAATGACTGAGTCTGAAGGAGATTAAGTGACTTTGTTCACGGCTACATAGCTACCCTAGTCTCAGAACTGGATATGAATGCAAGCCTTCTGACTCTCAAGTCTGGCTTTCTGTGTGAATATTGTTTGTTTATATATGATACATTATAATGTGATTAGACTGTTAGAAGGAAAAAAAGAGGGGGAGAGAAGGTGGTGGGGGCATATATTAAACACTTATCATGAGCCAGCATTGGGACACAAATGCAAGCAAGACTGTATCCTGAGTTCCATCTAATATGAAGTTTGCAGCCTTGGATTTTTTCTGGAGACAATCTTTGAATTCTGTCAACTGGAATATCATTTTCTGTGTTCAGAACTTCTGGGCATTTCTCGTTTATTACTTCCTTCATTCTGGTGTTGAGACTTTCTTGTGCTATTATCCTCTTCTGAGAAACATATGTTCCTAAGGTTATTTCTCTGCATTCTATCTTTGACATCAGTAGGTTTTGCTTTTTTAGTGAGCATATTTTCATTCAATGTTCGTGTTGGTTTTTTTCTTCTCTTCTTCTAGGTTGTACTTTACTTCTGTGTTTTTGTATTCTTAATCTGTGGTTCTGTATTGTTTCTTTGGTGAGATTTGCCATTGCAGATTGCATTCTTTGTGTTCTGTTCATTGTTTTTGCTTTGTAGGCCCAAAATTACATCCTCATGATTTTCATTTTTCTTTCAACTACTTGGGAGCAGTGTGCTCTGGTTCCATGGTCTCCTTAAATTCCACAAGGTCATTTGTGTCATCAAACATTATATTGTTTTCTTATTTTGGAGTATTTATTCATAGATGCCTGAACTCATCTACTAAATCTGGAGGCCATATTTCCTTCTGATGTCAGTGTTTTTCCTATTGATTTATCTGTTTATGTTCAAGATCTTTTAAGTTTTCTTTCAGACATCTTGGATACTTTCAGTAGTTTTTCTCCCTTGTTTTCTTTATCAGCTACTTCTTGACTCCCTCCCCCTGATTGTGGTTTCCTTGGGGACTGGATATCAATGGGTCTCAGGTTCTCTGTACACTGGACAATTCATAGTTCACCACCCTAGGTCTGTGGGCAAACTGATTTTTAGGTGGTAAGAACTGACCCTCGGTGGATGCTATGCTCCTTCCCTCTGGTTTAGTGAAATGCTGTGTACACAGACACAGACACAGACACAGACACAGACAGACACAGACACAGACACAGACACACAGACACAGACAGACACACAGACACAGACAGACACAGACAGACACACAGACAGACACACAGACAGACACACACAGACACACAGACACACAGACACACAGACACACACACACACACACACACACACACACACACACACACACACACACACACACACACACACACACACACACCCTCCACCTTCCTTCCTTATGGCCTGCTTCCCTCTGGTCTTCATTTCTCTTCCTCAGCACTGGTACTTCAGAGCTTTGCAGCATTGCTGCTATTGGATTGCTGCTATCATCCAGAATGGCTCATTAATGCTGTTAAAAGACTTCAATAAATCACTTTTTAAAATATGGATTAGAGAAAATCTTTTGAAGTAACAAACCACTAATTCAGAATTAAAATAAAAACCTGACTTTTTTTTTCAGACTCCAATCTTTATGAGATTTTAGAATCATAGATTTAGATCTAGTTCATGTCCTTCATTTTACAGATGCAGAAATTGAGGCCCAGGTGGGTTAAATGACTCTTTAAAGTATATACAGGTTTGGAGTTGCAAATGGAACCTTTGGTCCATGATTCCAAATCTTGTATTCTTTCCGTTATACTACCTTCTGCTTTTGCTGTTTAGAGTATTGGCTCCAACTTTAAGACATCTTGAATCTCAGGAATAAACCTTCTTGCAAAATTATTAGTTACATACATTTACAAATCTTAAAATAACAAATGAAAATGTAAACATTAAATGTAAGATAAAGGAAAGTAAGGAAATAGCTTTAGACTTCTATAATAGTATCAGATAATTTCATGTTTATATTAAATCCAAACTTAAGTCAGCTATGTGAATTGATAGTATTGGATCTTTTTAAAATTTTTCTATCTTATTATGGTTGACTATTGAATCTCAGTCTGTGCTTCCTGGTTTTCAGTTTTACTTGAAGCCATTTCTTGTCATTTCAAATTGTCCATTTAAAGGAATCTTTCAGGGAAAAAAAAACTGTATTCATTGAGAAATCTGAAATGTTCCTGAATCCTATGTTCTGTATAGCTCAAATATAATTTCCCACTCCAGGTTCTACACCACTAACTACCTATATTTTGGTGATGTCCTTATTTAATTGTAATTCTTTAAATTGTATATCAGCAGTGCAGCTGTGATCTCAGATTTCAAGTGCTATCCCTTTACAACTCTGCCATGATTTACTTGGGTTTGTTCTTTTGTCCCCTAAATGAAAACCATAAAACAAGAATTTTTCTTTAACTAATGTGTAACTTTATCATTAATATGTGAAATATAAGTTCCTTGATGACAGAACTCTTTTTATTTGCCTTTGTATACTAGGACATCACCTCTCTCAGTGTACAAACACTTACAAAATGTTTGTGAGACTGCATAAAGCCATTAGTCAAAGTTCTTTTATTCTACTTAATTTTTCTTAACTTGGGGGTCTGTGTGCTTAAAAAAATTGATAATTGCATTTTAATAGAATTGGTTTCTTTTGTAATCCTGTGTATTTTATGCACTTAAAAATATTATTCTGAGAAAGGATGTATGGGATTACCAGACTGCCAAAGGGTCCATAACACAGAAAAGATAATAATTCCTGTTTTAGATGGAAAAAAAGTTATTATTAATCAAGTACACATGTGTGCCACTACTTATAATATGAAATAAGAAAATGGTAATTATCTGCATACAAAAAGGTAATTTCTTTATAAAAGATTCACTATGGGATTATTTTAAATGATGGGCTCCTAAATTATTTTGAGATATTATAAAATATTCATATACAACTTTTCAGGAAGAAAGTTATGCTTATAATTTGCAGTTGTTTGATATTGGAAAATACATTAACATTTATCTAGATTATAGGAAAAAAATCTTGTATTTGCATAGTGTTTAATACTCCTCAAAATTTTTAAATATATACCTCATTTGTTCCTTCTCACACAAACCCATGAAGTTGGCAGGTCAAATCTTATAGTAGAAGAAACTGCCACAGAAAAGATGAGTGAGTGACCCTAAATCAGATCAGTAGATCTCAGATTTACTGTTCCTAGTTCGAAGGTCTTTTCTAGTAAGCCATGGTTGGTGCCCAACAGCTACTGTTGGTGCCCAACAGCTCTTTATTGTTTTCCAATTCCTTTTATTTTATACTGGTCCATTTTAGCTTTAAAAATCTCTTGGTTACATCACTGTAGATGTGTGAACTTAGTTACAGTACTGGTTGAAGGGATGGAAAGATAATCTTTGATGGGAACTTGTTGGTGAGTGTTTTGCGGTGTATTGTAGTCTTTTTAACTTAGATCTATGCCCATTTCCTGATCAGAGCAAGAATTATGTGGAGAACTTACTATCAGACTCCTTTGCTTGAAACACGCCCCTCTGAAATCGTACTTTTACACAGTACAGTTCCAGAATGATGAAAAATGAACTTCAGAATTGTCTTTCTAATTCATTCCAGTAGACTTGAGTTTCCTACTTAGTTTGAAAAAGTTCTTTTCTTAACATTGAACTCCAATTGGAGTATTATAACTGGCAGATATGGTCGAATAGTGTAACATGAATAGATTTAGAAAGACTATTAAAATCTTTTCAAACAAACCAAAGACAATTTAACCTTCAAGGAAACAAAAGATTTAAAGACTGTCTTTAAAATTTGTACCAATTTGATACTTTACTAATATTAAGAATTACAGACCTGGAAAGGACTTTAAGAGAGGTCATCTAGTCCACAAGGATAGGACCATTATATTATTCCATTACAAATTCAGCTCTGATATTTTATTTGTTGTGCTTTTCTTGAGGACCATTTAGATGAAATTCTCCCTTGGAAAATTCCAGTTGCTTCCAGGATGAGACTCACTGAAGCTGCAGTGAACTTAGTGATGATTTAGGAAGAGGAAAGAACATAGACTATAACTAAGTCTTAATAGTAAGGACTGACTGGCTTGCACAGGTGATTAGCATATACTTTATTTAAGGATATCTTTTTTCCTCATTATATTCCTCTTACTTTAGATGAAGATTATTTTATTTGTTTTAAACAGCACATCATTTTTGTAAATTTACATTTTAGAGAAATTATTTTTTTAACTGGCAGCAACATATCAGCATTGCGTTCATAATGAAATCATCTTCATATCCTTATAAACTATGTGGCATTTTAAAGTCCCCTTTAACATGTCTAGATCCTTAATAAGGAGACTGCTTCTGAATGCCCCCCCCAAATTCAGAACTTTTATAGAATTTTCATTCAAGTTTTGAAAATTGTTTTGAAGGCCACCAGATAAGGTAATGTGTACCAATGCATAGTAAAGAAACAGATTTCTTTCTTTTCATTTTTTTCTAATATTTATTGGTTGCTTTGGAAAGGTAACCCTAAATTTTCCTTTTACTATTTAGCAGGGTAGCTGTAATTTACATGGAGAAGTATCAATTATGAAGTCACAAAGGATCTCCAGTTAAAATATTTCTTGATTTCCCCCTTCCTTCCCTCTCCCTCATTCCCCCTGCCCCAACCATACTTGCTACAGACCTTGCATCTCTCTCTTCTGTCATTCATAGTAATCTCTGCTGTCAGGTCAGTGGTCACTGTTCTTTCATAGTTACTTAGTCTTTTTCTGTTTGCTTTGTAACCTACTTTGTGCTTGAAGATTCTAAGAGAGAAAAAATACTTCTATACGTTTCCAAAAGTAACTCTACATATGATATATTAACACATATTACTTATCTTCATAAAAGATAATACAGACACTAATAACGTAGTACAGTTTTTCATTGCTCTGATTTGTAAAAACTGAATATATAAGATTTTAGATTTATGCATAGTTAAATTAGGAAGTGATTATTTATGTTAAAAAAGGTTTTGCTTTTCACAGTATGCAGAACAGAATTCCCCTATATAGGAAATTCTGTAATACATTTAATATATTAATAGCTTTCCTAAAATCAATTCATATAATCTTTTCTGGAACATCTTTAAAATTATATAAATGTAGGGGAACATTTATTATAAGATTTTAAAAAGTATGATAAGTACTTTACCAAA